>NC_081343.1:45579160-45855550 GCF_029784015.1 Lycium ferocissimum
GGATCACCTCAAACTACACAAAATCATGTTTAGGGCGGTTAATTGCCTATAGATGAGCACTATGCATTTGAGAATACTGTTTGCTAACTAATACTAAATTCTTTTCATTGTTTCTCCTAGGCTTTCCCTAGGGACTCTCCTCTAGCAGTTGACATGTCAACAGCACTTCTGAAACTATCAGAGAATGGGGAACTTCAAAGGATCCATGATAAATGGCTTGCTGGAATAGCTTGCACTTCACAGAATACAAAGCTTGCAGTGGACAGGCTTCAGCTGAAAAGTTTCTCAGGTCTATTCTTTATATGTGGGTTAGCATGTTTTCTGGCTCTGCTCATATATTTTGTGAAGATAGCATGCCAATATTGCCAATATTACCCCAATTCCGAGTCCTCTGGTGAAAGCTCGCGATCAGGACGCCTTCAGACATTCTTTTCTTTTGTTGATGAAAAGGAAGAGTCAGTGAGGTCTCGATCCAAACGAAGGCAACTGGATGCAAGTTCAGCTAGAAGTATTGATCAAGATGCATCAGTAAATGGTTCGAGGATTGACCGTTCTGAGATGTACTCAAATAGGGCAGTAAGTTTTGGAGAATCTGTGTAGTTCGTCAACAAATATCTACCATTCTTCCTCAAATGTAATTATATAGGTCGAGTGTATATTTATGTACGCAGTGCTGAACTGTATCAAATACAACTACTACAACGGCTCAATCTCAAGCTAGTTGAGGTCGATTATATGATATTTATTGTCCGCTTCGCTCCATTTAAGTCTATCCCAGTCCAATATTACAACAAAAAAAAAAAAAAAAAAAAAAAAGAAGAAGTTTCTCTAGCATTAGAAGTTCTCTACCAATACCAAACCCTGCTGATCCATATGTATGCGTACTTCAAGCCTTCTCTAAAAAGGCGTTTGGCTTGAGATGAATAATGACTAATAAGTGCAATGTTAAGACTCAATTGACTTGGCCACCAAGTCACCTCCCAAGTCTTCATAAGTCAGTTTGAAACTTAGTGATGCAAAAAAAGTGAGCATTAAAGTGAAAAATTAAAAATATTTATTCAAGTTTCAGCATTAACAAACAGTAATTTTCGAGAACTAGTTCTGCCACCCAGCTTATTTACTAGTAGTTGACATGAACTACTGCTTTCAAGGTTAAAGATCCCAAAAGAGGGGAAATTTACAATAGGTGAGTTTTCTGTTCTGCAAACATCAGTTAATAATGCAGGAAATAAAAACATCTCCCAACATCAAAAAAACAACAAAAAAATGTTGGTAAACATACTTCATAAACATTACACAAGATTTCATATTTACATTATTTTTTCTTTTTCCTATAACAGTGGTAGTGGTATCAGGACAGCTATCCGGTACCTCCCACCAGCACAGGTTCATATTTACATATTTAGACTATAATTACATCATACATCATACATGTAATGTAAGAATGGAACAAGATTCAGATGCTATCTGGAGGAGTCTAGAGTTCACTGCTTGTGAAGTACTTCTGAAAACAGTCTTCATCCTTGCAGTATTCTGACATCACTTTATATACTTCTATTAGTAGTTGAGGAAACCGACTCCTAAAATAGCCATCAAATCCTTCTGGTACAGCTCCTAAAATTCCCTGAAATGAAGTTGAGATACAACAAAATTCAGCAAATAAAACGGTACATTAAATTTGGAGGAAAAAGTTCGAAAATCTTAGTGAGCATGACGGTCTAAAGTCCAATGAAGCTTTCTGAATATATATGTAATGATCCAGTAATATAATGTAGAAGACAAGAAATCAACTCCGAGTAGATCGGTACCTTTACCATTACCAATTCCTCATGGAACAATATCGCCCAATAAAATAATGCCATGATGATTTTTTTTTTTTTTTTTTTTTTTTTTTTTTTGAGATGATAACGAATTGCCATGATGAAATTATTCTTTTTACTTCCCTTTTGGGGTGGGTTGGAGAAAGACCTAAGAGATCTCCAAGCACTAATACTTCAACAAAAACCTCAAAGCATAATTGCTTGTTGGAGATGTCCCATCAGAAAATTTAAACCCTCAAAAGGAAATTCTTGGCCCAAATATAAGTATACACCAATCTATATATATATATATAAATAAAGCTAGGAATTGACAAGGTGATGTGGCACCTCTCATAGACCAAGAAACGCATTTATCTTTTTTCTCCTTTTTTTGAGTTTTTAATCTCTAAAATATTTTTTAAAATCCTTTTTCTTCCCTATAATTAATGTGATTAATTTGTACTAAATTCATTTATTTATGTGCTACTGCAGAAAGGTCACGCCATGCCTTTTCCATTAAAACCTCTTTATCACCATGATTTCTATTCTTAATAATGTCCATAACTCCCATGCCTTTTATATTCATGACCTCCAAAATATTTTAATCAGAGTTTATTACATGGCCTTCTGTCTTCCACCAGTTATGCTTAATAGTTGTATATTGGTATCACATTCACAGGTTACAGTTTCTCCCATAATTCCCTTTTTGATTGCTTGATTGAGAACTTGCACATATCTTGTTTTAGCAAATCATTTCGTGATTGGTTTGTTTGCTTAATACTTTGGAATTTCTTCAATTTCCAATACCAATTCTTCATTTTTTAACGGGAGGTGTAGCTCAGATTGACGCTAATACCACCAAAACCAGCTCTCATCATCAAATCAAATTTGTTATGTGGATTAACAAGACCCATAGCACCTGCCGTATAATCCTTTTCCCTTTGGTTTTTTCCACATCAACTTTTTAGATATCAAGGTATATTTCTCTCTCCCTTAGTTGGTTTCTCAGTATTTTACCACAAAATATCGGAAAATAAAATGTCAATCAAGAATAAAATAAATATCGCAGTATAGTACACTCCATATCTCGGTATTTTGTTAGGATACATCATACTCTTCTTCTCGCTAATCATATAAAATGGCTATTGGATTTAAATCAAAGTCCTTTTATGTTCACATATGTTTTTTGTCTCTTTTAGGCACGGACATTAACCAAGTAGCGTAACGAAGCCAGAGGGACAGTCAGAATTTAGAAGGAAATGAGTGTCCCACCTTTTTTTTTTTTTTTTTGCAGCCATGACTAGCTTTGTCACAATTCTTTTGCCAGATAACTTTCGTTGTGTGCTCCTTTATTTGTCTTTTTTAATTGTTTCTAACTAAACTTTGAATCTCTAATGTATAAGCTCTTTATGTATCAGATTACTGGTGAATAAATTCTCTAATAACTAAATTCACAATTGTCTAAGTACAATTTTCATTTTATCTATAATATATATGGTTATGAGGCCATTAGAGATGGAAAATATTATGGGAAAATATTATAGCCCCCTGCAGGATCTTTCTATTTCATGCTACTCAATATGTAATTTAGAGCCAAACAATTTAAGTTGGTTTTCATAGATCCTGTTGGCTTTCAAAACCAAATTTGTTCGGTTTTAAAACTAAAGATGTCTACAAATAGGTTTCCAAGATCATTTTTTATGTAAGTTTTTGGTGTCTTCTGGTTATTAAATTGAGGGTTTACTTGGCCTTGTGATTTCTTAGTTATTATATTTTAACATGATTGCCTAACATGTATGTGAACCCACATTTCTAAGTTTTAATTCTAATAAAACGAACTATATTGTTTAATAAGATCATAGAATTCGGTTTTGTATGTATATACAGGAGAAATTCTATATTTTCTGTCTTGGCTAAATTTACGGAAAAAAAAAAATTACTTGATGAGTTTACTCATGTCTTCTAAAACCCCGCGCAAAGCGCGGGACAAATTCTCTAGTTTGTTGAATAACAACAAGTATTATACAAATTGATGAAAACTAACCTGAATTTTGGTGGGAAGCTCTCTGTAATGATTTAGCTTGTTCCGCATGACACGCAGCAAATCACGAACACTGTCAAACCTATATCGCCTGTAATGGCCAATATTCTTTAGGAAAGGAGGTTCCATCTTCTCGTCCCATTTTCCACCCAAAGCAACCGGCGCTGTACCTTCTAATGCTTTCAGAAGATCAGAAGACGTCTCCCTGTCTTCGAGTTCCACCCTGTCGCTTGAGTCGCGAAGAAATGACAGTCGCATCTCAGCAGTCCAAAAGAAAGGATGAACGAGCACCTCAACTGCCTTTGGTCTTTTACAAGGAGAAAAAGAACAGGAGTTTAGCAATGGGCAGGGGCAGTATACATATCTACTAGAAGAACATGTGCTACTTTAGCAGTTTTCCCAATACAATGTTAATTGTATATTGATTAAAAACAACAAGAAGAAGAAGTCAACAACAACCACACCTCAATGCGCTTGGATAGTTAGCAATTCATGAAGCTAAAACCTCTAATTCTCTTTTTCTTCTTTCTTTCATTTTGTCTGTTTTTTCTTTCCTTTTTATTCTTTAAAAAAAAAAAAAAAAAAAAAAAAAAAAGAGATTATCTTTTGGCAGGGCTATTGGTGGCCCAGGGTAGGGGAAGGGGTGCCTATGGGTCTTCTGTGAGGATCAAGCCTTGCACCTCAAGTATGCAAAATTAGGGCTCTGACTCTAGCCCCTAGTTAGTACTGGATTTTCTAAGAAACTTTTTATACGTAGTGGATTTTTAAGATCTAAAGAGAATAAAATATGTAATACTGATACAGAGATGTTTCCTGCATTCCTGAACAGCACTGAAGAAATAATCGTACAGCCTACTTAAAAATGTCAAATGTGTCGGAAACTTATTAAGCACATTACTTATAAATTGAGCTGAATTTTGTTGTTGACAAGTTGAATTTAGCTAAAGTTGAAAACTACACCTGCTAATAGTCATAATCATTACGCTTTCCTTCTTATTATGCTGAATAAGCTTAAAATACTCTTTGAATTTTGAAAATCACCATGCAGGAGCTGCAATTCTAAAGGGAGATAAAAAGGTTATAGTCATCTTCATAAACATTATTCCCTCCGGTTCAAAAAGAGTGTCCACTTAGCCATTTGCACACCCCTTATGAAAATACTAACTCCAAGACAAAAATAGGTAATTTGACTAAATTACCCCAAATTAAATAGGTACTGGGATTTGGTCACCTAACACTTAATAAGGGCAAATTTGGAAAAAATAAGGTTAATTCTTTCTTGATTTGGTAAGTGGACACTCTTTTTTAACCGGAGGGAGTATTAGAAAGTAGCATTGCAAATCAAAGAGATTTTCTAGCCATAACTAGCTACAAGGATGGTCATGGTCAATATCGAATTCTAAATTTATCCAAAATTATTGGTATGTGCGGGATGTGATAGAATTTTTATCATATAAACTCAAAAACATTTGCACTTCTTACCTCAATTCAGCATTGGGATCTAACAAACGAGAAAATAGATCCACAGCTTCAGGGATGTGTTCCACCAAGAAAAGATCAACTTTATTCTTTGTAATATTAATGTCACGCTCAAGAGGGCTTCCAAAGGGATGACTACCACCAGTCACACAGAAAAACAGAACAGAGCCCAGACTGAACATATCAACAGCACGTGTTTGACGTCCATGAAGAAGCTGTTCAGGAGCTTGCCATCCCGAACTTCCATAACCTGCAAAAAATTATTGCTGAGTAAGAACAGTGGGAATTAAGCATTAAAAGTTAAAGACATCATGTTCAGGCAGGAGGAGCAGTGATCCGAGAAAATTTAAAAGCTCAAGGCAACTAAAGAATAGCCTGGTGTTAGAAAGCCTGGTGTTAGAATTGACCTCAACTGTCAGTCGAGATCTTCTCCTATTTGCAGCAAGGACGACAACAAAGTGTGCCATAGTCGCGTAGCATGGCATAGCAATGCTCAATGTGTCATGGAAATTACTAGATAATGGAGCATACTTAATGATGGTGGGACTGAACATACATTTATCATGCACTAGCAGCTAATGTAAAAGCTACTTGATAATTACTTGCCTGTTGCGTGATGACCCAATGAAGACATATCTCCGATGAGGCGCTTGCTGATTCCCATATCAGAAAGCTTAGCACATAAGAGTCTTTCCTTAATTATCAGAACATTTTGGGGCTTCAGGTCTCGATGAATGATCCCCAGATCATGGAGATGCACAAGGCCAGAAACCACATCCCTGTCCTCCGGAAAGAAAATCAGAACAAATAAAAGTGTGCATGCCCAATCAGATTGGAATTCAGAACATTATAAGGAATCAAAAGATAAAAATGAAAAATGGTTTTCCAGATCAAATTTATGTACATCCACTTCCAGGGCACAGATTAGAATTTCTATGCACGGAAACAGAAATATGCATCTTCTAAGCGCTTATTAACCAACAACAGTTTAGGCCTTTGAAAGATGACAGTCGGGAAATGCAAGACGCAGAAAACTTTTTAAGGATGGTAACCTAAGCTCAGCCTTTCTTCAAGTCATCATGTAATGGATTGCAAAGTACCCTCATGTACCATGAAACAATGATAACAGGCACAAAAGTCAAGGTGGTTATGAAATTATTCAACGAACCTCATCAATTTGAGCAACAGAGGTGAAGGACAACCATTTTCCTTCATTAAGTCAGTATCCAGAAAAATACCCTTCAAATTGTCCAAATAAATTCTATGCTTTGTAGATTCTCCATCCAAGTTCTGGTTAGGACATGCATTTTCTAAAGTGTCAGCGTGAATCTGAATAAGGTCACTCAAGCTGCAAATGCAGCGTTCCAACGCAAGGTAAACAAAATCTTGGTCTTGTTCCACACCATACCACCGAACGATATTTGAATGTCGATCAGATGCAATAAGATTCTTTATCTCTTTGAAGGCAATATCATGATGTGCCCGGACAAGCCTTTTCACCGCAACTGCACGACCTTCATAAATTCCTTCAAAGACAACTGTACCATTGCTCCCTTTAGCAATCTCTGTACTGGACACGAACAATTTACCAATAGAGCGTCCACCTTTGCTACAGATACTTGGTTCAAAGAGGTTCAACAACAGTTTATTATCAGCATCCACGTCTGCATATTTAAGTCCAGAACCAGAAGAGGTGTCTTTATCACTTTTAACGCCATTGCTCCCATTGTTCCCAGACTTCCGAGATTTCTTCCTTTTTGAAGGTACATTTGGTGAATGTGGGTTCCCAAGTTCTCTATCCAACTTGAGTTCAGCCACTAAATCACGATTACGTGTAAGAGTAGCTAAAATACTGCGAACTGGCATGCTCAATCTCTCAGGGCAATTGGTTATTCCTTCTTTGAATGGATTTTTGTCATCTTGTAAATTTTTTCTTTTGATTAATAAAATTATGAACACCACCAATATGCCAAACATAGTTTTTCTCATAATATCTTTTAAGAGGGAGGTGCTACCGGACACAGGCATAGCTGCATTATCAACATTTGGTTGTAAAGGAGGATCTGGATTTGGCAGCATACCCTGAGGATGAGCCCCTGGGAGGAGATTGTTATCATGACTTCGACGTCTGTAGATAAGGGCCCTTGAGTGACATGGCAATGGCATATTGAAATGTACATCAGGTTCAGATTTGTCAGACTCCATACTATCCCCATTAAATGCATCCTCAACTTTGCAAAGAGCAGCAGCCCCCATTTCAGCAACCGTCATGTTCCACAACACTTTGTCTGAGTTTGGAATAAAGGATGTTAATGCATAGTCCGTCCTGGTGATGTAAAGCGTGTATCGGGGCAGACTTTCTCCCCCAATGGTGCCATTGTGATGAAAACTAGTATCATTTTCCTGAGTTGGTGGAGAGTCAGGCATCTTATATGTGTAAATCAGGCGTCCAGTCTTAGCATCAACCAGAAATGCAGTAGTTCTTTTAGATCCCAGAACAATTCCGCCATCCTCAGCTATTTGTGGAGTTGAACTAATATACTCATCAATACTCTTCATAAGTTTCTGTATAAAAATAAGGCGTAATAAATAAGAGACTAGAAGCAAATGACAACAAAAATGTAGGACCAAACACAAATGTCTTCTAAAACCATGACTGACTATTGGCAAATGGAGTATCATCACTTTGAATAATATGTCTTTAGCGCTAATCTTCAATATCAGACAGGGAAAACTGCAAATAGAGGAAAACAGAGAAAATAAAGTTTTGATGGACCACGTAAATCCCAAAAGTGTAGACCTGGAGGCACTACTTCTAAAAGTTTGAGGATGGTCATCGCTTCAAACTTGCTGATAACATACCTAAGGACTGACGAAACAGATATATCTGTCATTTTAGGCTTTAGCAGGTCCATTCTCATCAGCCCCAAGTTGTATATAAACATCAACAAAATCTTGGACTTGACGCGTTCGCTTAGTTTTACTTTCCTCCTATAATAATAGGTTACTTACTTGGAACTCTCCAATTGGAAAAACTACGTGGGCATCCACTTAGTTTGAGATAAACCTATGACCTCCCCTCTTGTTGAGGCTTTCCACTAATTTACCCATGAAAAGAAGAAGAGACTTAACACTAACACTTTTTACAAATATACATTAAAAGAGAATGGATATGAGACCAGCCGCTTCTTAGCTAACTTTTCTTTTTTCTTTTTCTTTTTCTTCTTTTTTACTTTTTTCCATTTATACACTATTGTTAAAACTGAATCTAATTCCAAAATTGCCCTGGATCAACCACTACGTAAAAAGGAGGGTATATTGGTCAAATCATGATCAAAATTAACACCTTCGTGTTGTGAACGTTAAAACAGGGGGGTCTTAAATATTTTTCAAACTAGGGGAATATTCATTTCATTTTGTTAAGCTAGATGGAGGTGTAGTGGTTAATACTGTATTAGTTAATGTCATGCCTCATTATTCGAAACCGTTTTTCTGTTACCTTTCTCAAAAAAAATGGTATCATGCCTCATTATCAATCAATTAAGTGGATATTTCTCTCTTTGTATAGCACCAAATTTGCACAGAAAAGACTTGCATAAAATTTAGAGACAATACCAATTTACCAAGCCTGTTGTGTGCATACAATTCCCAGTCATCCCCGCCACAGTCAATGAAGTAACCACTTCCTATATCAGATGATGCCTCCCTGCTGTTATTGTAGTTAACAGGAGCCTGATAAGAAGAGTAGATTGGTGGCCCGGATCTAAATGACCAGAGTGGTGGTTTCATAGTATTTAAGCTATTTTGCTCCCTTAAATAAACTGTACCATCTGGTTCAGCAAACAGTGCTGTCTCAGGTTTCCTGGTTCGAGAAAGTGTAGCAAAAAACAAAGCCAAATAAATTTAATGAATCAGTAAGCACACCACAAGTATATCAAGTTATCAGTATGACGCAACGTGAACTTGGAATGAAAAAAGGGGACAAACAAATAAAAAGAGCTTTAGTTTATCATTTCTAAAGGGAATCTAGTTTAAAGTTCATGCATGCAGTTTGCAGAAAATTAGTTGATTTACCTACAAAGACATCAAATAGAATGTTTCTGGGTTCAAGAGACGAGCAGAAATGTCAGTGATAGTTTCTCCTAGATCCTGTTCGTTTTTCGAGAAGTCAAGGATGCATCAAGCATTACAATTATCAAAACATATGATCCATAATAACTGAGTCTCTGTAGATCCAATCCGCTCACTCATAAGAACTCCATTTTGCACATATTTAGATTCCAAATTACAAGGTAAGACATAAACTAATAACCAACTAGGATTCGGGTTTTTATAGAAACTGATCTCCATCCAAGAGTATCCTGCAGTTTCAAAACTAGAAATCCTGAAATTATTACCATTGTAGTTGGCACGGTTTTCAAACAGAGAGAAATGCAAAGAAAAGAATGTCAGGATGAACAAACATCCATTTTCCTGATCACTAAAAAAAGGAGCATAAAACTCTTTACTCTTCTAGTTCGAGTGTATAAGGAAACTAGAATAACATATATGTTTGAATAAAACACAAACTAAAGACAAATCTTGACTGAATTATGGATTAACTGACGTGACACCAAAATTAGTCAAAACAAGTCTTATACAGTCAGTAGAAATGGAGCATATTTAACGATGACCCAATTCTTTAGCTTCAAGACGCATAAGAAAACATGGGAAAAGCCACTGCAGGGGTAATTTAAACCAAACTCCAAAGGCACCTTAACTTGGCCTCAACTAGCAACTAAACACTCTAACTTTGAGAATGCACATCTAGACACCTCAACTAGTCTCCACTGTGTCAGTTGAACGGTTCAACTTACAAAATGATCACCTAGACACTTTCAAAATTTATGCGCCATGTCAGCATCAGGTGTCCACGAGTTGAGGTGTCTAGATAAGCATTCTCAAAGTTGGAGTCTTTAGTTGCCAGTTGAGGCCAAGTTAAGGTGTCTATCTACGTATTATGCCAATTCCAATCCAAAATATGCACAAGTATAAAATGAACTACAAACATTAAAAAGAATCCCCCAATAGCAACAATAAAGCAGGAGTCTTATCTTTGCAGCTGAGAATTTTCTACAAGAACTCCACAAAATCCCTATATCTTTGCACAAATAACTAAAAAACTAACAATACCAACCACAAATTCAAATGGAAACTCTCAAAAATATCAAGAACAGAAACTAACTTTAATTCTGATGACAGCAGATTCCTCCTGGCCGGAGCTAGCGTAACCCCATCAAAAATTCCCTCAATTGAACTACTCGTAAAGCCCAAAAATAACAGTAAAATGCATACCAGAATCACCCAGTAGCGTTTCATCAACATATTCAAATTTTGTCCACAAAAGTGACTGTTTCTTTAACTTTTTTTTTTCCCTTTTTGGGGTAATTAAATAAATGAGATAGGTAACGTATGATAGAGTTATGGGTTACATGGAAGATTGATATTGAGGAAATCTACAAGGAGGGAAAGAGCAATAATAAGAGATTCGAAATATGTAAAAAAGGGTATAGTAGTAGGAGGAGGATGTTGTTTCTCCTGGATTTTGGGATTTCCTCCCTCGACTGCTGTCTTTTGTCTTTTCTAAACTGTTACATTTCAGTCAACCTTTGAAAATTTAAACAAACATGTTCCAAACGTTGCATGTTTGGCCAAGCTTATTTTTCACCTGCTTGGCCACGCTTATCTAAATATTTCTTAGGAGTAGCCTAAAAAATAAATCAAATTAACTTTTGAAAAAGAAAATATGACAAGTAATTTGAATGGAGGAAGTAAATAAAAAGGAATATACTTAAGGATGAGACTTCTTTCTAACTTTTCTTGTTTTCATTTCCGCAATTTCTTTACTTGGATAGAAGAGAAATGTCATATTCCAGTATTCATAATTAAGATTTAATTTACTAAAGTAAGGTTCTAATCACGGTTATAATAATTAGTACACTATTTCCATATCAAATCTTAGAATTTCTGGGGTAATAATTAATTCTCTTTCCAATGCTTTTCTTACCACTCAAGAGGATTATTTCAACAGTTTGTATATATATATAATCAAGGCGTCACGTCTATTAAAATATCTTCATATATATATTTTCTTTATTCCGAAAAAGCTGAAAAATAATTGAGGACAATATAAAAATAAGGATAAAATACTAAAATATGTGAAAAAGCTTAACCAAACTTCATGAGAATTTTCTGTAGATAATTTCACACGCTACTAATTATATCATTGTCGTTTCATCTTGAGACGCCTTTTTGCCTTAAAATTCTTGGCCGAAAGCTCCTTCTTAATCATTCATTCCCTGATCCTCTAACACTTTTAATCAACCAAGTAAAGTAATAAAACCTTAAGCGAACAGCATTTGTAAATACATGACAAAAAACTCGTTCGAGAAAAAAAGAGGAGAAACTAAAAATAAATATTGATCAAGTCACTAAAAACTATGTATTAGGGGGAAACATTTGTTTGCATATAGATAAGACAATGTAACTAAGGCAGTAGATAAACAATAGCAAGAAAAACTTTGGGGATCAAACCTTTTGAAGAAGCAACTTTTTCTTTCCAAGAGGGTGCTTGATACGCTGTAAGAATGCTGAGTAAGATAATAGAACTTCCTTATTATAAGCTAAAAATAATTGCTTGCCAATTGGTACGACTTCTGGAAAGGTGTAAATATTGCATCGATTCTAAACTTTAATTAAAAAGAATTATTGCATATTACATGCAACTTTAATTGGTAATATATATATATATATATATATATATATATATATATATATAATGTTCATTGTTACAATAAACAATTAGCTAATGTCCAGCAACTTAGTTGTGACTGTTGAATTCATGCGTATTTAGTAGTTACGTTGCAATTAAGCCTTAGTTGAAACAGTGTTGTCTAACACAATTAAGGGAGTTAAGTAAGTCGTTTAAACATGACTTTTCAAATATTTCATTTATGCACTTTTTAAAACAGCACATAGAATTTTAAAAGTAGGAAAATGGTTAAAAAAAGATAAATACCAATAGAGGTCACAGAGAGCATCTTGTCTATGCCTATTTTTATATTATAAATAGATATAGATCATTTTATTAATGATAAGAAGTTAATGAAAATATAAGGTTACAAACAAAAATGTGCTTTTCTTTTACTTTACGTTTTTTTTTTTTTTTTTTTTTTTTTTTTTTGTGATGAATCAACTATATTTTGTCGGGAGGCAGCAACTTAGGTGGCTTTTTCCATGATTTTTGTCCAAAGCATGCAAATAAGGAACCTATTTCAATTTTTTATTTTTTATTAGTAGTTTGCAAACTAAAGATGTTTTTAAAACGTATGGTTACATAGTGTTTTTCAAATAGATTTCAGAAAAGCAAGCCTTCCGTCCATAGTTAAATTTCAAGAAAAAGTTACAAACTCTTAAATACTGCGATTTTTTATCAAATTTTATCCAACTATAATCTCTTTTCTTTGATTGTCCGTAATATTTAGTAACTAGATTATAGTTCTTTGTTTTAAGTTCTTTTCATGTTATTAAATTGGACAACATTATGTAAATGATTTTTTAATTGATAGCACTAGTTAGTAGAATATTATAAACTTAATTTACAACATGAAAATAACTTAAAACAAATTAAATTTATAAAATAGAATCACTAGACACCTTATTTGATGGTTGGGCTTATTGAACATCTGATATGTATTTAAATAATAATATTGTGCTTATTAGACTTACGTTGTTCACATGGCAAAGTATGTGTATTTAGCCTATTTTGAGAACGTGAAGTGACTCTCATTTTTCTATTTGAACTCCATAAATATTGGAAGTTGAACCTACTCAAAAAATGCCTAAAATTTTAGTTTCCATCATTTGACACTGATTAAAATGATTCCTTGCTAAGCAAAACTAGAATTTCTTCCTCTTTTTCATCTTCTCTCTCACCGCTACTATATTCAATACGACAATCATCCTTCTTTGCAGTGCCGACTGAAGGGGTAGGCCACTAAGGCCTTTTGGCGCTCAATTTTCAAATAAGATTATGTGCATATATTAAGTACAATACTTTTTACAGTAGAAAAATATTGAATGCTATGGACTAGAAATTCAAATATATATTCAGACACACACACACATATGTATGTATGTATAAAGGAAAGAGAACTTTTGGGAAGTAATATTAATTGTCATGCAAAAATTAGGTAATAGGAAAAACACATTTAGATCCTTTTATACGTCTGAATATAAATCTTTTAAAGCCGTTTACATTTGATAATGGAGTAGTAATATATCAACTTTCTGTATTTTGAAGATGCACGCTATTAATATATTTTTTAAAAATATGATTATATTTAATATAGGAAATTTCCATTATTTATTCCGGACATTTCTTTGTATAGAAAATTTTATTATATTGGGGTTTCAAATGTTTAATCTAAAAAATAGGAATACTTAACGCAGTTAAATAGACAACCCTTCTTATTTTTTTTTTTAATAATAACTTTTACCTAATAGGGTGAAATGGCAAAGGTTCGAGCCTCTAATCCCACTCTTTCAAGAAGAAAGCCTAAAAAATTCAAGAAAACCAAAAAAGAGCCGCTTCTTCATCCTACTATTCTCTGTCGCCCAACACAAACAACAACATCAGTTTTCGCAAAACCCAATACCCAAAATCCATAAAGAAGAATCGTAACAACCGCAATATGTTGAAGAGCAAAGCATTCTCGAGGCAAACCAGACAAGGCAGAATAATTAAGGTACACTGTTTGGTGCTGTTGTATTTGTTCTTTTTCCTGTTTGGGGTTTTAATTTTGATTCTTGTTTTGGATTTTCAGGAAGTTAGGGAACATTATTTACGTGATGATATTTCTTGTGGAGCTCCATATTGTGACGAAAAAAAATGTAAAGAAAAACCTCCCGGCTTAAGTGCCACTGCCACCACTGTTCTTGTTCTTGATACCAACATTGTTCTCAACCAGGTGCATATAATTTGATAACTGATGTATACGTTGTGTCAAAGCTTAAATTTTTATTGGTGTATTGGGTTTATTGTTCATAGTTTTGGTATCTTGAATTGTGTTAGATTGATTTGTTGGAGAATCCAGCTATTGATAATGTGGTGGTGTTATCGGTGGTGTTGGATGAGGTCAAGAACAAGAATATTGCGGTTTATAACAGACTCAGGGCTCTATGTAGCAATTCTTTAAGGAAGTTCTTTGTCTTTTCTAATGAATACCACAAGTATGTTCTTTTTTCTTTTTCCTTCTGTACCTTTAGTTTTTATGTTATCAATTTCACTTGCCTTTTGATTAAAAGCTGGTAACTTTTATGCTCCGACAAACCACTGCTTATGGTGAAAAGCGTATTAGTGTTGTTTAATCATTTTATTCATTCTCGGTATTGGTTTTCCTTCTGCTTAGCAACTAATTGCATCCTTCTGGGCAGTGGGAAGGGGTGCGGGAACTATTGACTTTGAATGCTAGGATTTGGGTAAATGGTTTAGTAATATTTGTTATTCGATCCACTTAAACCACACCGTATCATTTTCCTCTTGGCATAGAGGGATTAGATTGTTGAATTTTAAAAGACAATGAGAAACACTGTGCGGGTTTTCTCAACCCGAGCATCACATCACTGTGAAAATATAGTTGGCAACCCAGTCACAACTTGAAGCTATGTCTGAAAATCTGTCATGTTTTCCGCTTAAAGAGTTGCAGAAGATTAGAAGGCAGATGCAAGTGAAGTCGGCAAACTCCATTTGCCCACTTGTCTAGATGTTAGATCAATCCACTTACACGATACCTACCACTACTAGACATGATTGCTACTGGTTACAGCCAAGGCTGAAATCTGATTGAAAGTTCATTTTCTGCACATTGTTAGGGATACTTATGTGAAGGCCATGGCTGGTGAAAGTCCAAATGATCGAAATGATAGAGGTTCGTCTGTTCACCTTTGTGTAGTAGCAGTTGCAGATGTTTTTCATTGCTTTTCTTGACCATTTTGTGCCATGCATTTCTGCATTGTCCATTAATTAGTTGTCTGGGCCCTTCCATTCTAATTTCTCCAAATCCTATGGATGTGCTTATGTTAGGAGAATTAATGGTCATACTTGCATTACATGTTTATTAAGTGTATTAAAGTTCATAAACTATGTGTTTGATCAGTAAGAACAGATACTTTACATTTATACTTGCATGTTCGATGGAAATTGGGCAAGTCAGTAGCCTATATACGAGGAACTATGCCTCTGTTCTATATCTACACACTATTTTAAATAGTGAAGCTGCAATGATTAGTTTCTGTTTCAGTTCCAACTTTTGGTCCAGTTTTGAAGACCTCGTTGCACTATAACCTAGTTACTTAGGGGTCATTTGGATCGAGTACTATACAAGGATTGTAATACGGAGATTAACGATCACTGAATTATTTAGTGAATATGCATTTCTGGTTGGACATTTGGTTCGTTGTGTTAAAGTTGGAAATGCGATATATATTGTAAAATGTTAATGTTACTTTATCAAAAAAAAAAAGTAAAATGTTATGGTATTGTGTACAATTATATCTCTAGTTTTGAGCAGCAGTGTAGGGTATTGGATTCAAAAGCCAAACATGCAAAAGAAAGTCCTTTTCAATTAAAAAAGAAAAGAAAAGAGAAGTAAAATGGATTTTTAAATGTATTGAAATTGGATTTGTACTTTTTTCTATTGAGAGGAGCGATCTGGATATTTCGCATTATTTGTGGCAATACAAAGTGAAAAATAGAATGCTAGACTTTTTTCCTTTTCAGTTTCTAAATGTGATTGAATAGTTAGGGCTTTATAAAGTTACTAAATTTGGGGAAAATCAATTGCTAGAAAAGGTATCACCTTGTCTATTTCTCCCGCGGACCCACACTGATGATGCCTTGGGTAGTTGGGTTCTTAGGTGCACTGATGAGTGAAGCACTTCGTTCTTCAGATTTTCTTTCGGTGGAGTATTCTGGACGATGACAGAATGAGAACCTCTGAATTAACATTTAGGCTAATATTTTGTCCTTTTGGTATTTAGCCAAGTATAACTAATAGAAGTATTTTTATTCCACTATCTATCTAGTATAATATCATGCAGACAACATGTTATCAGTCTAAAAAAAAAGTTATAATATCATGCGTAGATTCTCATAACTTATACAAGAGATTGCGAACAGTGTATAAACAGTATACAATAATGAATGTTATACAGTAACCACAAGTTTCCAGTTTCAAAATAAAAAAGAAAAAATTATACGGTAATATCTTTTCTGATACCCCAAACCAAAAACCAAACGTCCCTTAGTAGAAACACTGTGAAACTTAGAATGTTGTGATGTAAAGCTGACTTTGACTGACAAAGTGTGACAATAAAACTGAGGGGAGCTTGCATGCATCCCCTCTCTACAAATCCTGTCATGTAGGACACAGTTCTCTTCTTTTTTTCTCATTCTCGTTATTCATTGTTTTTTGTTTTTTAAAATAAATCTATAATACTAATGAGCGTCTAGCAGACAAATCCACTGTAAAAGTTTGTTAGTGGTGTTGAAGAATGTGGGTTTAATCATGTCATCCCCTGATGAACTGGAAAATATTCAGTCTATCCAATCCTAATTAGGTTGGTATGTTCTGCGCTCAACTGAAGTATCTCACCCTAAATTTCTGTTTTGTGTCTCTCCGTAATTTTGATATGTTAATGATGTAGTAAGATCTCGTAAAAAAAAAAATGAAGCAAGGTTCTGGTTTTGTTCTCTAGTAAAGCTTCAAGATCTCTTAAATTTGATTATCTGAGTGCAAAACTCTAAGTAAGTTGAGCTATATTAAGTTTCATAGACAAGAAGCGGGATGGGAAAGGTTAACATGATTTGAGGAAGTATAATTGAGAACCATGGTCGTCTATTTCTAATAGGCCTTTACATGTATGCCTTCAACTCTATTCTCAATGAAGCTGAACGCTTTAGCTATTAGGGCCAGTAGATTGACAAACTTCAACAATTTTTGGTGGTTCAGCTATTAGGGCCGCGGCTAAATGGTATCAGGGTCATCTTGGCCGCGCAGTAAGCATCTTGCTAATTACGAATGACAGAGAGAACAAGAGGAAGGCAATTGAAGAGGGAATTTCTGCTGAGACAGGTAAAGCTTTCTTCTTGTTGTCTGATGTCAATCATTGAGTAGAATGATACTTTGGTGATATTGATTTGACCACTGAGAGGCTTCTGTTAATGTTCTTGAAAGTTCTCTTTCGTTGTTACTGTGTATAGAGCTGTTCTCTTTAGCTACTGGTAGCACTTGCCTAGTTAAATTTATCTTCAGGAATATTAACTGACTTACTTCTATTGATCTCAGTTGAATGTTATGTAAAGTCACTTGGTCAGCCGGAATTGCTTGACCTAATAGTTCAGCCTCCTTCTGAAGATGTTAATATGGATGATGTTGATGATTTGAGGCCTAAAAAGCGAAAAATCATTTATAATGAGGTGTTTTTAACTGCTTAATACAGTTTATTTAAAGAATTATTTTGGGTGCTGTCTTTAAGGCTATGGCCTCCTAAACTTTGTTTGTTGTTCATGTTTTCTATAGCATAAGCCCATGTCAGAAATTACTTCTGGCTTGCTTCGGGGACTTCTTCACCAGGGGAAACTTCGTGTTAACCGTTTTAATCTATTTGAAGCATATGTTGGAAGTGAAAGCATTGGTGATGAGATAATTATATACGGGCGTGCAAACATGAATAGGGCTTTTGATGGTGATATAGTGGCAGTTGAGCTTTTGCCTCAAGAACAGTGGCACGAGGAGAAGTCTTTGGCATTGGCTGATGAAGGTCTGTCCACTTCCTTCTTTTTTTCCTTTAATGGAGATGGCATACTTGTATATTGGGAAACTGACCAAATTTTCACCTGAACTATGCGAAATGGTCTAGATATGTCCTCTGTTAAAAAAATAGGGTCAATCATGTGCGTGCCGTTTCAAACATGGGCTATATTTTCCCTCATAGACTAACGTAAAACGATTAAAGAGTAATTAGTCTCTGATCGAACTGATTAGCACTATCAATAAACGTGGCAAAAATCCAACCCTTTTTAACACACACAAACCCCCCCCCCCCTTTCCTCCTCCTTAACTGTTTACCCAACCTCAATTCAACCTCCCAATCCTCCACCGTCGCACAATACTGTCAAGTGGTGTATCTTGACATCCCTCTTTTGTTTTTCTCACCAAACCACCCCTTTGATGAAATTACACTTGACCTTCCTCTTTTCTTATTCTTATTACTCTCTTTGGTCTGTTTTATACACAATGAGGCTATGAAGGTTTTGTCTTCTGTGGAAGATGAATCAAATATGTTTTCTCTTGAGCTGAAAAACTGTTGCTTAGCACCTCAGGTGGGTGTATGAGATTTTGGAGTTTTTTCCCCATTTTTTGGTGTTTCTTCTCTATCTCATAAAGCTAACTGATACATGCAAGCCATGACGGATTTCAAAGTTTTTTTGGTTTTTGTCTGAGAATAGGCGAATCTGAGGCTACCCTATTGTGTTGATTTTGTTAAAAGAATGAGGCTTTTGAGCTGATTCATGTTGTGGCTAGGCAAAGTTCAGTTTCTTTTTTTCCCTCACCAAACCACCGTTTTGGTGAAATTACAAATGACCTCCCTCTTTTCTTATTCTTATTACTCTCTCTGGTCCGTTTTATACACAATTGAGGCTGTGAAGGTTGTATATGTGGAAGTTGAATCAAAATATGTTTTCTCTTGAGCTGAAAAACTGTAGCTTGGCATGGCACATCGGTGGGTCTATGAGATTTTGGGAAATTTCCATTTCTTGGTGTTTCTTCTATGTGTCATAAGGCTAACTGATGCTTGCAGCCATGACGGATTTGAAAGCTTTTGAGCTGATTTGAGTTTTGGCTTGGCACCGTTCAGTTTCTTTTCTTTCTCACCAAACCACCCTTTTGGTGAAGTTACACATGACCTCTTTCCTTATTCTTATTACTCTTTCTGGTCCGTTTTATACGCAATGAGGGTTTTGTCTTCTTTGGAAGTTGAATCAAACTTGTTTCTCTTGAGCTGAAAAACTGTTGCTTGGCGTGGCACCTCAGGTGGGTCTGTCTATGAGATTTTTGAAAAAATCCCAGTTTCTGGTGTTTTTCTGTCTCATAAGGCTAACTGTTGCTTGCAGCTATGACGGATTTCAAAGCTCTTTTGGTTTTTGTCTGAGAAAAGGCGGATCCGAGGCTACTACCCCATTATGTTTTTTTTTTTTTTTGGTTAAAAGAATGAGGCTTTTGAACTGATTCGTGTTTTGGCTGGGCAAAGTTCCGTTTCTTTTTTCTCTCACCAAACCACCCTTTTGGTAAAATTACGCATGACCTCCCTCTTTTCTTATTCTATTTGGAACTAATTTTTTGGAACTCCCTGTTTTCTTATTTGTAAACTCTCTCTGGCCTGTTTTATACACGATGAGGCTGTGAAGGTTTTGTCTTCTGTCGAAGTTGAATCAAAACATGCTTTCTCTTGAGCTGAAAAACTGTAGCTTGGCATGGCAGCTCAGGTGGGTCTAATGAGATTTTGGAAAAGATTTCCATTTTTTGGTGTTTCTTCTGTGTCTCATAAGGCTAACTGATGCTTGCAGCCATGACAGATTTCAAAGCTTTTAAGCTGATTTGTGTTTTGGCTTGGCAAAGTTCAGTTTCTTTTTTTCCCCTCACTGTACCACTCTTTTGGTGAAATTACACATGACCCCTCCCGCTTTTCTTATTCTTATTATTCTCTTTAGTCTGTTTTATACACAATGAGGCTGTGATGTGGAAGTTGAATCAAACATGTTTTCTTTTGAGCTGAAAAACGGTAGCTTGGCATGGCACCTTAGGTTGATCTACAATATTTTGGGAAAAATTTCCATTTCTTGGTGTGTCTTCTCCGTCTCTTAAGGCTAACTGATGCTTGCAGCCATGACTGATTTCAAAGCTCTTTTGGTTTTTGTCTGAGAAAAGCCAGAAACTGGGGCTAACCCATTATGCTGATTTTGTTAAAAGAATGAGGCTTTTGAGCTGATTCATGTTTTGGCTTGGCAAAGTTCAGTTGAATCTGTGCGCTGGTTTATTTCTCTTACAATATGCCATCTGCTCTTTGCAGCCATCGTAGACTAGCCCATTTTTCTGACAGTTTTTGGACAATCTGAGCCTCATTTCTATTTAACTTTGAATTCCTTCTAAAATTTATCTGCTCTTATGATGTTCTTTAATGTTTGAAATTCTCTGACATTTTCATTATCCCCCTTTTCGTAAATCTGTAAATCCCAATTTCAAAGAAGTATTGTTTATTCATCCTCAAATTCGGATATGCCCCCGATCTGCCCTTTTTAGTGAAGTTAATTACTGGCATTGAGATTGTGAAGGTGATAAAGATCAAGTTATAGTGGTGCTGGTGGTTGTGGAAGATGAAAAGAGGGAATATTGAGATGAATTTGAGAGGTAGATTTGAGATAAAGTTCCAACGGAGGGGGATAAAAAAGGTTGCTCTTTATTTTTTTCCAGCCATGTGTCCAACAGGTGGCATAATTTGGAGCTAAACATTGTGATTAGAGACTAATTATTATCTAACCATAAGCCATTTGAAGGCAAATATAACCCACTTTTGTAACGGCAGGGGCATGATTGACCCAAACTACTCACGGAGGTCATATCTAGAGCATTTCGCCTAGTTTAATTGTAAATATGACCCCCATTTCCCTATTATATGCTGACTATCTTGATTAAGAAGGAGTTCTCTATATTTCTCTCCTGGAAAAATAGTTCGAAATAGTTCACTTTTTATGATACTAAGGAAAAATAGTACTCCTTGCCTCCTATTTATGGGATTACATTTCCATTTCAGGACGTTTGACCCACTTTTAATTATTGCTTCGTTACTTGTACAAATTTCAAAAACTTATTTCATTCCATATTATATTTAGTGGTAGTAGTATATCTTCAAACTTACTCTTCTGGAACTGCTTTAATATTTTTCTACTATGAATAAATTATTCAATTCAAATTAATGTCTTGTAACTTTCATGCAAATTGAAATGAATGATTGTGAACTTGACGCTCTCCTGTATGTCTGTCCATCATGATTGTCCTTGCTTGCTCTCATTATGGAGGAAAACTTTTTTGTGCATGTAAATCTCTTAACTATTTTGGTATCCTGAAGACGACGAAGAAGAAGATGTTCATTTAGCTCCAAATACCGCTGATGATGCTCCTAGAGTCATGAATCAAGGGAAAACTGAACCTGAGGAAGTGAAACCTTCTCGCCCAACTGGACGTGTTGTTGGTATCATAAAGCGGAACTGGCACTCGTAAGTTATTGTATCAATTATCTGCTGGCTTTGGATAGTCTTTGGGAAGAACTCTTAGATAAATACTTTTTGGTCCTTGAGATTGTTCTTCTGGCATTTCAGTGGGTTTTTAGTGTAATATCGTTTTTTCTTATAAGCATCTCAAAGGATATTTGCAAATGTCCATGCATTACACAATCATGTTTTCAGAAAATTCAAAAAGACATTTCAAGAAGCCGGCGCAGAACTTTTTTCTATTTCCGAAGATACCTTCAAAACAATTGTCCCATGCTGGTTCTTGCCTGAATCAGCAAAGTTTTCAAAATTACGTATCCTATCGCCTTTAGAGTATAGTATCTTTTCCCTTTAAAAAAAGATTGTGTCCTTTTTTTTGTTAATTAGAAAAAGGATATGACCTTGGTTCCTCCAAATAGGTCACCACCTAGCAACACGGTCGTGATCATTTCATTTTAAGGACCTTTACCTTAGCGTCCATGTTTGGGGTCGAACTTGATTTGTCCATGGTTATATGTTTGATGGTTTATTCCTCATTTTTTCAAATCGTCAAGTCGTTTGAATTCTTTTCTTTACTGGGAATGGAGAAAAATGTTTGAAAATATGTTTAGACTTTAATCAGGTCGAAAAGCCAGCTATACCTTTTCTGACATGATAGAAGTTTTAAAAAAATGTTTTTGCCTAATGTTTTGATAAAGTTAAATGCACCAGTTACATTCAATTTTTAAATTCTTCCTCACTTTAGAGTGTTGTGGTTTACATTTGAGGCTTGCACAATGACCATTTCTGGCCAGTGAAATACTTTTTCATACTGCTGGTTCACTCAAGAACTAAAATTTAATGGGACCCATTCTTTAACACATTTGAACTACATTTTTACGCTCTAACCGTTAGAAATATTTATTTAATTGTCATTACCATGCCCCCCATCATGTGTAGTCGTGTAGGTCAAATTCTTTTTCCTTGGCCTGAAGCATGTAAATTCTTTGATTTGTTCTAGTGAGAGTCGCACTTTACTTGCTGTGGTTCCATGTTATGTATTCACATCTGACCTAAATTTTGTGGTTAGAGGAAGAGTAACTTTGGATCATTTTAAATTCCACGCCCCAAATGTACCGCCCTAGGCATTTCAAATGTGTGAGATGCTCTCCTTTTAAGGTCTTGGATTTATCTTAGGAGTTAGCTTTTCAGGTTGAGTTAGATCCAGTGTCCATTTTTCATAAGGTGGTATTTGAGCCTCTTCGATTTTGGTAGAGATTCACATAGCTTATGCTACCGGTGGGCAGCTTACACCCTCTGGTGCCACTACTCTCCCGACCACCGTTCAAGGTGTTGCTCCTTCAGACACTGCTTCTTTATCTGGCACCTTTTCAGGCGTCGTTCATCTCTCTAGAGACTGTTTCTTACCTCTTGTGATAGCTTTGAATTGAGTTGGGCCCAGGCGTTCAATTTCCTGTGATCATTTGCAAAAGTTCTATTGTCCCTGGACTCTATGCACTGTCATTAAACTCGTACTTCTTTAAATTGCTGTATCTATTTCCACTATTAACGTCTTCATTTATTTATCTGGAATATAATACATTTCGCCCTTGCAGTTACTGTGGATCCTTGGAGCCAATGCCTATGCCAGCAGGTGATGGTGGTCGAGCCCATGCCTTATTTGTATCCAAAGACCGCAGAATCCCTAAGATACGGATACAAACTCGTCAATTGGGAAATTTGCTGGATAAACGGATTATCGTTGCGGTTGATTCATGGGATCGTCTGTCCCGATATCCAACCGGTCACTATGTCAGGACAATTGGAGAAATAGGTGATAGGGACACTGAAACAGAGGTATGTGGTTAAATGGCGTTGACTGCTCTTTAAAATTTAAACAGATTATCCTGCTCTACCTTTTCTGTCATGTACTTTTGAGAGTATTTGCAGTTTTCTGTTGTGGCTTATTGTTAATAAGTGCTGAGGGCGTTGGTGTCCCTTGCTTGTAGCTACCTTTATAGTATTATCTTACATGTTTAAATAATTAGGATTTGATTTATTTCTTGACGCTGATGAATAGTAGTTGCGACTAAATTTGTGCTGTAATCACTTTAGGTGGTATTAATAGAGAATGATATAGATGCCAGGCCATTTTCTGCCCAAGTGTTGGCGTGCTTGCCACCATTACCTTGGTCTGTGTCTTCTCAAGATTTGACAAATCCTATTAGACAGGATTTGCGTCATCTGCGTGTATGTAGTGTGGACCCTCCTGGTATGTTGCCCAAATTTAGTAGTGCTTTTCGTTTTCCATTGAACTGCAGTGCCCACATTTAGTTTGTCTCAGCATAGATGAGATACTTTCTACATGTGATGACAATCTCAGACAGAATTCTGCTTTTCTGTGATGCAGGATGCAGGGATATTGATGATGCATTGCATTGTATGCCTCTTCCAAATGGAAATTTTGAAGTGGGAGTTCGTATCCATGTTTAATTTTGAGATCTTTTGGCTAGAATTTGCAAAACTTAACAGTGGCCTCTTTTGCTAACTTTTCTTCTTCAAGAGACAGTGAGCTCCTTGAAGAGGGGTGTGATGAGGGTTTTCGGCACCTGAGGCTGTTCGAATTATCTTTGGTTCATTAGACTCGTTAGGTGGCCGAAATATTCTGTGTACAACCAGTGTAATAATGAGTATTTAACTTACACCGTCTCTTAATTTCTTTGATGCTTTCTATCCTCATGATTTTGTACCTAAATAAAATTTTGGCTCCCCAAATCTTGTTTTGTGCCCTAGCTACACTGGCTCGCGCGCCCCCCCCCCCCCCCCCCCCCCACACACACACACACACACCCACACACACACAACTAAAAATGTTTTTTTTCCTTCATTACCTTTTGTAGTCCACAAGTGTTTTAAGAAAAATAAATATAACGTCTACGTCATGGAAAAGGTTTAGTTGTGAGTCTTTAATACTAATCAGATATTGCTGATGTTACTAATTTTGTTTATCCTGGAACTCCCCTTGATGATGAGGCTTCACAAAGAGGCACTTCTGTATATCTTGTAGAGCGTAGAATCGACATGCTTCCAAAACCTCTTACAGAAGGTAAAAATTTACTTTTTGGCACTAGCCTGGAATTTTTGCTTGTCACATGGCTCGGAGAAGGATTTCATTCAATTGTCTTAACCCAAATATGTACTTTTTGGTTATGCATGCCTTCTTCCAATTAATCTTATGTTTCTTTACTTGGCAGATATTTGTTCACTTCGTGCTGATGTTGAAAGACTAGCTTTCTCAGTTATCTGGGTATGTGATTTATTTTGATGATATTGCTAGAATTAATTGCTGATCTTCTATTTCTCACAGACTTCTCTCTCAAATATCTGCCTGTTTATCTATGTTATTTTTATTTCTTGCTGCCTATCTATCTACCTAGAGGTTCGTACAGTGTTCCCTCAGTCTGAACTCAGTATAATAATTCGTCTTTTACTAACACCCAGCTTATACAGACCTAGTTAATGGTCAATCATCTAACTTCATGTTATTTGTCAGTCATTTACGCTGCCATGTTGAAGGTAATGTATAAGATGCGAAAAGTTGTCTTATGCTGATGTATTTCAAACTCAAAATTAGTTCCTTTGTCCAGCCCCAACTGATGGATTTATAACCTTATAGATCAAGCTGTCCAGTTGAATTGGGTTAAGTATTTGTCAGTCAAAAATAAAATGATTTTTGCTTGGTCCTTATGCATGTATGAGTCGACTGTCGTGACTAATCCTTCTATGAGGCAGATAGGTATGCATAAGAAGATAGAAACTTAATTATTGCAGGTTGTTGATTAAATACTCTTTTAGCATTCTGGATTGTATGACTCAATCATACTGGCATACTATAGAGACATAATTAGTCCTTGTCTCCTTCGTTTGTGCGCTTGTGGTTTCCTCCCCTCCTGCTGGTCATCTCTGATATTTCCCCCCCGACATAAGTTCTATATCTGTATCGTCACCTTCTATCTCAAAAAGATCTGTATTTTCACCTAATGTACTGTTATTTGTCTCTCAGGAAATGACACCTGATGCTGAGATAATTTCTACAAGATACACTAAAAGCGTGATTAAATCGTGTGCAGCATTATCCTATGTCGAGGCTCAAGCGAGAATGGATGACAGGTGCTCCCATTTGATGTTTCTGTTTATGTTTTGTCTTCTTGGCTCTTTTTTGGTCATACTAATCAGATTCTACAGCGTTTCTCTCAAACATCTTGAACCAAACCGTCTCTTTGAGTATTAGCTAATTAGGTATGCAGATGGCCCATTAAACATTGTATACTTGCACTATGCTTTAGCTGGAGTCACTCTTCACAACCTACTTTCTACGTTTTGCTGTTTTATGCAAGCACTTTGTGGTTTTCAAATCAATTCGCGAATAGATGTGGAGTGATACGAAAACATGAGCATATATATCATCACATGCCTTTCTTTATGACTGGTAATTTGTATGTTCATAGTTGGTGCATTCTTTAATGCAAAACAGCACAAGGATTTTGCTGGATATGTGAAAAATAAAAAATTAGTCTCCTTTACAAAATGTAAGGAACTGAGAAAGTCATTCTAAATCATATAAATTCAACATGCTACACCGAAATGCCAAAAAGAATAAACATTATTAAACCCCCTTGTTATTTTGTTAGTGGGTTTTGTCGATTATGGGTGAACATAGAATATGCTTCAATGCGAGGTTTAATTATTTGACATCACTAGATGGACCTCTGATAGAACCATTTGGTATGAATGGGTGGAGAGAAGCCGTAATATGATGAGGCGATCATCTATGAGCAAAAAGAACATGGAATGGATCTGTGTTGCTCTTAAAGAGGCCTTGAGAGACCAAAAGAATGTGGTGAGGAGATGGAAAACCAAGGACCACTTTACAGAATATTTCTGCACTAGAAAATACAATGCCCATGGCAGGTATACGAGTATTTTGTTGTTACAAGGAGTCGGGAGGTTGGTCTTAATTATTCCTGAAATAGCTTTGAATGCTGGTTTGAAAGACATAACATTTAAAATGGAAATTTTATTAAATACTCTGCCCACCTGGATATTGTACAGCCATCCATAATTACTGAAGCCAACTACCCCTATGCAAAAGCTGTTCAAGAATGTGAATGGCAATCCACAAACCTCTGAGAAGCTGATGTTTGTACTTGAGTTTGTCCACAGATTAGTCTCTCCCTCGAAGCACCTCTGATTCCTTCCCATCCATACCCCCCAAAAGATGAATGCAGGAATCATGAACCATATGTTCCTGTGTTCTTCGCAGATTTCTACCTGACCAGATAGTAGCATCTCTCTTACTTTTTTAGGAATTGACCAACTTAATCCATATTGGTTGAAAAGCATGTCGCAAAGTTGTCTGGCGCCAAACTATGGCAAGCATTTTCTTGCACCTTCGTGTTACTTCCTCAATGTTTGTCAATTCAGTTACCCATAGTCTACAGAGAAAATCTTGAGTTGCTTCATCGAAAGTGAGCTGAAGTAGTTTTTGGTGAAGTCCACTGTTAATTGTTTCCACTGGTAATGGGTGTTGCTCTCAAGTTCTGAACTTGTCTGCAACTGGAGTCCTTTTGTCTCATTTTCATACCTCAATAGTTCAATTGGTGTTGATTTTAGTGTTGCCTTTTCCAGTCCATATTGTTATTTTTTGCCCTTAGGAAATAGGGAAACCTTATCTTTCAAGGTATGAGGCCTTTAACAAGATCAAATTGGGACCCGGTTTTTTGTCAGTGAGAGTACGGAAACTTCCACCGTTAAAAATAAGTTTTCAGATGTTGGATGTCTCACGAATTCTTTTCTTTCTTTGTCAATCTTCTGCTGTCTTCCCTTTAATCTGTCTTGTGTTCAATATTTCTCATGATTTTTCATCTTCCCCATGTGAATCATTTGAAAGGTAGATTTATCTTTATTTCTTGATCATTTATTGTGCTGGAGGTTCTTGTTTCCTTCCTTTTTTTTTTTTTTCCTTTCTTTTCCTTTATCTGCCTTCTAGTTGTGGCGGGTTAGGCCTTATCTCCTACGTTCTGTCTTAGTAACAAAACTGAAATACGTGAAGGATGGGGGAATGATGCGTTCCTCCGTAATGCCTATATAGGAAATGGACATTTCCATTTCCTTACAAAAGATATGGTTTGTATGAATGAGGGACTCTTGTTATGATTGAGTAGATGCAACCCCCTCTCCCTTCTCCGAAATGTCCATGTTTACCGGAGAGACCAAGCTGAAATAAGGAATATGAGAGGACTGCTCTCCTTTTAAAACATGTCAAGATTACACAAAGTACAAAATAAGTCGGGGAAACTTCCATATCAAAATGTGAAGTTGCTTTGTCTTGCTCAATTTTGAGGTTAGCATCTGTATCATGTCCTGCTCGGAGTTCGCGGTGGAGGTTAATATTTTTTGGGCCCATGATCAAGTAGCTAGCACATTAGATTTGCGTTTGTAAATACAGTAGAAATTGAACTCTACAGTATAACAGTACCCACAGGCCTAAAACTAGTTTATCTTAAAGCATTTTACATTTGAGCTCAGAAAATAATCCCGAAGTATAACTTATGTCAACCAAGGGGGCCGTAGTTAGTTGAGAAGTAAAATCTATTACTGAGGATTGTGGAAGTGGGTTTCGTGCGGTCCAATCGGGTGAACCACTCAACCTGAGAAATTTTAAACTTATGGGTTTGTTTCCAATTTGACTTTAAGCTAGTCAGTGCTTGCATGCCGTCTTCTTAAGCTTTGAATACAATACATATCTACTTTTTTGTTATTTCCATCATTTTGTACATCATAGTTCCTGTACTTACAAGTTATATCTGTTATTCCAGTCGCTTGGTGGATCCAATAACTTCAGATTTACGAAATTTAAATGGGTTAGCCAAGGTGTTGATCTCCTTTCTTTAGTTTACAATATCTTATCTTCGGACTTTCAGCTCTAGTATCAATATATTAAAGGCATTCTAATGAG
The DNA here is from genome assembly GCF_029784015.1 of Lycium ferocissimum. NCBI lineage: Eukaryota > Viridiplantae > Streptophyta > Magnoliopsida > Solanales > Solanaceae > Lycium > Lycium ferocissimum. Next base: position 45,607,846 of record NC_081343.1, read on the forward strand.
ACCATCTTGCAGATAATGAGGCAAAGACGTATTGATAGGGGTGCACTGACACTTGCTTCTGCTGAAGTCAAATTTCAGATTGATACTGAAACTCATGACCCTCTTGATATCGGTATAATCCTATTCTTTTTTTAATTCTCTGTCTGTCTGTCTCTCTCTCTGGTTTCTTTTGGCAGCTTATTCTAAATTAGATAAAGGTGCCCAACTTTCTGCTACTTGGAAAGCCAATAAATCTTAAAGATCTTTTCTTAATTATATATTTGACAGTCTTCTTAAGATTCAGTTTAGGGATCATTTGTTTCAGACTGGTGCAGTACAGATTTTCTTAGCTTGCCCTCATCGATCATATCCCTTACCATAAAACCCAATTCTAGCTTGTTTTGACAGATGTTATTGAAGCCAGACATGCATCTTTCTTTATCTGTTTTATTGTTATTGCTGTTTTTATTATTATTCCTTGACCTTCCGGCACTGGGCATATGTCAGCCCATACATGGTCGTACGACTTTGCGGAGACCTATGTTTTAGGTATAAGTCGCTCGGGCCTGGCCACTGCGACCCCCTTTGTGAGGATGCATCTCTTCTCCTGAAGTTACAGGGCTTCTGCCTAGTTCCTTTGAAAGAGTTGTCTTGTTCTCGTAGGTATTCTCTACCTACATGCCTGTATCGGTTTCGGGTGCAGGTACCCTCTTGCTCAAAATTGTTCGAGCTATTCCTAGGAGTATGACATGGGTTACTTTAGCGCAGTACCATCATCATCATATTATTATTCGGTATGGTGTATGGGAATATGCATTGTCTTAAGAGAGAAACATGGGTTAATCTGTACTTTTTTGGAGGACTATGAAGGGTTGAGTTACATATGCAGAGGGATATAAAAGATTGATTTCCATCTGCTGAGAGTATGGGACATAGGATCTGCCATCCCTAGTTTGATGACTGTTTCATGAGAGCTATAAACATTTATCACCATGGGCTTATAGCTCTTGGGGATCGAGATGTTGATTGAGTGTGCTTGACCATTATCTATTTGAATTTTAACAGTTCGCCAAGGTAATCAGCAGTAATTCATGCTAATCTGCATAGAGGAACTATGGGAATGAGATCCATTGCTCACTTGATGATAAGATAAGATGTAAGAGATACCTATCTTTAAAAGATGTAGATACATGCATAGGTATAGGTTTGGCTTGATTCCTTGGCTAAAGAACTTTAATTGATTGACAGTGTCGACTGCCGAGATCTAATCATTTGAGAGCAGAGTTTCGAACCTAAAATGCGCTGATCTGGGCTTTCTACTTGTTAATTCGGCTAGTCCATTCACATTTTTATGCATTCAAAGTCAGGAGAGTGAGATGTGCTGGTCTTGTATGTGCTTTCGTGATGGTCTTGTATGTGCTTTTCACTGTTTCATACAAGAGCTCTGCTATTTTGCTGGGATTACACATAACATTGTCCTTTGTTTTACTGTTTGAGTTATTCGTGTAAAGCTAATTTTTAAGTTGTGTATGCATAGGCATGTATCAGATTCGTGAAGCAAACCAAATGGTTGAGGAGTTTATGCTTGCTGCTAATGTTGCAGTTGCTGAAAAAATCCTGATGCATTTTCCTTTCTGCTCACTATTAAGGTATGCTGCTATTGTTCCTTATAAACAAGTCCGTTTGTTCAGTTTGCTACTTTTACCTAGAAGGTCTTACTTAACCGGTGTCTAAATTTTCTCGTCTCATATGCACATCCTGCTAGCTGTATGAGTCTTTCTGCATCCTTCATGTGCTAAAAAAGAATGTTATCTGATCTTGTTATTCTGAAAGAATAACTCTCCTAAGATGGTATAATATGTGATTACAGGTGATAGTGAGAAGTTTCTTGGCGATCTGTCTGTTCGATGAATGCTTACAGGCAGTTATTTAGAGTGATTCTCTTGGCTCACAGGCATAGGTTTATTGAGTTACAAAGTTGCAATTAACGATAGCAATTAAAGAAACACACATGAGAGGCTACATTTCTTTAAGGGCTTCAATTCCTTGAAGGGATGATGACATTGATTTCTTAAAGGGCTTCAATTCCTTGAAGGGGTGATGACTTGTCCAGTAGTAGTGGGCTTAACATACTCAATCCATTTTTACATGCAACTTTGCTTCATCTTCTCTCCTCCTTCACCGACCTCTTCTTTCTGCGCGATTTTCATACATCAGATGGCTATTCACAGTTGTCTAAGATGGAGCACTAGAGACAGAGATGGTGGCTCTTGCAGAAGCCAACATATCTGCATCTTTCCTAAATCTGAATTCCTTCCCAGAACTTTGGATAAATATTTGTGTTCTGGAAATTTTGGATTTGATGTTGTGTTAAGAGACTTATTAGTGAATAGCATGGTCAAGGGAAGCTTAGCTCTAGTCTAATTTATTTGCTATTATCTATCTTACTTGACGTAATTTCAAGTATTCTGCAGAAACTTGGATTACGTGTTATGCCAGAAAGTTGTGATACTATGAAATGGCTATTAAAGCTGAACCTTTGTACTTCAATTAAATTTGATCATTCTCCATGTTTACATGATGCATTTTTATTTGCAGACGCCATCCAAGCCCAACCAAAGAAATGCTTGAGCCTCTTCTCCGCACAGCTGAATCAGTTGGTCTTAGTTTGGATGTGACATCATCCAAAGCATTGGCTGACTCTCTAGATCGTGCTGTGGTGAGTTGTGCCTGTCATTAAACCTGATGTGCATAGTGAAACCTGCGAATGAAAGCATGAAGTTTTTTCCTAACACTTTATTTCTGATGGGGCTTTAAATATAAATCAAATCGAGAATCACAGATGAGTTCACAAGCTGCATGTGCCAACTCATTTATTGCTAAGCCCAGCTTGTCCATTATTTAGTTGAGCTGACCTGAACAAGCATCCACCCGATCCCAGAATAAGCATGGGTCTATACAAGCTACTTAGAACCCTAGAAGACAAGTTTCCTACAACCTTATCTGATTTTCCCCAGTTGCTTCTAATGTGCAGCCACACGACCTCTTTCTTTGTCAGTCTGACATTCCCTCTCACGCTGTATTAAAACCACTTATGAGGAAAAGATTCACTGTTTTCTAATCTCTTCTCCATTCAATTGGTTGACGATGGAATGAACAATTAATTTTGCAATTGGCTTTTTCGTGACATTCACTTGTTTTAAAGTATTAGGATTTTTTTTATTTGCAGGTCATGTTTGTTTTTGGCTTAGAGGAATAAAGTTGGTTTTCTGATTTAAATGATTTGTGAGATTAGAAATTATTAAGATTTTTGTTTCAATTTTGGCTTCGTTTAATTGGGACTCAGGGCTTGTGGCAGATAAATTCTTTATATTCGAGCTTTTTGCAACTTTATGTCAAGCCTTTGAATTCTCCAATCAAGCTGGGCTCAAGTCATGGAATTTTAGGCTCAATCTAGCCTTAAATGGTTGAGGCTAGACTCAGGCGCCCTAGCTGGCATCCTAGTTTTTACTGTTAAGAAATTCAGTATCATTTCTTTTGTAACGCAAGGTGCTAACTGCTGACTATACTTGTCGGCCAAAGTTTAAGGTACTTAATAATGTGTTTAGCTCACAAATGAAGGTAATCTGATGTAAAACTATTGTTTTTTCTTCAAAATATAAGGAAAAGAACAAGAAAATCAATGCGCATACCTTCCCTGATTCTTATTTCGGCTGTTCTGTTATTTATTGAAGATTTGCATTGGTCCTTCACTAAAATGCCCTTAATTATATTGTATAAAATTATGTAAGTTAATTTGGCTCAAAATTGACTGAAGAACTACTTTTGCTGAAAAAGTACTAATCAGCGACTTAATAACCAAGAAAACATTGCATAGTGATGATATTGCACTACTCAAAGTTTTAGGGACATCTAGTTCCATTTGGTTGTTGTTGTGCATTCATATGCTTACTTTCTATCTTCTCCCTAGGGTGATCATGATCCGTACTTCAACAAGCTGATTCGAATTCTGGCAACCAGATGCATGACACAGGTGTTCCTTCTTCGTTGATTTGATAAATCTCTTCTAAAATTGTCAATTTCTGAGTTGGTGTTGCTTTTGGTATGCATTTTCAGGCGGTTTACTTCTGTAGTGGAGACCTTAGTCCTCCGGAATATCTTCATTATGGTCTTGCCTCTCCACTTTATACTCATTTCACCTCGCCCATTAGAAGATATGCTGGTTAGTAAAAGTTACCGTCCATTTATAATGACAAAGTGCAATGAATGTGATCAATTCTGAGCCTCTTTTTCTGTCTTGTCTTGTAGATGTCATCGTTCATCGGTTGCTTGCTGCTTCTTTGGGGATTTATAAGCTTCCTGGTGTTTTCCAAGATAGACCCAAGCTAACTAGTATTTCTGACAGTAAGTACTGCTTTTCATTATGCTTTATATTCCGTTTTAATGCATTTGACTTCTTGTGGATGGAGTAATATGAGTTTGCCTTTCTTGTTATGCTTGTTCTTTGATTAAATAGGCTTTTTGTTGTCATCTGTTACGAGGTAGACCAGAAGAAATTTGTATTAATGGTTTTATGCTTTTTTCCTTCCCTTAGTGGATAGTGGTGCTTGGGATTGAATGTGTCTGTTAGTCTGAGGTTTTACTTAGCAATAACTTGAGTACTTCTGGCCCCTAGGGCTTCAGTCTTGTGGTACGAGTTGTGATGTGTGGGTTAGGCGCACGTCACGGATTCGAACCCTGCTGCAGACAAAAGCCTGGTATTTAATTGGAGAAGGGTAGAGGGAGGCCCATTATCTACCGAGTTTCGAATCGTGCGCCGCTGACACTCGAGGATTTCTCGGTTATCAAAAGAACTCAAGTACTTTTGTTAAAGCCTGCCCGTTCAACGTAAATAATGTATTTGTGCAGTCTTAGAGCCTTTCTAGTATTTATGCTATTGCTGAACTTTGGACATTAAAGGGTTTAAACTTATAATAAACTTCCTTTAAGTTCTAGTTTTCACACTCACCAATATTTGCTGTTTATGGCATGTGAGGTTTCTTTACTGAATGACCTGTGAAAAGGAGAAAGAAAAAGAAGAAAAGTAGAAGTCTTTCTTATAGAAAAATAGTAGAATTCGTTCTCTAGTTTCACATTTTGTGTCGTTATGTTTGCTCATTCCTGTTCCCAAAAACAGATCTAAATTATCGGCATAGGAATGCTCAGATGGCCAGCAGAGCATCAGTAGAGCTCCATACCCTCATTTTCTTCAGGAAGCGGTATGAAGAGCCTCTTCATTGGTTCCTCTCCCATTGAGTCCTCCCATATTCTCTTTCTCATTTTTACTTTTCCATGCTTGTGCAGGCCAACAGATACAGAGGCAAGAATAGTAAAAATAAGATCCAATGGCTTCATTGTGTTTGTGCCCAAGTATGATACACATTGTGCAGTGCTATTCACTCATCTGCTTTATTAACTTAAGATTCATTTGGTTAGCTGTTGGATACTCATGATTATTTTAAACCTTTCCAGGTATGGTATTGAAGGGCCTGTATACTTGACCTCAAAAGGCGACAATGGAGGGGAATGGTCAGTCGATGAGAAACAACAGAAAATTAAAAAGCTTGATGGGAGTGTTTCGTATGGTGTACTTGGAACTGTGAGGATTCACATGGAGGTCGTTGAGCCCCAGCCTAATCGGCCTAAACTCCAACTGACCCTTGTATGAGACCAACAACTTTATCAAGGAAGTTTTAATTTAAAAAAACTTTACCAAGAAAGTGGGATAAGTCTAGGTCGATAGTACGTAGTTGTTAGTCCGGTGTGAGTGAATTAGTTTGTAACGGTCAAGATGATTGGATGATGCAGCTCCATAAACATATAAAATATATACATAAATTTTCCAATAATTATACTAGTGATTCTTTTATTGCTTTCTGCCACAGCTATATATCATTCACTTTCCTTCTGTCGTTTTTCTTTTTGCACTCTACATTGGCAAATGAAGATTCCTCATCTTTAATGTTAGAACACGAGCAATAATGACTTACATGATGCAATCGAACTTCTCTGAAGTTAAGAGAGTACAGTTGTGGTGCAGAAGCCAGCGAAACTTTATTTTCAAGTCCCAGTTTGGAGTTTAGAGGCTACAATAGTTTGCCTGCGATATCATTGAGTAGGGAGATGTTGGAACAAAAGTCTAAAATATATCCAAGTGCAGGGTGTAGTATTGCCATGTGTTAAAGTATTAGTTATTGGGTTACATGGGGAATATTTCTGATCTCTTGAATGGTCTGATATTCCACTTTTAACCCTCTCCCTCTGTATTGGCATGAGCAAGCGTACATATAAAGCTTGTTTAGCCAAATTCTCAAAATCTTTCTTATTTTGAAAAGTATTACTCCCTTCGTTCCAATTTATGTGATATAGTTGACTAGACACGAAGTTTAAGAAAGAAGGGAAGACTTGTGAGTCGAGCTCGTCGCATGGGGCTTGTCTAGTGCGGGTTATCTCTCATGTGTGGTTTGCGAGCTATTACACAGGAGCGGGGTTTATCCTGTGCGCACCTGAAGGGTAGCGGCTGCGAGTTCACTTTTCATCAAAAAAAGAAAAGGGGAGATTTTGAAACTTATAGTCTAAAACAAACCATAGATATTTGTGTGATTGAAAATTATTTTTAATAAGCGTAAAAGGGGAAGTTTCAAGTTAAATTATTTCTAAATATAAAAATATATCATTCTTTTTGAAATAAATTTTTTTTTTCTTTAGAACAGACTAAAAAGAAAAGTGTATCACATAAATTGGGATAGCGGGGTATGTCAAGTGGAGTTTGAGAAAAAGCACTTTGGGGATGGTAATGTATTAGTGTTAAAAGTCAAATCATCTGAGAAGCGCTGAGTTTGACCAATCTTTCCAAAGTTCTTTAACCATCAGAATGCAAAAACATACATGTGAGGATTCACTTTCCAGTTAGTATATATTTAAATAGCTAATGATTTGAAATATTCTTCATGAAAACTTTAATCAAAATTTTAAACTTATTTGATTAAACTGCGAAAGATAAAATGAAAAGAAAAAACAGAGACATAGCATGTTTATAAGACTTGGGTCATACATGTGTTGTTGACAATGCACAAGGCTAGTTTTTTGTCCCTATTGCTGGTAGTTCGATCAATATAAAATTTTGCCAAGGGTATTGTGTCCTAGAAAAAGTTAAAACCTATCTCTGCTTTTCTAAGAAACAGCAACTTTTTCCAGCTTCTTCTCCATAATTAGATAAAACTTTTACTGTTACTTAAAAGCAATTGCTATGTTTTCTTCTGGAAGTTTGGCTAAACACTTTATCTATCTAAAATAAGCACATCTACTTTGAAATTAGAAGCTTTCCCTAGTAGGATAAAAATCTTTCATGCGAAATAATGATTTATAAATAAATGTAGAATAAACATACCGAGATCTTCTCGACTTTTAGCAATCAAATGAGGAACGACATTGGTTTACATCAAAAGAATTATGGCTAGAAATGGAAGCCCATAAAACAAAAACAAAAAAGAAGGAGAAGAAGAAAGAAAGAAAGAAAGAATCGCTGCTTCCGGTATCTAAGATTTGTATGCCTATTCTATAATATAAGATGAATTTAAAAGCAAAAAAAATTCTTTGTCTAAATGGGGTGTCTTGATATTCAGTGTATTATTATGACAAGAGCCACATGAATACAGTGGACCAAATGGTGAGTGCTAGTGCTGCTACCAAGTAAGTCCACATGAATAGAACTGAACACTCTTCTTGTGCTACATCAAATAATTGTGTCATTGTTCCTGCATTTGATTAGTAAACAAAAACACAAACATCAGCTCAATTTATGCCATAATTATTATATGTTCTTTGCTAGTTTAAGTTGATATGACATCGTGTAACTTACCGATATTCATGGCAGGTGGGACAGTGTACTGAAGCATAAGCACAAAATGGTAGAGAGGGTCTGCTGGAAGGAACCCTAAATTGGCTGCTGCTTTAACTATTCCAATCCCTATCAAAGGACTGAAGATATACCGTACGCTAAGTACTGCTATTACGGTCGATGATTTCACTTGTGCCTTCCTCAATCCTGTCAAATTGGCAATGCAAAAGTTTAGTTTTCACAGTAAAGTCAATGAGACAACTGTCTTTCTAACGATAATCTAGAGTCAGTGAGTTCAAAATGAGTTCATGTTTTGAAATTATTCTCTCATACTTGTAACGTAGTTTACATAGATTGATTTGAAAGCAATAGGTTCAGCTGAATCTACAAAACTTGTTTTAGATTCGCCTTTGACGACACGTAATAGGACAATCTACTGCCCCGGGATAAGACAATAGGTAAATATATATATTTATATATATATATATATATTTTTTTTTACCTTGGGTAAGGTTGCCTCCAAGTATAAGGGTGATGCATGGAATGGTTCCATCCCTGATAGATAAGAAAGCAACATGTCATTTTACAGAGAAAGAAGTTGAAATGGGATACCTTTGCGTTTGCTCCTAAACTAATCAAAATGGATAATTTTACCATCCGTTTCATTATTAGCGCAAAGATACCCTACTGTTAATCAAGTAGCTCAAAATATCCTCCCCACTAACGGTTGCTCCAATTTGGATGGAAAAAAAAGGCCAATTTTAACCTCTAAACTATTTGAAATGGAACAGTTTTATCCTTCTTTCCCTTAATTGTCCCATTTCCAATAGTTCTGGAGCAAAATTGATAACCTTCCCATTAAAAAGTACACTAGTTAGATCAAATTTGATGACAAGAATGGGGATAGTACATACCCAAGTAATTTGACAGAGTCTTGAATAACTCTAAGGGGAGCCTCATCCCCAATCACCAGATTTTTCAGCCATGTCACTGACCCAAACAGAAATCCTATGATCTGAAATTACCCACAATAACAGGAAAAAAAAAAAAAACAAAGATAATTAAGAATAACACGTAGTTACAAAAGCCCCGAGTGATCAGAAATAGAGTATAATATGAAGCAGTACTTACAGCTCCAAGTGTCGGTGGTGCCGTTAGCTCTTCCAAGAAAGTGTGTAACACCCCTACTATTTTGCTCCATGATGATCCTATTATTGGCTCTATTTCTGCTGCTACTTTACTTGTTTTCTGCTAGTTATATTCATTGATCGATTAGAATTCAGAAATCTAATTATTAATGATTCCGACTTATTAAAGACGGGTATATATAGCTTACAGTTTGATTTTCAGTGGATTTTGTCACACTAACAGGCAGTTGATCTTGAGAATTGTTGTCAAGAAGGTAAGACTTTTCATTAGTATCTAAGTCCTTGTTTGGTTCTTTAACGGTTTCTTCCTCTGCTGATTTTAGTGCTTTAAATTTCAAGGATGAGCTACGTATTAGCTGATATGTGTATGTCCATATGTAGAAACCACCAAGCTGCAAAATCAAGAAAAAAAAATTTGTGTTGATAATTGGAACTTGTTAGTATAACCTTTTAGGCTTAAGAACATAATAACATAAGGGGAGATCAAGAAAAGTGTGTAGTAAAGATGAATAAAAACTTACTGCCATGGAGAAAGAAGCATAGGAAAGGCCAACAGATGCACAAACTTTATGATCACCAAATGGGCTTCCATCTTCTTTGCAAATTGCAGGAATGACTATCAATAGAAGATTTCCCAAGTTTCCTGTTTGTCAAAATAATATTACAAACTCTTACAATTTGGAGGTGTCTGGAGCAAGGGGATTCTGAATTTTGAGATTATGAGTTCTGAATTTTTAAAAATCAGCTTACTGAATTCTGAATATATTAAGTGAATTTCAGGAATGACTACCAATAGAAGATTTCCCAAGTTTCTTGTTTGCCAAAATAATGTTAGGAACTCATACAATTTCGAGGTGTCTGGAGAGTGGGGATCCAGAACTTTGAGTTTATGGGTTCTGAATTTTAAAAAGGCATCTTACTGGATTCTAGATAATTTATATTTATATATTAAGTGAATTTCTTAATACAAATATAGGGTCTTGATCAGAGGCGGATGGAGCACTATAACTTGGGGTTCAATTGAACCCAAAATTTCTATGCGGGGTATAAATTTATATGTAAAAATTTACTAAAATTATAATAAATAGTAGATATGAACCCATAACTTTAGAAATCTAATGGTTTAGTGCTAAAAATTTAAGATGTTAAACACCTAAAATTTAAATTTTAGATCCGCCTCCGGTCTTGATGATGTACCTGATGAGCATGCAGCAATAATAAGTCCCTCAAGATGTGGCTTTGGTTTCAATATTTTCACCGCAATCCATCCAAGAATGCCTCCAAATAGAAATGTTAGCCCGACATTAACGGGCATAAACCACCTGTACATACCGTAATTAAATAAAATTAGTTCGTGTCTAACGCCACTAAAATGACGCATTATCTTAGATTTTGACAATTCATCGTGATCAAAACTTGAATATTTTTTACGTCTCAATTTATGTGACACTGTTTGACTGAACTATTTATATGCCAAAAGATTAATATATTAGCCAAGAAATTTTAAGAAAAACAAAATCAATGTACCATGATTCGATATCTTGAAAGGTGACACTCTCTGCCAAACTCGCAAACATTAAGGAAGGCGTAAATGCCACAAACACTATCTGCAGAGAGACGTACATAACATTAAAGATTTAAGTTTAAAATTATAAAATTCTAAGTAATAAACTAGAAGATGCGAAAGAAAAACAAATTCTCTATCCAATAATCATGCGACTAGGAGTCAATGCATTTTCTATCTGTGTCTTTGTTCAAAGCTACATTAATAGAGCAAACGTTTTTGGCACTATCCGTTAATTTAACCTTATTATGGTAAGGTTACTTCCTATGTGCGCGACCAGTGTAAAAATTCTTTTATGCTAGATATTAATGTATAAAAGTTAAAACTCTTAAAATATTGACGTCAACAAATTAAATGCCAACTAAAATGTCTTGCGAAAATTAAATTAGCAAGATAACTTACTCTGTTAAGGGATTTGCGGGCATCAGCAGGAAGTAGCTTGAGATAATCAGTGGCCATTACAGCTCCTAATCCACTTATTATCAGCACTTGCAATATTGGCATCGATGCCACCTCTAATAATGTCCAGAAACCCATCTTCTTCTTTTCTTTTTATTTTTTTTTCCTTTTCTTGCAAATTTTTGTAGCTAAACAAATGTCTAACTACGGAGATCACAAAAGCTGGTATTTTATAAACAGTGATAAATGTCTCTCTCTAACGGCTCAATACTATAATAAGAGGCCGAATCCTGCACGTACCAGAAACAAAACAAGTTAGTTCGTTGAATGGTTAAAAAAAAGACCAATAAACAAACAAACAAAAAATTAAAAAAGGTAAATAAGTGAATGTGAAATGTACTGTCCTATAGGCTATGGCCATGACATCTCTTTATATAAGCATAGGAAAGGACCAGGAAACTACATTTCCTTGTAATGATATGGGCTTGGGGTTTAAACTCATATTTCCACATAATCAATCCATTTCAATTAAAATAACCATCAAGAAACTAAATTTGAACGCTTGTGAGTTTACTTTTTGTGCTGTTATTCTTAGAAAAATGAAGTTAAAAAATGTGTTACAGTGTTAGCAAGATCTAGAAATATGATGTACCCAAAAAAAAAAAAAAAAAAAAAAAAAAAAGATCTAGAAATATGTATTAAAGTATAAAACGAATGATACGAAATCAAGAGTGGTGGACTTATGACGTGACAGAAAAGGGCACTAGAATCGAGCCAACAAAACTTTTGTCACGTAGTTTCTCACTCACGAGTCAGGCCTAAAGGTCCCTTTTATTTTTATTTTTTCGGTATCCGTATTGGACTAGAGTTTGAATGCGAGTCCTTCGATTAAGGGTAAAGGGCCTATCCATCTCACCATAATTTTTTCCATATTCTTTTCTTTGAATAACAATTATGTCAGTATTTTTCATCGACATAAATATTGGTCAAGAGCCTACCGCATATCTCTCCTAAAAATAGATTTAATTCACAAGAAAATAGTAAGAAAGTATTCCTAACTTATTAGAAATGGTTCAATTTAAATTTTCTCTCCTTCCACCTGTTGGGTTATAATTTGATTATAATTACCCTTAACAATAAGTTCCGGGTTAAAAACTCCCCTTCTTTCACGGATCCCAATTCCCTTTTAGTAAACATCAGATTAACTCAAAAAAAAAAAAAAAAAACAAAAAAAGAAGAAGAAGAAGAAGAAAACAGAGATTGCATATTTTAGAAGAACAAAGCATAAACCTTCTTTACCTCAAAAAGGCTTATAATTGGCTTAACTCACGGAGCCTTTTCTTTAAAAAAAAAAAGTCAGGAAAACCTTACGCTTGTGAAAAGTAATTATCTTCTTGGTTTATTGCAACCCAAATTGATTCTTTCAACTTACAAAATAAAACATGCATTCCCCCTCTAGAATAAATCGAAGAATAATAATAACGATTGACTACATGTCTCAGCGCATGCTCTTGCTCAGGAAGGACCCAAAGCGAGAATAAAAAATTCTGTTAATGCTTATGGGAAATTTTAATGTTCTGGTTATCTTTAATCCATAAATCATAAAATATCAACAATTAATGATGGTACGAACACAGCAATTTGAAATTACTCATTAACAGTTTACCACCATGTTAGCCATCTTTCATAACAAAGAAAGAATCATTACTGCAGCATTTAACAATTAATTATCCGTGCATCGTCTTTTTGAAATGCGAAAACAAACTCCAAATCACCCCTAAAAACTATAAAAAACCAAAAATTTAAAAAGAAAGGTAGCAGGAAACATAAGAAACGAACCTGGAATTATATATATCCGTCTTTTTTTTTTTTTTTTTTTTTTGACAAAATTGATTCTTGAAAATCCGACGACAGAGGAAGAAAAAAAAAAAAGCGTCGTCGGAGGAATTAGAAATATTAGAAGAATGGAAAAAAAGAATGCAATTGAACTCCAATTGTATAGGAGCTTCTTATATATATGAGTTGTGGCTGGTGATTATTACCTGTCTTGATACGTAATCAGCTACGACACCACATCTTAGTAAGTGATTATTACATAATTAGTTTTTTAACAAATGATATAGCCATCAGTTTAAATAATTACTTGACTGATATCTATGGTCCGTGTTGGACTCGAACTCTACGTACATGAATGGATGCAGAGAGTTGAAACCTCCCCAACAATAAGACAAACAGCAAATCAGAAAATATTTGTCATGGGAAAGCATTACCCTACTTAATTGGTGCTTTGACTAAACCAATGAATAGGATACGTGTTTTCAATGTGATTTTTTTCTACTTAATTATGGCCAAAGAATATGTAATCTTATTATAAACTTGCAATTTCTTAATTTAAATTATTAAATTTAATATAAACACCCGTTGTGAATAAATAAAATATCCACTTCCGAATATGGTAGGCAAAGAACGAACAGTTGGACATGATTTGCCTAAAAGTTCCCTCATTAAAGACTGGCCATTGATTTTAGGACAATTCTTGAGGACAAAAGTGCAAGTCGACTTGGAAAAAGATTATAGTAATTTTATTTTGTAGTAAGATAACGGAAAGATAATATTGTTGTAAGGGTGCTGACTCTGAAATGACATGTAACTCTGTTGAATATAAATCCCGATTGGCTGCGGGCAATGAGTTGTAATTTTTTTTTTTTTTTGGGGGGGGGGGGGGGGGGGGGGGTTGTTTAGATATTCTTAGCACACAAGGAGAAGAGAAATTCCAATTAGCTTCTGACTCTGTATTCAAAATTAATAAAATCATAGTTGAGGAGTTCCGAACTTTCTAAATTGGTGGCGTTACACCCAACTAATTGCTTCCTTCGTCCTTCTAACACAAGTACTATTTATATGACGATGATTCATGCAGTTCAAATTTTTTTTGAAAAAAAGTTCTCGTAGACTATAAAAAATGTTTGTGTTTGTAATTTAACTCTTCTTTATATATTATATTTATTTTTATTTCAAATATTAGCGTTCTGACTAACACGATATATAATATATATATAACTTTTTAAAAAGACAACAACTCATTTTTTATTTATCAAATATACTGTTATTGTTTCAACTTTCAATTAGTGTAGTAAATATTAATTAACATGTTTAATTTAAGAGAAATAAAAAAGCAACTTAGACTAATATTCTTACAATTAAGATTATTACATATGTTTGTTATGGAATTTACAAGAACCTTTAAGAAGCATCATCAATTATTCAAGTTAATAAATCACTACGACATATTTAGCATCTGCCTCAAAACTAACTACTCGACAAATTTCAGCTTCTTCTTAATTTGCCGACGTGGTCCAAAGTTTATAGGACCAATAAATATTCTTGTTCATGCATTTCTTTTTGGTACATATTCTTAATTCTTGTGTTCATGCAGGCATAATATAGCAAACTTATTTGTGGTCCAAAGTTTTATAGGACCAATAAATATTCTTGTTCATGCATTTCTTTTTGGAACCTATTCTTAATTCTTGTGTTCATGCGGGCATAATATAGGAAACTTATTTGTGGCCTAGAGTGGAGATTGCGACACAACTACTTCAGTTGGTCTTAGGTTGCAATCGTTGTCTTTCTCGTAAATTATTACTTTAGCAATACAAAATTATATTTACATGAATATAACTACTTCTATTCCAATTTATGTGTTGGAAATCGGAGACAAAGATCAATATAACTAATATTTGGTGTGAATTAGGATATAATTTTTTCAAGATAATTAACATATTTGAATAATAGTACCAAAAAAACTTTAAATCAATATGTATAATTAATTTTTCAAAATATTTTTTAAAAATTAAGAAGATATTATTAATCCCACATTACATAATATTCTCTATATATGTTAGGAATTATGATCTACTTGTTTTGTGATTGTTGACTTCTTCTAATTAATCAGTTCACCAAGCGAATAATGGCATTTGAGGATAAATATTATTGCACTGAAATGATATGAACTGTGGGAGGAAAACATTTATTTTCCCTCGTCATTTATATCAATTTAATAAATACATTTATATGTTTGTTTATATAAATTTATATCAGCTAATATAGTTAACTAATACACACATTTATTACCTTATTTTTTTTTGCTAATCATGAAAAATTAATATAATTTGTTGTAAATTGGATGTAGGTCTAAGTCCTACATGGTTGATAATTTTGGGAAGAAACAAGCAATAACCAAATTGCACGACAAGGTGACAACGGAAGAAATACCCAAGTCAAAACTTCCCACACTATTTGAACACAAGGAACAAATTAATTTCAAGAACAAACGGAAATTCGGACAACAACTATACCAAAAATAAAATAGCGAAGCACGCAAATTAAATCAAATGCAAGAGACACCAAATTTAGGTGAAAAACACCTTCAATGTGAAGAGATCCGGCCCACAAAAGCTCTACTATAATCAACAAGAGTTACGATAATGTTGTCCAAATGGCTACAACATCAACGCCAAACACGAAGCAACAATATATAAACTATAGCACCAAAACTAGTGAAGAAAGGAAAGAGATCACCCCCAGAAAATGAGCTACTGTTTGTGCTCGAAAACTTGAGCTACATACCATAAAATTCATTCTCCACCGTTGAAATCGAAGAACCAGATGTTGAGAATCCCCAGTTCAAATTTGAGCATGATACAACGTTAACGAATCGGGAAACATAGTTTGAAGCGGACTATTGTAGCTGATTTTCATTGTGCGAAAATCAGTTTTTCTCTCTTATGTTTTCTCTCTATATGGCTGCTATGAATTCACTCTTGTATTCGTGAAATAAGACCTAAGTTGATCTTATCTATAGTGGGCTTTAGGGCAAAGAGGACTAGGTCCAAAAAGTGTTTTATTTACATTTTTTTTGCACGGATTTCCCTTCAAAGGCGTCAGCTTTAATTTTTGTCCCTCAAATTGATGACCTTTAATTTTTGCCCTTCGCTTAAAAAAGTGGCTGAAAATACTTCGAAATTCTGGATTCGAACCCCCGCTCAGTAAAAAAAAAAAAAAAAAAAATTCGAAAGACAAGACTTCGCGAAAAGACTGCCTTATAAGGCAAAAGTTTGCCTCAAGACATAGATTTGCTTTCCCTTAAGACAATT
The DNA here is from genome assembly GCF_029784015.1 of Lycium ferocissimum. Classification (NCBI taxonomy): domain Eukaryota; kingdom Viridiplantae; phylum Streptophyta; class Magnoliopsida; order Solanales; family Solanaceae; genus Lycium; species Lycium ferocissimum. Next base: position 45,623,971 of record NC_081343.1, read on the forward strand.
TTTTTTTAAAAAAAAAAAACTCTGCCAGAATTCTACAAAAGTTAGGCCTTGAGGCCTAACTTTTGCCCAAATAGCCCTAATTTTGCAACGAAACTCCGCCTTATGATTTTTTTTTTTACTGAGTCGGGGTTCGAACCCAGAACCTCAGGGTATTTCAGGCGAAGGGCAAAAATTAAAGATCAGCAATTTGAGGGATAAAAATTAAAGACCACCCCCGAATAAGGACAATCGTGCAAATTGCCCTTTTATTGATCCACGTAAGCAATGGCGATCCAGGATTTTCATTTAGGGGGTTCGAAAAATTTAAATGTAGTGCTTGGGATTTCAACTTGGAACCTCAAGGTAAATTTTGAACCCTCTAAACCACAAAGCCAACCTCTAATTCTGTGTTCAGGGTGTTCAAAACCTATATATATATATATATACACATAAAATATAAAAATATTTTTTTATATATACAGTATAATTTTTTGCCGGGGGTGTTCGGGTGAACACCCTCTCATAAGAAGGGATAAAGCCCAAAAAATCCAACAGATAATTAGTGGTAATACTGGGGAACAACATAATTAAACATATAATTGCTTTACATAAAATTTAGTCACAAACGTTTTTATTTCGGCAATTGCCAATTATTGCTTCGCTGATCAAGTGGTGTTAGGCTGATTAATGAGAAGCCATCTAATTAATTAGGACTTCACGGGGATAAAAATAGCTCAAGTAGTAGTATGATATTATTGCTATTGTTATAACAATGACATGTAATTGAGTTGAATCAAAATTGGCTGCTGGCAAGTTGATCTTCTTGAGTTCTTTTTGCATTTTTGATCACCTTTGGCCGTCTTTCACATGATTCCGACATGTTCAACTATCAGAAAATTAATGTCACCAAAATTGTTGAAATTCGTCAAACAAAACTTATAGATTCGACTTGACGTGACTAAAAGTTTTTTGGCATGTGAATTTCAATTTTAATTAGTTCTTATCCCAGATAAAGTGATCCGAGACAAAGGAAAAAGCGAAGTAGGATTTGAATCCACCTGACCACCTCACTCGAAGCTGCATGCAATTTATTCCTATGTCATTTTAGCTCATTGTTATCTTACGTTATGTTGACTTAAAAAAGAATTAAACATAACAAATGCAAAAGAAATTATTACTACAGTTTTTGAGTCTGAAAAGACAATTTGAGAAGTGGAAGAGATTAGAAAGACAACTCAAGTCATTCTCGTCTACGCCAAAAAATAAAATAAAAAATCTTCCACTATCAGAGATTAGAAAGCTTCTCCGAGGAAATTATGAAAAGTAAAGATCTTTAGGTGACATGTGGCCCCATCATTACTCGATATATACGAGAAATTTCTGGAAAATGAAATTACTGAATTATTCCACTATCAGATAACATTCCACTTTTCCTTCTTTTGTAAAGACGTACTTGATTTTAAAAGAGCAAATATTGTGAAGAGTTCCCATCATTCTGCTATAATCCTGCTAATAATTTAGAGGTATAAGGTGTCAAGGTGTAAAACCCATTTGCCACCTTAAAGCTAATTGCTTATTTTGTCCGTCTTTGACTTGATTCCAATTTTCCAATAAGTTCAAATATGTTATCCTTTTTTTTCTTCAAGTTTTGAAGTCTTTTGCATCACATTTTTTTCAACAACAACCACCCAATGTAACCCCACAAGTGTGGTTTGGGGAGGGTAGGATGTACGCAAATCTTATCTAAATCTTTGTGGGGTAGAGAGGTTATTTCTAATAAACCTTCGGCTCAAAAGAAACATAGTAAATGGATGATTGCAAGAAAAATAGGACACCAAAATATCAAGATAGAAAATAAATGGTGCAACACATAGTAATACACACATAAGGATAATACTCTACACGATACCTAGATAATACTACTAAGAAAAGGAGAAGAGGAGATGGAAAGCCTAGTGTAACACCTCGTACTTTCATACTAAACCATATCGGTAATATCCCGTAAATCCGAGTTAGATGTGAACGTATGAAACTAGTATAAAGATCATATTTTAGCTATATGAAGCCATTCGGGTGATAAACAGTCGTTTTGAAGTCAAACCAAAAAGTGAAGTTCTTAAGGCCTTCTAAATTCGTCTAAGTCTGAGACAGTTCTATTTATGGCCAGTTTTCGGGTAGTGACGTTAGGAATTTGAGAAAACTCAAGACATGAAAGTTGTAGGCCTTTGAAATACCTTTCCAACCATATATTATGGAGCTCAAACGGAGCTCTGTGCTAGAATTTATACCCGTTTTACCGCGCGAAGGCGCGCGCGATCGCGCGCCTGTAGAGGCGGTGTTGCGCCGCCGCGCGTCACCACCGCGCGAAGTAACCTCCGGTGCGCGACCGCGCACCGACCACGACGTTTTAAGAGCCAAATTTCGTTATATTCATTCCCACTTTGTTTTAAACCAATTTTTCGAGGTAAAGAACCACAAAGAAGTCTCTCAAGCCCCAGGACGAAGCTCTTCTCTCCCAACCTTCGAGATACTTTAAGGTAAGCCTATTCCATGCATTCCAAGTCAATTCCAACATACGTTCCCGATCATTAAGCAAGAACTCATCATTCTTAACATAGGGTTTTCAAGAAAACCCATCTCAAGGTTCAAGAATTCAAGATTTTGGAAATCCTCTTCAAAGCTCAAGTCTTTAATTCAAGTTTTGGAGCGACTAAGGTATGTAGAGTTACTATCTACGTGTGGGAACATCATTGTTTCTTCCCCACGCCTCATAATCCATAAATTATGATTCTACTAAAACTAGGGTTTTATACCATGCTCGCGATAACCCTAGGTCCATGTCCATGATTATATTCTGTATGAATTGTTATAATTCCATCATTGAGTTAATATTTCTTTATGATTATTGAGAATCGCATCAGTAATCCATGAAAACCCATATTTTGTATTCCATGGGTTCTTGTACGCATTTTTTTACTAAGAATGATTATTTCATTGAATATCCTATATGTCTACAAGTTTTCATGCAATTAAATCATATAATTATTTTCATGCCATGATACAAGAAATATACATGCTAAATACAAGTTATTTTATAAAACCATGATACAAGCTATGTTACAAGTTACTTCGTGAAATCATGATTACAAGTTATTTCACGAAAATCATGGGCTTCTTAGCCAACTATATTATGTTCATGTTTTTGGGAGTTGCATAAATTACCGAGAAGGCTCAGATAGCCTGAAACTACGTAGCCACCGTAGGACAAGGATCGCTCGCGGATAGGATGATACCTTAATTTTACCTTTGAATGGATCCATCGGGCACGATACCATATTATACCTGGCAAGGTATGAGGGCTGCGGTCGCGGCGAGGACCGATTCCACGTACCCACGTGGTGATATCACGTGTCGGTTTATGAAATGCTCTCTACTTATCATGTTTTACTTATGTTATATATACGTGTACTCGTACTCGCCATGCTCATGTCCGGTTTTCGGTTTCGGTTCTTATCATGTTACTTCGTGTCCCATGTTATTTCATTCGGTTGCTTTACGTACCCGGACATTCAATGTGGCGACGTCCCCTTTTTGTTGCCGGGGGCTGCATTTCACGATGCGGTGCGTATTTACGGACGCCGCATACGCTCCGTAGGATTTGCTAGTATCGACTCGTTGGTGAGCCCCATCTCATTCGGGGTTTAGTCGACTTTTATTTTATGATTAGTTATGCATCTAAGGTATCTTTGGGGCCTTGTCCCGATGCAAGTATGTTTTCCGGTCGGACTTCATGATAGAGGTTTCACAGACCAGACTGAACAAGTCGGTTTATGTTATGTCGAGACATTCGAAGTCGTATGGCTCATTCATGTCCATGTTATTATTCCGCACTCATGTTTAAACAAGTATTTTATTAAGTATTATGACTTACTACGTTTTATAAAGGCTCATCATGCATTCACGTTATATTCCGCTCATGTTATGCCTCATGATGATTCAGCAAGCCATGTGGTTCGCTCGGTCACATGCAGTAAGGCACCGAGTGTCGTGTTTCGCCCAGGCCGTGGTTCGGGGCGTGACACCTAGCCCCCACCTCTCTCCCACACACAACGCGACAAACCTCAGCTACCTACAAACTTTCTATCCTAATCTTCGATCTCCAAATCTTCCTATCTAAGGTCATGTCTCGATCGGTGACCGGCCGTGCCATGTCCTGTCTAATCACCTCCCCCTAGTTCTGCTTCTGCCTACCTCTACCTCTCCTAACTTCTGCGACCGCTAATCTCTCACACCTCATAACTGGTGCATCCTCACTTCTCCTCTTCACTTGCCCAGACAATCTCAGTCTTACTTTCCTCATCTTGTCGGCCACAAAGGCCACTCCGACCTTATCCCATATAACTTCATTTATAATCATATCTCTCCTAGTATGACCGCACATTCATCTGAGCATCTTCATCTCCGCTACCCTCATCTTTTGAATGTGAGCGTTCTTGACTAGCTAACATTCTGCCCTATACAATAATGCTAGTCTAGTCACCACTCTGTAAAACCTACCTTTCAGCCTAGGAGACACCTTCTTATCGCAAAGCACCCTAAAGGTGAGCCTCCATTTCATCCACCTTATTCCAATACGGTGTGCGACATCATTGTCAATCTCTCCGTCCCCTTATATTATGGACCAAAAATACTTGAAGCTTCCTCTTTTGGGTATAACTTCTGCCTCAATCTTCACTTCCACATTGGGTTAGGACAAGTGAGCATAGCAGACATGTCTATACAAAATAAAAGCCCACATCAACTGGGCTTAGCCTGTATCGTACACACTCTCCCATCAAAGCTTGAGGGAATAACCACCCCAAGCCTGGACAACAGCTGATGACGAAGCAACCCAATTAGTGGCTTAGTGAATACACTAGCCGGCTAAGAATATGAACCAATCATGTAAACTCATTCTGATCATATAGTTAGTAATAGAGCCTTCATTTGCACCTTTTCTCCCTACTTTTGCCGGTCTTTAATTTTTGTCCGTCAAGAGTCAAGACAAATAATTTCACTACAAGAAAGTACAGAAATGGCAACAGCTCTTTTGGCAACAAAAATAATATAATGGACAAAATTCAATATTTGGCACTAACTTAATTTTATTGTTGGCATATATGATGAATACTTTGAAAATGCAAACAATTTAATTTTTTTGCCATAGTATTGACTGTTGTTGCAAAAAGTACTTTTGGGCAACAACAAAAAAGTTATTGCACGTCGTTGCAATAACATCCGATGAGAAAAGTTTATGTAACAATAAAAAATTTTATTGCCAAAAGTATTTTTTGCAACACTAGTCTATCTATGGCAACAAAAATATTTTTGTTGACAAATGTCTTTTTTCTTGTAGTGCTTTTCGGGGGTAAAAGTTTATTTTTTCTCATCGCAATACCTCACAAGTTTATGCCCCGCTCCCTTGAAGAACTTATGTCCCGCTAGGCACAAATTCGATTTTAAAGGGTAAAAATTAAAAACCAACCCATTTGAAGATAAAATGATATGACCTGGAATATCCTGAAGAATAAAGTGATGCAGAGTTGTACAAGGAGCTTTAATAGGAGTACATTCCTTAAGTGGTTATGAGTTAGTTATTATGTTTGTTATTTACGTTTTGACCCCAGTAGTAATTAATATTGCCTTTTACTATTTACACAAGTAGTCCATCTGTTAGTTGAAGGAGTACATGTAAGCTCATTTGTGCAGCAATGGAATCATCTATGAAAGACTATCTATTACTATTTCTTTTAGCTAAATTTAATTCTAGTCTTGTTAACTAACGGGTCTCAATAGAAAACCGTGCAATTTCTTCTTAAAAATGAGCTTGACCTGTGAAGTTAGTCTAACCCAATTCATTGGAATGAGTGAAGTTGCACTAAAAAAAATCAGTTCATTTTAAACTTGAGACTATTAAGCTCAGCCCCATTTAGCCATCCGGGCTCATGTGGTTAGCCTGTTCTTGAGGCAAATTAAACAAAGTAATTACTTAATTTTAACACAAAAAGTATAAAAAGAAGGAGATTAAAGAAAACTAAAAAAAAATATACATAGTTGAGCGTAACAAGGTTAGAGGTTCTTATGGAATCAGATTCTCCCCTTTTCAAGACTTTAAGTCATTAGTTGATTGTACGGTGACTTTAGAGCTCTTAGTTAACTCCGCAATTTTTGAAGCTTGCATGCCTGTAACTAATGCAACTCTGTATATATATTTTTTGGATAAATTAGTAATATATAGCGACATTAGAATCTTATGCATGAGTCAATATTATTGATGAATTCAAGAAAGGTACGTTATTTTTTTTGCACAAAAATTCTGTGCCTACTTCAATCTCCTTTTAAAAATATGATTAGTGTGCAATGTGCATACACTAAAATTATTAAAGCTGATGCGTCACCATACTTTTCAATATTGTTGTATAACTAAGAATATATAAGGGGTATGTTGTTAGAGTTTGCCTTGAATTTCCTATCTTATTTGGATTCTATCATAATTGTGTTTTACTTCAAAAAGATTTTCTTAATGGAAAAAGTTTCCTTGCTAGAAAATATCTCTTCCATATTTGAATAATTATTTGTTTGAGAAAAAGTTTCTGACTTCTATAAATTAAAGATCCTTCTCTTTTACACAACATACACAGAAAAACATCCACAATGTAGTAATTAAAAGAGCCTCATTTAGGGGGGGGATTATTCTCTCAAAGTTCTAATGTTTTCTTTTTTTATATTAGTTTTTTAATATGTAGTTCACTTGACCAAATCATAATATAATATTATGCCTTTTTAGTATATTTTCGTTGTTGTCTGATTTATCGTCGTTTAAGATTTGCAACTATTAGCTTACGCATGACACCCAGTTATTTCGACCCAACAAATGTGACGGCTGCAATTCTTCAAATGAAATTAACAATAAGTATATAAGTTTTTACATATTTTAATTAGTGTGTAATAACTAACAATTAAAAAATGAACCTCATTCGCATCTAATATTTAAAAGTTTTTCTTCCTCTAAAAAATAATAATCTCATAGATTTCTCTAGAAAAATAAAATTTACAGGGCTAACCTCGTGGGCTGCGGCCCACTTAGGCTGGGTTAGGCAAACATTCTGTAGGCCCTTTCAAATCAATTTTTTGCGCGGAGTGCCCTTCTTTTTAAAGGTGTTTTAAATTTTCCCCTCATATTTGTAATTTTAAATTATGCCCCTCATATTGTCGGTCTTTAATTTTTGCCCTTCGCGCAAAGTTCGAGTTCGAACCTCGCTCAAGCAAAAAAATTAAAAAAAAAATCGCAAGACAAGGGTTGAATCGCGTGTATGCCGAATCCGGCATACTTTTGTTAAGGAATTACAAATTTTATGCCGAACCAAGATACTCATACCTTATGGGCAGACTTAGCATAAGTATGTTACGGTCCGGCATAACTTTGATAATTTCTTCACAAAGTTATGCCGGTGGGGGCATACTTTTAATGGGCAAACTTTCTTCATCACAACACTTGCACATAACACAAATTGGTTCTACACTCAAGCCCCATTGTATGATCCTATTAGCAGCACACGATCTTCCATGTAAGCACAATCACATTGTGAAATATATTTTGGTCGAGTGGCGCATTGAAACACCATAAATTTTCGCGATGACTCTTTCAGATTACCTAATAATTGCAAGAATTTAGTTCGAATCAAGCTTTTTCCAGGTTGAGAAGAAGTATGCACTTGCTCCAGGATTCTCCAAGAACCAATAATTTGTCTAACTATCCAATATGCGACGACTAAGCATCGTTAAATTGGTCAAATCCTACTCTTTGACATAGTAGGCATGGATCCACTTTATCCATAAACTTTTATCCGGACCGGATAACTTTGTGAAGGAATTATCAAAGTTATGCGGATCCCAGATACTTATACAAGTCCGCCCATAAGGCATAAGTATGCGGGTCCAAGCATAACTTTGATAATTCCTTCACAAAGTTATGCCAGTGCATACTTAATGGCAAACTTTCTTCATCACAACACTTGCACATAACACAAATTGGTTCTACACTCAAGCCCCATTGTATGATCCTATTAGCAGTCAGCAGCCTTCCATGTAAGCACAATCACATTGTGAAATATATTTTGGTCGAGTGGCATGTTGAAACACCATAAATTTTTCGTTGACTTTTCAGATTACCTAATAATTGCAAGAATTTAGTTCGAATCAAGCTTTTTCCGGGTTGAGAAAGTATGTACTGCTCCGTGATTCTCCAAGAACCAATAATTTGTCTAACCATCCAATATGTCTCCGAAGACCAAGCAATTGGTCAAATCCTACTCTTTGACATAGTAGGCATGGATCCACTTTATCCATAAACTTTTATCTAGGACCGGCATAATAACAATGAAGGAATTATCAAAGTTATGTCGGATCCAAGATACTTACGCTAAGTTCCGCTCACAAGGCGTACGTATCGGTCCGCATAACTTTGGTAATTCCTTAACAAAAGTATCGGGTCCCGAAGATAGCGAAATTTAAACCCTCGCCTTGCGAATTTTTTTTTAAAATTTTGCTTGCGTGGGTTCGAACCTGAAACCTATGGGTGTTAGCCGAAGGGCAAATTTTAAAGATTTCAAATATGAGGGGCAAAATTTAAAGACCACCCCAAAAGAAGGGCAATTCTGCGAATTGCCCCTTTCAAATTAAGCGTTGGGCTGTGCTATCATTTTTTTTCTTTTTCTTTTTTTGGGCAAACTACATAAATGACAAAGATTTGGGCTTAACTCAAGCCACATAGCATATGTTTCACTAATTATATTTTATAGCAACAATCAGGATCCATGCGCGTGTATACAAATTCTGATTTGTATACAATAATTTTTTTTTTCTGTTTTTTCACTGTATTCGTGAAAAATGACTATATGTATTCATAAATTGACTTGTTGTATTCATAAATACAGCGAGCAACAAATGAATACATAAAAACATATATACACAAATAATTAACAAAATCATATTTTCCGGTATTGTGTACAACAAATACAAGGCATACAACATAGATGCACCAAAAAATTAACATTGTATACAACATAGGTACACCAAAAAATTAATGAATACACTCAAATATTGAATACAAGAAAATAAAAATGACTGTATTCATTTGTATACACTTCAAAATTCACTGTATTAATTTGTATACAACAAAAGATCTTTGAAAAACGTAAAAAATATTGTATACCAGTGTATCACTGTATGTATACACAGATCTGGAAAAAATTTCGGTCATATCTGAAATTTTTTGGCATGTCTACGACAAATACAAGCGAAAAAAACGTTGTATACAAGGTAAATACAACAAAAATACAGCGAAACATCCGGACTGAGCTTTTTTCCAGCGTAGATCTGAGGTTTTTCCGGCGTAGATTTGAGTTTTTCTTTTCTTTTTACTTCCAACAATGCTTAGATCCGTCGGCTACGGCGGTGGCGGTGGAGGCTACGGTGGTGGAAGACGTGAAGGTGGCGGTGGTGGATACCGTGGAAGACATGAAGAAGGTGGTGATGGTTAGGCTGCGCATCCATGGCGGCGTCAATATTCTCATTAGCTCTGTGATTAAAGCTCAAATCCATTTCGTCGGAGCTCTGGCAGTGGTGGCCGGCGGCGGAACAGTGGGGAAGAGGGGAGAGAGAGATGGGAGGGTTGGGTTAGGTTGGAAGTAAATAATGTGATGGGTATTCTATTTTGTGTGTGTATATATATAAACATATATAGTTACTAAATACCATTAATATACAAATGTTTGCTATGAGAAGTAATTAAGTTAAACTATAGCTACTAAATGTCAATAACCACTATATATTTGTTATGTCATGTAGTTTCCCCCTTTTTTTTTGCACGGATTTCCCTTCATTTGGGGTGGTCTTTAATTTTTGCCCTTCAAATTGTTAGTCTTAATTTTTGTCCTTTGCCTAAAAATTCACGGGTTTCGGGTTCGAACCCCGCTTAGTCAAAGATTTTAAAAAAAAATCGCAAGGTAGACTTTTGGATTCAAACCTCTACCTTAAAGTAGAGTTTGAACCTTATAAGGCAGAGTTTGAGCAAAAGTCTATTTTAAGGTTTAACTTTTTTCTGAATAGGCCTAATATTTGGCAAAAGTTAGGCCTTAAGGCAAACTAATTTTGAGTAAAAGTTTACCTTAAGACCTAACTTTCGCCTGAATAGGCCTAATTTTACTATAAACCTCTACCTTGCGTTTTTTTTTTTAATGAGTGCGGTTCAAACTTAATCCTCGAATATCATGCGAAAGATAAAAAATTAAAGAACAACAATTTGAGGGACAAAAATTAAATACCAGTGCCTTTGATGGACAATCGTGCAAATGACCCCTATTGAAGTCTGGGCTGAGCTCACCGGTGTCAATATTTTCGTTCGCGTGGCTACTTATGTATTTATTCTTTTAATCATTTTCATTTTCTCCGTTGTAGCGATCAAAGAAGAGGTCTCAGGGCTAAAATACAAGGTTCTCATATTTTGGATTATATAAACTCGTCCTGCATACCATATCATTTTCAAAAGTGATGGGTGATGGGATTGGATTGCATGAGAAGAGGAAAGTGAAGAAATAATAATAATAAAAATAATAGGTAAAATGAGGTGTCAAATTTTAATTGAAAATTGTAAACCATTTCAGAATGTATAAATCCAAAAAATTAATTGCAATTTCTTGTCTTCAAACTACGCAAAAAAGTAGATCCCGTCTTGACCACTTCTTTCATTTCGTGTCAAAAAGGCAAGAACAAAAATGAAATACAAGAGGAAGATTAGTTTTGACCCGTTCCTTTCATCCATATATTATTATATATCCTGGCCGGGATTTGCAAGTTGCAAAAACGTGTTTCCATGTATTTAATCATTTTCCTTTTTTCGGTAAAACAATTGGTTCAATTAATAAGTGGGTTGTTAATCTTATCCATGCATTCTAAATTGGACATTTCTATTATATATAAGTGTGGAAGAGGGACCAACAGACCATTGACTGCTTGTAGCAAAAACTTTATAAATTGTACACGCAATGTATGCTTGTACCAAAATCTATATAACTTGTATCCTTTAACCAACTACTTTTTTATCCCACGTGGACATATGTAATAGTACTTAATATTTATTCCCTTCTCATGTATAAATGTATGCACTTCAATTTTAATTCCTCCGTGCACTTTTACTTGTTCACTTTTGACTTTTAACGTTCTTCCTGAATATTTATTCTCTGCAGTTTAATTTTAATTCTCCGACACATATTTATTTCCTCTGTGCACTTTTACTTGTTCACTTTTGACTTTTCGTGTTCTTTAAGAATTAATAAATCTCATGTAGACATATATCATAGTACTGAGTATTTATTCTCTTCTCATGCACTTCAATTTTAATTCTCCGATACATATTTATTTCCTTCGTGCACTTTTACTTGTTCACTTTTGACTTTTCACTTTCTTTAAGAATTAATAAATGAAGTACTCCTTCCGTCTCATATTACTTGGCCACATCACTTGACACGTTCTTTAAGAATTAATAAATGAAGTACTCCCTTCGTCCAATATTCCACATTACTAAAAATATATGTCTATTTTTCTATTGTATATTTTTCTTATATGTTCTATAAATATAAACGCCCCAAGGTGGACGAACACAACAACAATAAGTTGTGCAAAAAGCAACTAAAATTGTACTCTAAGCAAAGACTAACATGTGTACATTTAAGAAGTTGAACATTAATTCTACCTCGTGCGTGTTTACTTTTTAAGTCCCCACGGGTCCGCGATATCTTAATTGTCCTTTCAATTGGCATATACTCCCTTTGTCTCAATTTAAGTGTCTATGTTTGACTCGACATGGAGTTTAAGAAATGAAGATAGACTTTTGAATCTTGTGATTCTAAATTAAAAATGTGTATAATATAATAAAATATCCTTTGAATCTTGTGATTATAAACTTGACATATAGGATATTTGAATCGTCAGCTTACTAAATATAAAAAGAGGCGGACGTAACCAAAATAAGACAATTTTTTTTTATTTGACAACAAATGACCAAGGTGGACGAACACAACAACAATAAGTTGTGCAAAAAAATAACTGAAATTGTACTCTAAGTCGGGACTAACATGTGTACATGTCAGAAGTTTAACATTAATACTATCTCTTGTGTGTTTACTTTTTAAGTCCCTACGTATCCGCGTCTCAATTGTCCTTTCATTTCCTTCATTTGGCATATACTACCTCTATCTCAATTTAAGTGTCTACGTTTGACTAGTCACGGAGTTTAAGAAATAAAGTTATACATTTGAATCTTGTGATTCTAAATTAAAAATGTCTATAATATAATAAAATATCCTTTGAATCTTGTGATTATAAACTTGACATGTAGGATATTTGAATCGTCAACTTACTAAATATAAAAAGAGGCGGACATAACCAAAATAAGACAAATTTTAACAACAATTGAGAAATTAAGGGGAAAAATAAGAGGAAAAGAAAAAAAAATATGGAGACTCACTAAGAAGAATCGCAGTATCCTTTGCAAAATATACAAACTATAAAGACTAGCTAAATTGAGTAACCAAATTAATCATGTTGGACCCCGTGCATCGCACAGGCATAGTTTGCTAGTTGTAATAAAAACTTGGACTAAATTAGGACACAAAGCAAAATAATTAGCTATATCTTCCAAGTTTCTTTTCTCACCATCTTTGCTCATTTATTATTGACTATTTCAATCATATTGTGATTTCAATTTTCAAGTTCTCCACCTGTGTAGTTTTATATAACGGTGTATGACTTGTCAATTTAAGAAATAAAGAAAGATTTTGTATACGGTAAAAATCGGGTTTATGCTAGGCCTGTGAGACCGGGAATCAAGGGAAGGAAGAAACAAACACGAGTGTTCAGACCGGGGGTATTGCATCAGAAGAAATCGGAGGAAAATCGTAAGGTCCGATTTATCTGGGGCAAACTCCTCATCACAGCCAATCCGGTTTCTCCATGGCTGAGTTGATCATGGCCGTTAGTCCGGTTTCTCCATGGTCGAATTGATCGTGGCCGTTAGTCCAGTTTCTCCATGGTCGAGTTGATCGTGGCCGGTAGTCCGGTTGATCAGTCATTCAATTGCCATGTGTCAAGACCGTTCTGCCACATAATGTTGCCAATCGTACAGTTGTCAGACCGTACGACCCAATCTTATTCTTTTAGGGCTTTTCTTTATTCTAGAAGGGCTTTATGTTGTAAAAAAGGCCCATAGGGCAAAACTATAAATAGGGGGCATTTCCGTACTTTTAGGGGTTAGCTTTTTGAGATCTAGTACATTATAACAGAAATTATATTGAAGCCTTCTCTTTCTCTCCCTAATTTTGGCTCCGGATCTACAATTTTCTTTGTCTTAAAATTCGTCCATTCAATACGATATAGTACCATAATATACATATATATTTAGCTTGAATCTATAATATCAACGTATTGGTTCAAGTTATTAACACATATATATATCACCGTGCACGAACTCACATATATATTCCCTCTAAAACCGAAATAGATTAAAGTTTGCCCATATATCCTATACCTCACTTACAAATTCAACTTATTATTCAATTTTGGGGTAAACAGTTTGGCGCCCACTGTGGGGCTAGGATAGTAGTGGTCTTTGATCTCGGTTTCTATCACTCACCCATTAAGATTTTTTAATCTTTTGTTCGTCTCTGTGAAACACGGACCAAATGGCAAGCAGTGGACAATCTGGTCACGTCAACAACAACGAGATTGTGGCCGAAAACGAGAACAGTGGGCTACGAGGATTACCAGTGGAACCTGTACACCCAAACACCGTCGATTCGAGGGAGGGCCTCAACCGACAGAACACCGTAAACCAGGAGAATGCCGCCTAGCCAGCCACTGATCCCTTAAATGCTCTCAGTTCAATTACTTTGTCCCGGGCACAAGGCCAGAAAGTGCCAAATACCCCGGATGATATTAACTTACGTCTTATCTTTGAAATGTTGCAGGAACAGAGAGAAGCTATTGCCGAACAAGGCGTCGCAATAGCCCAGTTGCAAAGCAAAAATGATGAAATGGCTCCGGAGAAGACGAAAGGTGTTCTTAGAACCCAAAAGGGATGGAGCATGGACGGTCGAGAGCAATGGGTCCGGAGTTGGTTCGTCCACCGAAGTGCTGAGAATGCTCGAAACATTGACGAAGCGGGTAGACTCAACCGAGAAGAGGGTGGAAAAATATAACTCCCGTGTGGACCAGATCCCGGGGGCTCCGCCCATTCTGAAAGGACCAGATTAGAAGAGGTACATTCAGAGGCCTTTTTCTCCGAGTGCGGCTCTGAAGTTGATCCCGAAGAGGTTCAAAATGCCGGATATCCAGAAATATGACGGCACAACGGATCCTCAAGAACACGTGGCTTCATACACCTGTGCCATAAAAGGCAATGATGTCGAAGAGGATGAAATTGAATCCGTATTGTTGAAAAATTTTGGAGAAATTCTGTCAAAGGGAGCATTGACTTGGTATGACCATCTGCCCGAGCACTCAATCACTTCTTTCGAAATGCTCGCGGATGCGTTCATAAAAGCTCATACCGGTGCCAAAAAAGTGCAGGCCCGTAAGGCGGATATTTTTCGTATAGCCCAAAGGGATGATGAGTTATTGCGTGAATTTGTCAACTGTTTCCAAAGGGAACAGATGGAGCTCCCTCCGATTCCGAAGGAATGGGCTGCACAAGCTTTTACCAAAGGACTCAATCCTCGAAGCTCGACGGCCTCGTTCAAACTGAAGGAAAACTTTGCCGGAATACTGAGGTGTGACACAGGCGGATGTCCACTGACGTATACGAATCAAGATTCGGGTAGAGGATGACCAACTCGAACTTCCGGACCCATAAATATGAACAAAAAGCTCCGAGAGATCGAGGAAAATTACGATCCGGAGTCAAGACCATCGAGGAAAGATATCGCCATACTCTCATTCGGAAAGAAAAAGCCAAACTTGTCGGGAAAATCGAGGATTGGTCCCTAGCCAATTCTCCGGCCGGGAGACAACGAACCGAGCCACCATTGAATAGTCAAGGTCGTCATTTAGAAGTGATGCCAAGCTCGGCTACCAACAGAGACCCGCCAAGGATATCGAAATATAACTTAAGTGTCAATACCTCTGATCTCGTCCCAGCCATAGGTCGAATCGCAGAAGCAAGGTGGCCAAGACCATTGAGATCAGATCCCGATCAGCGGGATCCGAACATGATATGTGAATATCACGGAACTCATGGGCACGAATCGAAGGCGCGCCAATCAAGAGAGGTGGCCCGTTTATCAAAAATGGTCACCTTCGCGAGGATTCTACAGCGAGTGAGAGGGCTAAAGGCCACTATAAGGAAAGGGAGTCAAACAAACGAGTTGAACTGGTAGAACCTCAGCATATAATCAACATGATAATCGGGAGTACTGATGCTCCTAGAGGACCGGTGATGAAACAGACAAAGGTTTCCATTGTTTGTGAGAAGCGCACCGGGATTATGTACCCGAGGGTTCCATCACCTTCAGCAACGAGGATGCGGAAGGCATCATTCAACCCCACAATGATGCGTTGGTAATTTCTATTCTTATTCTTAAATCACAAGTTAAACGTATTTTGATTGACCCAGTAGCGCTCGGCCAACATCATCCGGAGAGTGGTTGAACGTTTAAGGCTACTTGACCGCATCGTTCCGAGCCGAGTGCTCGGTGGATTCAATATGGCGAGTGATACCACGAAGGGTGAGATTTTTTCTTGGCCAACATTGATGGCACTATTCAAAAAACGGTGTTCTATGTGTACTTGAAAAGGGGATATACATAATGTTTCTTTGGATAGACCAACGGATACAGCACGAGGCAGCCGTGCCATCGACGTTACATCGGGCTTGAATTCCCGACCCTCGAAGGGGATAAAAACCATCCGGGGAGAACAACCCGCCGCAAGAGAGATGTTCGCGATCGAGCAAGCGTCGCCTCTTCCCAAGAAACCAGATAAAAAAGAA
The DNA here is from genome assembly GCF_029784015.1 of Lycium ferocissimum. Lineage (NCBI taxonomy): Eukaryota > Viridiplantae > Streptophyta > Magnoliopsida > Solanales > Solanaceae > Lycium > Lycium ferocissimum. The sequence goes on from NC_081343.1 coordinate 45,640,031, forward strand.
GAAGAGTCAACCGGGGGCAAGGACTCCAAATAGCAACTACCGTGCACGGGTTCAACAACGGAGCAGAAGGGGTTGGACCCGGGGCATGAAGAGGATGATTTCGGTATACCCGGTCATTCGTCTTCTTGGGATGACTCGGATGCAATCAAGTCTACGGAGAGGAGTTGGAGCAAGTTATCTTGTTTGAATATCAACCGGATAGAAAGGTATACCTGGGCACGGGGTTAACCTCGGAGCTCAGGAACAAATTAATTAAATTCCTTCAAGCTAATGCCGATTGTTTCGCATAGTCGCATATAGATATGACAGATGTGTCGCCGGAAGTAACTACTCACAAGCTCAACCTCGACGGGAGATTTCCTCGGTGAAGCAGAAGCGAAGGCCTACGGCAGAACCGAAGCACGCCTTCGTAAAGGACGAGGTAACAAAGCTTTGAAAATAGGCTCTATTCGGGAGGTAAAATACCCGGATTGGCTGGCTAACGTAGTGGTGCTGCCGAAAAAAAGTAATAAATTTCGAGTGTGCGTTGATTATAAGGACCTAAACAAAGCATGCCCGAAGGATTCATTTTCGATACCTCATATCGATAGAATGATCGATGCGACGGCCGGCATGAGATGTTAAGTTTTCGATGCTTACTCCGGGTATAACCAAATCCGGATGCACCCGGAGGATCAAGAGAAAACATCCTTTATTACCCGGTATGGGACTTACTGTTACAATGTCATTCCTTTTGGATTAAAAAATATCGGTGCAACTTACCAACGCCTAGTTAATGGAATGTTCGAAGAACAGATAGGAAAAACAATGAAAGTTTATATTGATGACATGGTTGTCAAGTCCCCGGGAAACGAGAGGACCATTTAAAACATTTGCGGGAAACCTTCGATGTGCTCCGAAAATACAACATGAAGCTTAACCCGGAGAAATAAGCTTTTGGTGTCCCGTCGGGCAAGTTCTCGGGTTTCATGGTGCCTAACCGGGGAATTGAAATTAACCCGGACAAGATCAAAGTAATCGAGGATATCGAGGTGGTAAATAACATCAAAGGAGTGCAGAGGCTTACCGGAAGGATAGCGGCGCTGAGTCGGTTCATATCAAAATCTTCGGACAAGAGTCACCGTTTCTTCTCCCTATTAAGGAAGAAGAATGACTTTACTGGACATCGGAATGCCAAAAAGCCTCATAAGAATTGAAAGGGTACTTGTCATTTGGCGCTCTTATTGCACACCGAAAGTGACGGCGACTTTTTTTCTCTACCTTGCCGTGTCCGAGGTAGCGGTAAGTGGTGTTTTGTCCGAGAAGAATCGGTACGCAATTCCCATATATTATGTGAGTAGAACTTTGGGATGCGGAGACCCGTTATCCCATCTTGAAAAGTTGGCATTGGCATTGGTAAGTGTCTTTAGAAAGATCGAAGCCCTACTTTCAATGCCATCCGATATGTGTAGTGACTACTGCCACTAAAAAACATCATGCATAAATCGGAATTATCGGGTAGCCCGACTAAATGGGCTGTAGAGATTAGCGGATATGATATCGAATACAAGCCTCGGACGGCCATCAAGTCCCAGATCTTAGCCGACTTTGTGACAGACTTTACCCCGGCCATGGTCCCTGAGGTTGAGAAAGAACTTCTACTAACCTCGGAAAAGGTCTCGGGTATTTAGTCGCTACATACGGACGGGGCCTCGAACCTTAAGGGTTCCGGGCTAGGAATCGTTCTTAGAACCCCTGCCGGGGATGCGGTTTGGCAATCCATTAGAACTGTTAAATTGACTAACAATGAAGTCGAGTATGAGGCTATGATTGCAGGTTAGGAATTAGCTCGGAGTATGGGGGTCGAAAAAATTGAAGCAAAATGCGACTCTCTCTTGGTCGTTAACCAGGTGAATGGCGTCTTCGAGGTTAAAGACGAACGAATGCAAAGGTATCTGGGAAAAATCCAAGTGATACTTCGGCGGTTTAAAGAATGGGCCGTGCAAGACGTACCTAGGGAGGTTAGAAACGAGCGAAGCTCGATACATCGCTAATTTGGGATCTTCGGTCGAAGGGGGAAGAAATCAACCCGGGATCGCGGGTACACTTGATGAATTCGGCAATAGAAAACGAGCATGCGTCGAAATAAACTCAATGGGTTTAACTTGGGATTGGACGCAACAAATACATCGACTACTTGCAAGATGGAAAGCTCCCGAGTGACCCAAAAAGAATCACGGTCACTAAGGACAAAAGTAGCGCGGTTCTCGCTGTAGACGTTCGTCTGTATCGGCGGTCTTTTCTTGCACCCCGCCAAGTGTTTGGGTCCGGAGAAACCGAGTATGTGATGAGAGAGAAGTACGAGGGGACCTGCGGCAATCACTCGGTCTTTGAAGCCTTAGTTCGAAAGATTATCGAGGAGCCGGTTCTTTTGGAGACCGAGATGGAGGAAGATTCGAAAGAATTTTGTCCGGAAATGTGACGGAGTCAAAGACATGCCCCGATGATTCATCAACTTGGGGGAGTTTCCGCACTCGGTGATATCACCGCCCTTCATGACATGGGGAATGAACATTGTTGGTACGGTGCCATGCGGCACCAGGTAAACCGTTTTATTTTGTTTATGGTGACTATTTCTCCAAATGGGTTGAAGCGCGCACTCTCGAAAAGATTAGAGAAAAGAAAGTTATTGACTTCATATGGGACCACATTATTTGTCGCTTCGGCATCCCGGCTGAGATAACTTATGACTACGGCCCTCAATTCGTTGGCGGCAAAGTCAATAATTTCCTCGAAGGGTTGAAGATCAAGAAAATCGTATCCACTCCGTATCACCCGTGTGCGAACGGACAGGCGAAATCTACGAATAAAACAATAATTCAAAATCAAGAAAAGACTTGAAACATCAAAGCATCGGCTGGGGGAAGTACTCGAATGCTGGCAAAAACTGAGAACCACATCAAAATCAAGCACGGGAGAAACACCATTTTCGTTGGTACGGAAAGGTCAAGCCCTCATTCCCGTAGAAGTTGGTGAATCGAGTCTCCGATTCAGTTACACCACCGAGGGATCAAACGAGGAGGCCATGGCCGTAAGACTCGATCTCACGGATGAACTTCGCGAAAATGCGTTGGTCCGTATTGCAGCCAAGCGAGAGAATGGAAAGGTACTATGTAGAGGACGATTTTGACATTTCCGATTGGGGACTTGGTGCTTCGAAAAGTTACCTTGAACACTAAGAATACCAATGATGGAAAAATGGGTCCAAACTGGGAAGGGTCGTACAGGATAACCGAGGTGACGGGTAAAGGATCGTATCGAAATTTCGGAATCGCGGACGGGCAACGTTGTTGTGATGGCCGGAATGTGGCTCATTTGAAGAGATACTACTGCTAAGGTATGGACACTTTGGTTTATTTATTAACCTTTTCTTTTTTGCAGGAAGTCGAGTACCAGATAAAGCTAGGTGCTAGCTCTGAAAACACGTGTTGCACTCTTTTCCTTAGTACGGTTTTGTCCCAAAATGGGTTTTCCGATAAGGTTTTTAATGAGGCAACAAGTACAACATGTTACTAGAGTAAGACGGGGACTAATGCCCGGAAACTCGGGGATACACCCAACGAGTGGGGGACTTAATAGTGCTTACCCGACTTTGCAGCTCAGATAAGCACTAGAGGACTACTATACCCACATCGAGGTTTATCCCGGTTAGTTGAAAGCGGAGGAGCTCAACAAAGCAGAACACCCTTGGGTCCTCGAAAACCGGACCTTCTGTGTTAGATTTCGATGTAAGGACCAAACGATCAAGAATGAATCGTGTCCACTTAATATTTGCTACGGCAAAACCAAAACCGGACCTTCTGTATTAGGTTTTGATGTAAGGACCAAACGATCAGAACGAATCGTGTCCACTTAGAATTTGCTAAGGCAAAAACAGAAGGAAATGGATAAAGTCCTCATATCATGTACAAATACTTACAAAGATTATTGAAAATTTGGATTATTGCATTTCGGATATGTCTTCTTGTTAAAGCACACTACCCCGAAAACTGAGCATCGTTTTATTCATATACCCTACTCCGGGCACTACAGTCGAAATTCGACAAAGGCAACAAAGTCACATTGAACCGAGCCAAACTGCTACATCAGAAATTGGTAAGGCAGGGATTCAGGTGTTCGAACCTAATCTACGATAAGTGAATAGCAAAAAAATATCGGCCCTAAAAATGCCTAACGTGATTCGGAGACGTCTGAATTCACAAAGCATAAATAAGTCCCACGGGCAAACCACTGGATCCAATTCCCGGACAAAATGTGCCGGAGGAAGAGAAAAGCCAAAATATAGGCATAGTCCGAAAAAGCGATTCCGAAGTCTCTGCTTGTCCTTATAACGGACCGGCAATTCAGGCAAAGGTCATAACAAGCATTTAAAGCAAAGGAATTAAAGGGAAAATGCACATTTCATATATGTAGGATTTTTACACTTGAAATTCCTACAAAGTTGAAAAAACAAAGCTAAAAAGGCAAAAAACAAAGGCTAAATACAGGCCCTGGCCTATCCGGTGTGGCTGGATCCAGAATGTTCGGACACTGTCCGCTCGGAGTCTTTGGAGTCAGTATCAAGGGCTCTTTTGGCTTCTTCCTCGGTCCTTCTAGCCTCGAGTATCAGGGTCGGGAGATCGGTAAAGCCATGCTCGGCTTGCTCGAGGGTGATCCTCCGAGACTTCCACCGTTCATGCTCTACCGCAATCGTGGAATAAGCCTCGGCAACCTCCACACTCCTCCGCGTTTCGCCTTCCGCCAAATCGCCCTCGGCTAGAGCCGGCCTTAGCCACTAATTCGTCCCTCTCTTCATCGAGGATTCTTTGGAACTGAGTGACCGACTCAAGCTCGGCTTTGAGAAGATCATTAGCCTCGGCCGTCTCCTCAAGTTCGATTTTCAACTCGTAGCATATACGGGCCCTGTCCTCGGCTTTTCGCTCGAACACCTTCATTCTATCTTTATAATTGACACTCTCAGATTCAAGCAGCCGATGCCTCTCGACCATATTCATGGCATGAGACTTAACCGAGTCAAGCTCCCCTCGGAGTTGAGAGATCGTGGTTTCGAGCTCGCTAAGCTTTGAAGAAAAACAAGCGTTGTCTTGGCTAAGGCCGACTTTCTCCGCTTCCAGAAGTCGGTTCTTCTCGATCATCCCGGCCAGCTCATTCTTTAATCGAAGGTTTTCAGCCTTCGTTGCATCAAGCTCGGGCTGAAGGTTGGTAAGGGCAACAGCTCGGCTCAGTTCATCCTCCTTCACCTCGAGTGGCCGGAACTTCTCCGTTTCCCGACCCTGGGCATTCAGCTGGCCTCTAAGGTCGTCTACCTCTTGCTGAGCCCGGATGAAGGCTTCGTTGACGAGCACAAAGAAGTTACAGAAACAAAAAAGTTAAACGAGAAATTAAAATTCACATCGAATTACGCAAAGATAGGCTGATAAAGCTTACCCGATTGCTCGCGTGCATGCCTTCGTTAATGAGACTCTGCCAGGGGACTCTGGCCATCTTCCTCTTATCCGAGTCCGAGACGAGGGGCCTCAAATAGCTTGCTACTCCCACCGGACGAGTAAAGTTAGCCTCTGGGATGGTAATCACACCGATCTTGTCCTCTTAGGTTCCACACTGGAGCGGGGCGTGCGCACAAGATCTCCCTCGCACGTTTCGGCGGACGGGGCTAGTTGCCTTCGTGGCTCGAGGGATGGGAAGATGTCCCGGCGCCTTCCCCCAAGGTGAGAGGGGTTTCCAAAAACATGTCATCGAGGTTGTCCGACCTCGGAGGAAGAGAGGAGAGGCGGAGCAAGCCACCGGCAGCCCCGGAGGAGCGAGGTGCCTCGAATGTTGTGGCTAGGTCCCCGGCGGGCAGTGAGCCAGTATCCGTTGGAGCCTCGGTGTAGGGTATCGGCTCAGCTCCTTGTTCGGCCTCAACAGTCGAATCAAGCCTGGATCCCCTTGTCCTTTGCAGGGAAACCTCCTCAAAAGAGGCATCACCTGAAATATCAACGAATTCAATGGACCTTAGAGGTGCCGGGTAAAAGGTTTCTTCCCCACCTGTGAGCAAAGCCGGAGCGGAAGGTCTTTCCCCGGCTGAAGGAGGTAGCGAAACGGTGGCTTCTTCCTCCGGAACAGACTCGATAGAGGGGGCCACACCGACCCTTCGGATAATTAAATCGGGCTCTTCTTCATCTCTTAGAGCACGAACGACCCTTCTTGCTCTTTTTCTTAGCTTCTGCCCTTTGTCCGAGGGCTTTCTTCGCCTTTTATTGGCAGCAGCGATGATACGGGATGACCCGACTGAATCAAATTCTGGTACCGGCATAGCTTGCTCGGCTGCTACCTCCAGTCTGGGCTCCACCGAGCCCTTGGGTAAACCTAAAATTCGAAGAGGCTATAGAAAGGAAAAGAAAAAGCAAAAGATACGTTATCCTAATTCAAATACAGTATTACCATGATTTTGGGCAACCCATCGGCCACGCGACAGGATTCCCCATGTCAGTTCTTCATGGGTGTGTTGGCCGAGAAGTGCTTCAACCCACTCGTTCATGTGTGGGACGGCCGGAGGTATCCATGCCACGGCTGATAAAAAGAGAAGGGGAGAATGTAAATACAAAGGTTTGATGAAACAATTCAAGAATAATTACTGAAGGGAGAATTGAGAAACTTACGGTTATCGTTCCATTTTTTTGGGAAGGGCATATACTCAGCCAGAATAATGTTCGCGGTCCTCACCCGGACAAAGCGCTCTAACCATCCCCGGTCTCTGTCTTCATCCATCTTCGAAAAGATTGGGTTCCGGCTTCGCTTAGCGAGCTTTATCACACCCCATCAGAATCACCTCGGGGAATATAAGCGGATTAAATGGGTCATAGTGAATTCTTTTTTGGCATTGTTGGCCAACAGCCGAAGGCAGGCCACGGTCCTCCAGATTATAGGACCAATTTGAGCCAGGGTTACGTTATAAGTCCGGCACATCTCCAATATTGCCGGATCAATTGGGGGGTCGAGCTTGAGTGTAAAGGGATAGGTGTAATCGTATAAGAAGCCCTCCCTATGGTCGGTGATAAATTCGTCAGGCCCGAGGGCTAACACTTGCACCGGACGGTTATCCCATCCGCGATCGGCCGGACCGATCAAGTTTATCTCGGTAATGGACGAGGATATCGCACCTTACATCGTACCCTCCGTCCGCAACCAAGGAAGGCTTCTCGGCTTCGAATTCTTTGTTGTAGTTGGGTTTGGATGGTATTATGTCTAGAGAAGTGGGCTCGGCGATGTTTTTTCCCTTGGGCTGAGAAACCGGCTCGGCACCTTGAGAAGAAACCGAGGGAACGTCCTGGAGGTGGTTTTGGTGTTAGCAAACATTTGGGAGTTATGGAAAAAGGAGAGGCAAATAAGTTAAAAGTGATAAGAAAGGGTGAAGGAGCAGTGGCGAAGCAAGAAGAAATGAAGCAGCGCTTCCAATCGAGAAAACAACAGATAGGTTGATGAGGTTCTAACAATCAATGTAAGCAACGAATTTGGGGATGAGAACGATTGAAATCAATGAGAAATGTGAGATGAAGTTGATTTGGAAGTGAAGGTGAAGGAGATTTCGAAGTAAAGAAGGAGGAGGTAAAAATGAAGAAGTGAAGGGGTAAAAGCCTTATATAGGCATGGGGTCTGAGACGGTTGAAGATCCCTACCAACCGGGGGATGCCACGTGTCCCATAATTAATGAGACGTGATTTGAAATGATGTGCGTTACGGCGGTTACTGAAATTGGCCGTTCGGGGTGTGACACGTGGGCGATGGCGGAAGGACGTGATGTCAGTTCCCTTGAAAATGAAAAGATAAGAACGAGCCTATGGAATCACCGGTTTCATGACTCATCCACTTCCCGTTACTCCGGCAAGACTTCGGTCCGGAAAGTGTGGGGACTATCTGTATATGGTAAAAATCGGATTTATGCTTGGTTGGTGAGACTGGGAATCAAGGGAAGGAAGAAACAAGCACGAGCGTTCAGATCGGGGGTATTGCATAAGAAAAAATCGGAGGAAAACCGTAAGGTCCGATTTATCCGGGGCAAACTCGTCATCACAGCCAATCTGATTTTTTCATGGCTGAGTTGATCGTGGCCGTTAGTCCGGTTTCTCCATGGCCGAGTTGATCGTGGCCGTTAGTCCGGTTGATCAGTCATTCAATTGCCACGTGTCAAGACCGTTCTGCCACATAATGCTGCCAATCGTACGGTTGTCAGACCGTACGACCCAATCTTATCCTTTTAGGGCTTTTCTTTATTCTAGAAGGGCTTTATGTTGTAAAAAAGACCCATAGGGCAAAAACTATAAATAGGGGGCATTTCCCTACTTTTAGGGGTTAGCTTTTTGAGATCTAGTACATTGTAATAGAAATTATATTGAAGCCTTCTCTTTCTCTCCCTAATTTTGGCTCCGGATCTACAGTTTTTTTTTGTCTTAAATTCATCCATTCAATACGATACAGTACCATAATATACATATATATTTAGCTTGAATCTATAATATCAATGTATTGGTTCAAGTTATTAACACACACACACACACACACATATATATATATATATATATCACCGTGCACGAACTCACATATATATTCCCTCTAAAACCGAAATAGATTAAAGTTTGCCCACATATCCTATACCTCACTTACAAATTCAACTTATTATCCAATTTCGGGGTAAACAATTTTTTTTTAATTATAATAATAGGAGGGCACTACCTAATGGCGCAATTATGCTTTTTTTTTAAAGAAATATTTTTGAAACTATAATTTTATTATCAAATTTCTATGGCTGTAAAAACATGTTATTAAAAGTACAACGGTTAAACTTTAATATTAAATTATTTAGAAATTTAGAAATTAAAAGTGTCTTCTTTAAAACGGTCTTGCTAGAAAACAATATGTAATTGATGGATATAAGAAATTAGCCAATCATGTTATTTGACTGGTTCGCCAGCAGAATATATAATCGCCAAAATTTCTTTTTGTCTTTTAATGATAAATGAAATATTTTTCTGGAAAAAGACTTCAAAGACAAAAATCAACTAAGTAAAGACGTGATGAAAAGAAGAATGCAGTTTTACTCGTTTTAATTGGGTCATCGTCTACGTACATCTTTCGGGCCATTCTTTAAAAATTCTAGCATTAAGTTGTTATAATAGAAAGTTTCAACTGGTTTTTTCTTTTTTATCGTGATATTTTAAAATTAATTACAGATGATTTTAGTTGAGTTACTGATCTCCACTTTAGAAGATGAACATTATATACAATTAATTTGTCTTTCTTCTTCTAATAAAAAAATATATAAAAAGAAACTAGATTTTCAGACTAGTGATACCGAGTCAGAGTCAAAAGAAGAATTAGATTCCAAAAGAATTATTGGACGGCCACCAATGTATATAAAACAACCAATATTTTATTATAGAAAACGTCGATAAATGATTGTAATTTCTTTACTCAACCAAATCTCCAGCATTGTTAAAAGGGCAACAATATTGTCATTATATTTTATTGCATGCAGTGTATAGAGTCAATCTTATTGGTCCAAAGCAAAATAGCCAAAAGCACATACATGACTTTGCAATCACAAATGGGAATGCCGTATGCTCAATATCTATTTAGGTTTAACTTTTAAACATTGATATTGTAAGAACAAGTACGTTGTCATTTAAAAGATAATTAAAAGTAATTATCTATGAAACTGAACTAATAACCTAAAGAATAAAAGAGAAGACGTTCTGCTAAAGAAGTTATGTGTCAGAAAAAGGAAAAAACGAAAAGTGGAAAGGACAAAGAAAATCAAACTCCAAAATATCAATATCAAATATAAACAAATACTCTGTACCCTTTTTCCACATTAATTGAATGAAGTAGTCAGCTACTCAGCTCCCATGTGCAACCATATCCATCTAATTCTCCCACGTTTTCACCATCACAAAAATTCGTGTTCTGCAAATAGCATGTAGTATCATGTCATGGCACTACGTAAAATTCGGGTTCTACAAATAGCATGTAGTAGCATGTCATGCTAGGTCGCTCATTTTTATTTGTTCATTATATTAAAATAAAATTTTAATTTTATTAATTGAATTTAAAATATTAAGAGAAAACTAATTTATTTATTTATTTTATACTTACCATTAACTACTCATTTGCAAATAATTTCTCACATATATTGAGATTATAAACCATTTAATATAATTATTAAGGTAAAATATGCATTTCATTTTTTGTAAGAAAATGCAGAGTCCATTGTGAACAAGTACAAGTAAACGGAGGGAGTAAAGTAACACTATCCAATATGTGCTAGTATATATGCATACATCTTAAAAATTATTTAAATTTAAATTTAAATTTAAATTTAAATAATTTCTCTACTAATGCAATTTGGGAAGTCCCGTTTGATTGGATGTTTGTGGTAAAAAGGGAAGGTAAAACTGCCGTTCTTTGAGAGAAACTACAAACTGACTATCTCCATTAATTACTCATTTATTATTTTGTCCATAAATTATCTTCGATTGAAAACCAACCTCCTCCTCCTCCTCGTCTCTTTTTTGGTCATGTAAATAATGGGTAGGTATTTACATGATCAAATTATAAAAAAAAAAAAAAAATTGTAAATAATTCTAGTTAATAATATTAGTGATAATTTCAATTAAATGATAAATAATCTATTATAGCATGTTAAATTGCGCTGATAGTATAAAAGATTCATTATACCGAATGAATTTGTTTGGCATAATATTTCATTGATCCCTAATTCAATTCCCAACGAAAAATTAGGGACCTGTTTGGCCATAAAAAATATTCACTCCCCCCCCCCCCTCCCCTTTTTTTTTTTTCCATTTTATTTGAAAATCACTATTTGACTATGCCAATTCCAAATCCAATTTGTTTGATCGAATGTACTCCTGCCAATTCCAAATCCAATTTGTTTGATCGAATGTACTCCCTCTGTTTTAATTTGTTTGTCATACTTCCTTTTTTAGCTCGTTTAAAAAAGAATGTTTCTTCCATTTTTTTTGCAACAACTTTTCACACGACATGTTTAAGATCACAAGAATAAAAGATATTTTGGTACATTCGACATATTTTTAATTTAGATCACAAGATTCAAAAACCTTCTTTACTTTCTTAAATTTCGTGGCAAGTCAAAACGAGACAAATAAATAGAAACAGAGAGATTATTTAAATTCTCCTTTGATTTCATTCTTGGATAACGGTATCTTGGGCAGTAATTACACTTCGCCAAGTGGACCATTCTTCTTCAACTAAATAAAGCCTACGCCACTTAAACATTCGCGAGACCAGTTGACGTGATCTTCTCTTCCTATAATAAACTAGCAAGTCAAACAATGAAGAAGTTAAATGCTTTCCGATTCTCGTATTTCTTGCGAGTTACGACTATGTTTTTCACGTCACTTTATGACTACAATTAACCCCCTTAATCAGGTTCAATGTTCATTAACACAAAGTTTTATTTCAAATAGACTTTCTTAGATCGAATATACTTATTCAAACTTGACCAAGTTTAATCTTCAAATAGGATTTGAAAAGGTAAAGTATCATGTCCTCTCCTATGCACTTCCACTTTTTTGTTATTAATAATATACTGACATGATAGGAATTCATGCTAAACCTCCCGATACCATAAAAGGATGTTTGACCAAACTTCCCAAAACTACTTCTTTTAAAAAATTCTTTAGTCAAAATAGTTAATTAGAACTCCTTTTAGAGAATAATAATTTGTATTTAGTCAATTCATTTGAGAAGTATCTTTTATTTTTATTTTTTTATTTGATAAACAAATTGTATCTGATCAATTTTTTGAAAAATGCTTTTGAGGGTCAAATTAGCAAAAAATAAAATAAAATTGCTTTTAATACTACACAAAACACATTTCCTTTTTGGCCAGACATCTCAATTTTAAAAAAATAAAAATATTCCTTCTATCGAGTTTTACTTGTCCACAATATTAAAAATGAATATACACTTTTACTTGTCCGGTTTGATAAATCAAGAGATAATTTATCACTTTATACCTATTTTACCCTTATTATTAATTAATAAAATAGTTTCTAATTCATTTTCCCCATACAATTATTAAGCGTGATATAATAAAATTATCATTTTATCTATTGTTTTAAGGAGTGTGCCAAATCAAACGTGGATGAAAGAAGAAATATACAAGCACTTCTTAATTAAAGCTATCCCTTCAGTAATTTCACATAAAATCTTATCTCCCTATTAACTTTTACCGTTACAAAGATTAAATTTTATAAAACCGTGGACTTTGTTTGTTGTCCCCTCAACCTCTGTTACTAGACGTGAGAAATACTACCAACTTGTCTAAACAAATCATAATCTAAAATAGTGTCCTTTCTATCTTCTCCGTGTTCTTTGTTTTGGCTGATTGTTAGATAGTACCTACCAAGTCATAACTACTAGTAGCAATTCTCTAAGTTATAGTACCTACCAAGTCCTAATTACTAGTAGCAATTCTCTAAGTTCCTTTTCATATTCGAAGAACTCAGTTTCTTGAAAATACAATATATCTATAAATGCATGTTTTTGCAATATCTTGAGAGTACAAACTCAGATTCTTTTATTTTCTTGAAGTTTTTCATACCAAGATAGTGAAATTTTGTTAGGGGGATAAGTAATGGCAGGTGGGGATGAAGGGACATCAAGGCAACTTGATCAAACACCAACTTGGGCTGTGGCTGGTGTTTGTGCAGTTATAATTCTCATTTCTATTGCCTTGGAAAAGATTATCCACAAACTTGGAACGGTATGATTTCGCTAAAAATATAATCTTTCTTTGTTTACCCCCCCCCCCCCCCTGCTCGTTGACCTTCTTGTTTTGCTTTTAGGAAGAGCAATTCTTGAATTTTGTGTTTATGTTCCAGCAAAATATCCTGGTTTCAGTGCAAAGATGTTATCTTTATCTAGTTACTTTTCACCCTTAATATTTTTGTTCTTGTGTTGAGAAGTCTTGGCCAGAAACTTTTAAGTGGGCCCTGTAGTAGTTCCTTTTTTTTTTTTTTTATTGTTTTGGTCCTATGAGTTTTAATTTGCAGCTATGTTGATAGTTGACTTGTTAATTAGCAACCTAAAGTCTTGCCTTGCCAAATTGGAAGTGAAATCATGTTATTCTCCAACTATAAACTCTAGAACCTAAAAACTGTTCTTGATTGCTCAGATGCTTGACAAATATTGCTGTCTTTTTTATAACGATGGTGACCGAGCCTGCTTGCGCGCATCTTAAGTATTACACCATTATTAGCTATAAAGTTTGAAGGGGTCATCACAAGAGTGAAAATTGTGGGAGTAGATATAGAGGAGTTTAGCTCTTGTTTGCTTACCTGGCATAGATGAGTTAGCCATCAGTGAATCCCTAATTTGTCCTAAAAGATATATGTTTGAACAAAGGACTGAAGTGGATCCAAATGAAGCAGCATTGGTATTGAGGATTCATATAGCCAAACCAGTCTAGAGGGTCAGTGGTTGTTGTGTTTCTATTGGTGTAATACTAACTCTCGAATCTATTGTTTTTGAGAAAGCTTTAGTCTTTATATGTGTGTTTCCGAGATAATTTGTTTTAGTACCATTGCTCTCTTTGCATATCCAAAAAAAGAAGTAGGAAGAATACTGATTCCTTACTTTGTTGGAATTTTGTGTGCACCTTTAAGTGGTTTTTTGCGCATATTGGTTCCTTGGACAACATAGCTTTCTGATTGTTGTAATTGGACGTTCTTTTGTTTGCATTTATCTTAAATTAAAAAGTGTTAAAGGTCTCTTTCTGCATCTTATTTAAATTTGACCAATAAACCCGGGACAAGAGTGAAAAATAACACAATGTTTGTGTTATGCCTTGTGAACTTATACCTTTGTGCTGCAGAAAATATCAATAAAATCGACTTCAGATTTATTTTTCGTCCTTTCATTTAATTGTACTAACTTGCTCTCTTTTTCTTCTTCTCTTTTTCCTTTTGATAGCATTTTATACTAAACAAGTTTGCTCTGATATTACACTGATACAGATGCTTGTTGTCTTATACTTTTTACTTTTCACAGCTTATTTGTATTGCCTGAGTTGATGTAGTATCTCAGCTCATTTAATGCCTTCTATTCTAGTTCTAGAAAATATTAATAATTGACACAATGAAATCTTTGCTCAGTGGTTGACTGACAGGCATAAAAAAGCTCTCTTTGAGGCTTTGGAGAAGGTTAAGGCCGGTAAGATTTTGTGTTCTCCTCTTCTTATCATATTTTTTTAGAGTGGACTTGTTTCCATTTTGATTGAATGCTCTAATTATTGCAGAGTTGATGGTTCTCGGTTTCATCTCGTTAACCCTTGTATTTAGTCAATATTACATTGCTGGAATTTGTATCCCCCCAAGTGTTGCTGATACAATGCTTCCATGCCCTGTGGTGCACAAAGCTGCCGACAAGGAGGAGGAACACCGTAGGAGACTTTTATGGTATGAGCGTAGAATTTTGGCTGGTGCACAGCCTAAATGCAAAGAGGAGGTAATGTGTACATCACCCTTGATAATATGGGTAAAACTTCACTCATGTATTTAGTTGCGCTTTTAGTAATTAACTAATCCTTTCTTGAATTAGATATGGTGACAAGACTAAATGTTTTTCACTTTTATCAATTGACCTAGACAATGAGATATTCTGAGCAAACCTACTAAAAGTTCTCGCAAACTCCCTTGGGATTTTTGTCTCTTCAATTCATATAAATAGACAGTTCAAATAACGTGATGAATCACTAAAAAGAACTGCAAAAGAAATTTTACACGAAGCTCCTTCAGTCCATTTGGTGTATGACAAGTTGTCTGCATTACACTCGTGTAGCCTAATCAAAGATTAGAAACACTTAGCTTTTTACCATCACTGTTTTACTCTATGATTGTCCTGTCTGAAGTTGGTTGAAGCATTGAGATAACTAGCTGATATCTGTAAGATCCATCCAAAATGATTGTTCTGCTCCGTCTTCTGTAATGCAGTAGTACCTCAACAGCTCCCTAGGTGGTCGGTGGAGGGGTTTGGCTATCAGATAGAATGTGCAGTAGGTTAGCAGAAATTTTGTGACACCATTAAAAGCACAATGTATTTGCTTCAAATGCCTTAGACTACGAGCTTCTAAAAGTTGTTAGGTCAGCTTAGGTTTTGGGTAAATTTTTCATGTAAAA
This sequence comes from Lycium ferocissimum, assembly GCF_029784015.1. NCBI lineage: Eukaryota > Viridiplantae > Streptophyta > Magnoliopsida > Solanales > Solanaceae > Lycium > Lycium ferocissimum. The sequence goes on from NC_081343.1 coordinate 45,655,267, forward strand.
ATAATATTTGAAGGTAAAGTTGTTCTACCAGATGCTGCATCCTTGCATTCCTAGCACTATGTTCCGGCCCTTCCTTTTCAGCTATATTTTGGATCTTTATGTTGTACTTCATATTAGCATTAACAGCCTGATTTATTTTCTTCGCTAAACTAATCAAAAGTATTCCTAACAGGGACATGTCCCTCTCATTACTGTTGACGCACTGCATCAAATACACATCCTTATTTTCTTTTTGGCCGTCCTTCATGTGTTATACAGTGCTATTACCATGTGGCTGGGAAGACTTAAGGTAATTCATGATATACTTTATTTAGTTATTCCGCTTTTATGCTTTAGATGCCATCTATACTGCTTCTTAGGTAATCCAGAAAAGTTGTAGATGCCAATTATTGACTGTGCAATTTTAGTAATTTTTCAATTAATTCACGAGATCAATCAAATTTCATGGGCATTCAATACCTGGTGGTATTAATGGAAGGATGCAAAGTTAATATGACACAGTCAAAAATGTTAGGAAATTAAGTTGCATGACGAACTGGTCTTGGTATGATAGAAAAGTGTTACAACAACAACATACCCAGTGTAATCCCACAAGTGGGTTCTGGGGAATGACAGAAAAGTGTTCAACTTCAAATTATTTTATGACAGTTAATTGTTTGGATCATTCAAATTGTTTTCCCCAAAATTTCTGCTGCTATACTCCTAGCTAAAATTGACCAGCTGCCAAGGCTCAAATTTGTTACTGGAATTGACCGCTTGTCTAGAGTAATAGACTATTTTATGATGCTTTTATGGTAATAATCCATTTGCTAAATTCCTGAAACTTTGTTCTTCAGATCCGTGGCTGGAAACGCTGGGAGCAAGAGACTTCAACCCATAGTTACGAGTTTTCAAATGGTATACATTTGCTTGCTGCACAGCCAAAACTTTGTACTGTTGCTTGCTCTCTCTATTTATTTGCTCATTTGGTTCTGAGTCTCTCACTATGTTTCTAACTTGGGACTTGCAGATCCTTCAAGATTTAGACTTACTCATGAGACATCTTTTGTCAGAGCGCATACTAGTTTCTGGACAAGGATCCCGATATTCTTTTACATTGTGAGAAATTACTACGATGTGAATTGCATAGGTTTGTAGCTGAAGGCCAACTAGTGTTAAGGCGACTGATTGTTGCAACTTAATTCATGCAGGGTTGCTTCTTCAGACAATTTTTCAAGTCTGTCAGTAAGTCAGACTACTTGGCCCTGCGCAATGGTTTTATCAGTGTGAGTTTTCTTTGTGCTTTGTTCTGTCTTTATAATTCTTTGTTTCCCAAGAAACTAAAAATGCTCCTTGTGCAGGTTCATCTAGCTCCTGGAAGTAAATTTAACTTCCAAAAGTATATCAAGAGGTCATTAGAGGATGACTTCAAGGTAGTTGTCGGTGTCAGGTAGCTAGATCTGCTATTTTCTCTCTCAATCTTTTTCAGCATATTATGTGTGTGCATGTGCGTAATAATTAGAATAAATCGCCTTGCTCTCTGATTGGCTTTTACTTGTTTTTTTTTTCCGGCAGTCCAGTTTTATGGGCATCATTTGTGCTTTTCTTGCTTCTAAATGTTAGCGGTAAGTCATGTTCTGTGGTGGAATCTATTTCTGGAAATTGTTTAAGGCTTCTGTTTTAGTCACTACCAATTCAGTCTGAGTACAGTTTTCACATAATCTGAAATTACTTGACCATTGCAGGGTGGCAAGCATTATTCTGGGCATCCTTAATTCCTCTAGTTGTAAGATTCTTGTCCATTATTATCCATCTTCCTGAGTTATTTTTAGGGGAATTCTTATGACGAAATCTTTGACAGATTATTTTAGCTGTTGGAACAAAGCTTCAGGCGGTTTTGACTAGGATGGCCCTTGACATCACAGAGAGACATGCAGTAGTTCAAGGCATCCCTCTTGTACAAGCCTCAGACAAATATTTTTGGTTTGGTCGACCACAACTGGTTCTTCACTTAATCCACTTTGCCTTGTTTCAGGTTTGTATTTCCAATTTGCAGAATTCTAAATAAGTAATATTGGTAAAACCAGAGGGCTGGCATATCTTTTTGTTTCAACTTTGCAAGTACATACTTTCCATAAAATAAGTCACAAGAAATGGTACGCCAAATAGTTTGCTTTTCAGATCTTAATCTCTATATATTCCTTGGCTAAACTTTCTTTTTGGCTCTTATCTAATACTAATATATCTTTAACTTTGCAGAATGCATTCCAGATAACATATTTTCTGTGGATATGGGTAATAATTCTTCTCCCTCTAACAAAGATAAAACTCTGATATTGCAAGATATTCTTTTTCTTTTACTTTGTGCCATAAAACTATCGTTAGAGATGAGGATTCTATTTTTTCTGTAGTATGAGTATGGGCTAAAATCTTGCTTCCACGAGGCGTTTGAGCTGGTCATTGCAAAAATTGTTGTAGGGTATGTTTGTTGCTACAAAAACACACTTTTCGTAAATTCATTATCTTAGTTCCTAAGCTTCACGAATCCAGCTTAGTTCCTAAGCTTCACGAATCCAGCTTCCTCTTGTTAAATCAAATTTTCCGTTATATTACAGGGTGGGAGTCTTATTCGTATGCAGTTATATCACTCTACCGCTTTATGCCCTTATAACTCAGGTACCATTACAAACTCATCTCTCGAAAAATAGCCTAATTATATCTACATTTTATTTCATGCCATATAAACCAATAGCACAATTGATAAATCATTGGCCTTTCTGCAGATGGGATCCCATATGAAAAAATCTATCTTTGATGAGCAAACCTCTAAGGCACTGAAGAAGTGGCATATGGCTGTGAAGAAGAAGAAGGGAGCGAGGGGAGATAGGTCTCCTACCCGAACGCTGGGTAATGCAAGTCCAAGGTCCACAATGAGCTCGCCCGTGCACCCAGCTGGCCCTGGTCTTCATCGGTTCAAAACTACCGGTCACTCAGCACGTTTGCAGGGCTACATCAGTGATCAAGAAGCATCGGACCTTGAAAACGATCCAAGAACACCGATGAATCGTGCAGAGACTGCAACTACACGTATGAATATTGATCATGATGACACAGAAATTCATGTGCATGTTCCTCCAAATGGAGAGTCTACTAGGAATGAAGATGACTTCTCATTTGTGAAGCCTGCTCCTCAAAGGTGAAAAGGAAGTAGATAGCCAACTAGGTTGGCACCTCTTTTTTCTCCTTTTCCTTTTCCCCACTTTTTCCTCAAGTCATATCAATGTGCTTATACTTTTTAGGTATATCATATAAGCAGTTAGCAGTTCCTTGGCACATATAGGCGAATTCCTTGTATATTTTCTACATGAAATTTCCATGTAATGATCTGTAACACAATGTGTAATTGCTTGCCTTCATAAGATTTTTATTGATGGTTACCAACTTTAATAAGGTTAAAACTTGAAAAGAATGTCGTAAGTCACAAATGTTAGGGGATTTCTTTCCATTTGCCTAAACTTTCATCGGTAGAGCTACCCGGTACTTGTGTTTGGGTAGAAGATATCCGCTGAAATAGTAGAGGTGTGTGCAAACTAGTCTAGATACCACCGTTATGGGGGGAAATGGTAGCTGGTGCACGAAGCATCTCCTGCATGGGTTATTCTTACTTTAACACCGCTGGCCTGACCATGGATTACATGGAGACAACTTTAAGTTGCTCCTAGGATCCCTTCCAATACCGCCATTATCAAAAAAGGACAAGAAAAATCTCCTAAGTCACATGCAAAGGGTCTTTTGGCTTTCAAACAAGGAGAAAAAGCAAGGAAATGAGTTACAATCAATCATTTTCCACTATTTCCCACCTCTAGATTTTTCTCTCTCTTTAACTTGTTGCTAACATGACTCGCAAAAAGGATGAGAAGCATCTGATCTTTTAGCAATGTACAGAAGCAAATCACATGGAGCACTAAGCAATCTTCTTATGGATGGGAATTTGCTTTTAGGGATTCTCTTCTAATTATGGGAAGTCTTGTTTTCAGATGATATTTGAGTTTGTTTAAGTTGGAAATGGGAATTGAATCCTCCAATAATTCATGAATGAACGAATTTCTTTTGTTACCTGCATTTCAGTTTAAGCTAGACTTTATCTCTCTTTTCCTTGGAACAATACAGTTGGCTAAGTTTTGGACCACTATAAAATTATAGAAGTAAATGCATGGAAAACCTTTTCTGTTGTATGATTTGTTTATTCCTAACTAGGAGTTTTGTTGTAAAGAAGAAGAACTTAAGGTATACAATGTGATAGGGGGAATAATTTTTACTTTATTATTATAGTTTAACTGATCGTAAGTTTAGAAAGAGACTACTTGCCTAATTTACAAGTTACTAATTCATATACATTATATTATAGAGAGTAACAATGTAAGCGTGGAAAAATTAAAACCAAACATAAAATAAGGAAAAGAGCTTAACATGGGTGTGACCGTGTGAGTTATCCTCACCTTTATGAGTTAATTTTTGATGCTTGAGTTAAATTTCCCGTCTACTCTTTTAAACATTGTACCAAAGTCCAACTCATCACTGATTCTTGAGTTATGTAATGTTGAAATTACATAAGTGAAATTCTCACTTACGGAAATTAAAATATATAGAAATAGACACACGAAGAAGCTAACGGGAGCTTGAGAACACACACAACAAAATTTTCAAAATTTAAATTAGAAGTATCTAATAAGACACTTTATCATGTGTTTAAATTTTTAATTGAAATAGACCTCAAGTAAAATATTCTGATAAGTTTAGGGATTATGAATGTATCAAAAAACTATCTATTCACACAATGTAATGTTCTACCGAACGAATATCCTTTGGACAAGGGTGATTCTGGCACGAGCCCATTGAACCTCCGTATTATGTTATCTATGCTTTCATATAAAAGTTGTATAAAAAGAAAAGCAAACAAGAAACAAAACAAGTGGAACACAAGCCAATCATGGGTTTGCACGAAGATATTGAAGAAAAAAGAAACAGTTCACATGTAGTTTAGGCTGTAGGCACGGCCTATAGCCTATACAAACAAAGAAGATGCACCCATTGTTTGTCCAGGTTGTCATTCTCAATTTATTAAATAAAAAAAATCAAACCCCAAATCTAAATCTTTTTAAAATTATTATTTCTCTAAAATGGTACTAATTGTTTAGTATAATATATAATCTCAATTTATGTGAATGTATTTAGAGTATGAGCATTCAACACCTAAATTCAATGTATAATTTTCTTCTAAAAATTTAGATGATATATTTTAAAATTATAATATGTCAACATAATTAATAATTAAAAAATATTTAGGGCAAAGAAAAAATTACTTTACAAACAATAATATATTCATATAAAATGAGAAGTATCAATCTTATCCACTTGAACAAATATCAAATTGAAGTAATTATATGTTTGCAATTTTTATTTGTCACTAAAATACGGAGGCAAGAAGTCGTGTCAGGAATCCTTCTAAAGGTGAAAAGAAGAATCTTTTCTTTTTAAATTAACGGCTGTTCTCACTCTAATTTAGATTAGAAAAAATTATCGCTAACATAATCATGTATTACTTGTCGAATCCAACTTGTTAATTATTCGAGATGAAACAAAACTTTATTGTTAATTATAGCTACAAAGTACGGACATGCCAACTTGTTCTTGGATAATAATACACTTTTATTGAAAATGTCACGCAAAATCAATGTACAACGAACATGTTACCCATCTCATCCTCAAAACTTTTTAATGTTACTTTGTCTTTCACAAAAAGCAAAAAAAGTAACCATGCCACTTTAGCATCCTTAGTCCACACTCCATAAGTCCACTATTACGGTTAGAGTGTTCAGATCAAATTGAAAAATTAAATTAAAGGACTAAAAAAATTGAATACTATTTAATGTGGTTCGGTATAAAATTCAACAAATTGTTATATAAATATATGATTTTTCAAAAAAATATGTCTAAAAATACATTTGTGGTCCTCGCATAAGATGTAATATCCAATAAAACTATAATTGTAATGCATCTATCTTATGTACTTGAAATGATACTTGATTTTAGTGTGCTTATGAGATTGACTCCTCAATATTTCTCCGATAAAAATATTTTAATAGATCATATATTCATCAATTCACTGAATTCTTAGTAAGCATAAATTGACTTATCTAAGTTTTATCCATAACTCTAATAAAGATGGATTGACTCCACATTTTATGTGACACGTAAAAGTCAATAAAAATCAAACCTACCAAATCGATAGAGTAGGTCTGGTTTTGATTTTGGTAAATATCAAACCAATTTAACCAACAAAAAAATATATATATCTAACCAAACCAAGCCAACCCATAAACACCCCTAATTACAATTATAATTTTTTTTTTTACTTCGTCGGGGTTAATCTTTGTTGAGACTTCACTGATTATAAATTTGAAGATCATTCACGCGTTTGCGTTTGTTTTAGATTAGAAAATAGATATTCCGTTCGTGTTCATGTGACTAACATTTCATTTGAATTCATTTCATAAGAATAATAACTTTATAAACTTAAAAACAATTAAACTTAGACTTTCAACTTTATTCTTAATGAGGAGCTTTTATAACCACACAAATATGGTGAAACATTAAAACTACAGGTTTCAAATATTGTATAACCATACAAGTATAATGACATGTTTATGATCACAAATTTTAAAAATCTCACTTTCTTTCTCAAAATTCCGTGCTAATTCAATTTTTTTACATATAAATTGGGACTGAGGGAGCTATAAAAAACAATTGTAACAAGCAACATGTACGTAGCTGACGGTTGAACTTGAAAGGAGATTTACTGTGATGCTTTTAAGGTCGGATTGAGAGGAGAAAATTAGAGGTTATATAAGGTTAAGTTTGTGATTCAATTGTTAGGATGTTATTTGAGTTAAGCCTCAAAGCGATACAATTATGAGAGGGGATAATACCTTAATAATTAGATATGAGTTGCGACAAATTTACGTTATATATATTGTTAGTATATTTAATTGAATATAACATGTTAATATTCTATTTTCTAGGTTACCATACATATTGTTTTAGATAAAATAAAACTATGCAGTGTTCATGTACATAATTTAAATTCGAAAAATTACTCCGCGTTATTTTTGGGACACAAAATAAATTGTTTAAAAATAGCAGAATTGATTTCTAAAAAGTGGTTCTACAAATAATTCAATCCTAAATCACATTCAAACACAAAAATTTGGAACTATTTTGGAATCCGAAAGGCACAAATATTTGGAAGTTTCTTGAATTTTCTATGGACAGTTTTCTAATAGCAATGGTGGTTTTGAAAGACCGATAGTCGCCCTTAGTTTGAACCAAGTTGTTACACAGATCCCTTTCCTTTTTCGTCTTTTACAAGAGCTTTGATAGAGTTGAATACAAACAAAATAAGGTAAGTTCACATGCCTTTGTTCCTTCAATTAGCGTTATCCACCTTTTAAGCACTAATAAACAAAGGGATCCTAATCCATCTTAAACCCTACTTGTTTATACCTTTTTTAATGAAAGTGGTGTAAATAATAATTTATGCTCGTCTCGATTATTTCATCGAAATATTATCAAAATATTATTGTAGTTGACTCTCTCGAATCACTAGTAGATTTAATCGTCGATAACCTTGCACACCAAGAATTTAATAACCTATTCGGCAAAACTTCTGAAAGGTGCCATTCTTTTTAAGATAGACTAAAAGAAAAGTGTGTCATATAAATTGAAACAAAGGGATTACTTATTTTAAAGAATAAAGAAAAATGTGTTTTGGTCAATTTTTATGAATGAATAATTGTTTTGAAATAGTAGAAGAAACTATTTTTCAGCTTTAAACAAAACAAGTTGTTTTTAAAAGTTTAACTAAAAGGCAAATATAAAAAATCACCAACCGATTTCTTGTACTACTTAAATTTGACCTCTAGTAGGCGATTGGCCATGAAAAACAAATATTTTTCACTTTATTTGGTATTTTAGAGTTAAAGTTGAAGATGGAGTTGTGTTTGGTTATAGTTTTTGCAAAAAATATTTGGTTGTTTGAATGTATTGAAAGTGAAAAAAGTGGAAACAAGTTTTGTGGTATTTTTCAAATTCCAATACAACTTCAAGTTGTATTTGGAATTCTCACGACCAAACGTTAATTTTCAAATAAAGTGAAAACGTTTTCCGTAAAAAAGTGAAAAAATTTCATGGCCAAACAGGCTCTAGTCTATCATATCAAAAAGATGCTAATCACGATTTAACCCCAGATGATTATCCTAAGCCGCAAGTTATTTTCTTTCTTGAACTTAAACAACGAAACGTGTCTGCTTGTGATAGCCAGTACAACATTTAATTAATCAATTTGTACTTAAGAATAGTAGGGACCTCACAATTATGTTCTCTCAATACCTTCCATTCAGCGGTCCACAAGATAAAAGGACCCGTTTGGTCATGATAAATTTTCACTTTTCTCCGGAATATCTTTTTATTTTATTTGCAAATCAGCATAGTTATATTTAAAATTTAAAAAAAAAACCTAAAATTATGTTTTTATTTTTTTTAACTTTTCTCACTTTTAGTACATTCAAACAACAAAATATTCTGAAAATTTTAGTAACTCAGTTAATTGGCTACCTTAAACTTTCATCTTGTTGATGAGTATTCGACTTCACACCTTGTAATTTCTTCTCCCGTTTTCCCTTCTTCTACCCCTATATAATAATAATAAAAAAAATGAATATTATTTATAAAAATTATAATCAAATACAACTCCATCTTCACCCGCAACTTCAAAATTACAAATAAAGTGAAAAATATTTAATTTTTCATGGCCAAACTCCTGCCATATCTATATATACACACACATATCTACACACTCAGCAAATTTTCATCTATGTTTCACATCACTTACCGACATTTCAACCACAATATTTTCCCCCCGTTCTTCTATATTACCAGCTACTTATATCCATATTGTTGTTTCAATTAAATTTAATTTGTTTTCAATTATGACTCGTCATGCTAGATTTCTGCTTAGCACCACAAACTCATCTTCAACTTCACCTTCACCGCCGTCACCCACGGCGGAGCCACCGTCAGCTATAACAGTAGAATCCGATTTCGTCGTAATATTAGCAGCTCTTCTCTGTGCCCTAATTTGCGTTGTCGGTCTAATCGCCGTCGCTAGATGCGCTTGGCTCCGCCGTGGAACCCCCGTTACCTCCGGCGCCGGTCAACTGTCATCGGCGGCGAATAAAGGATTGAAGAAGAAAGTATTACAGTCGTTGCCGAAATTCACTTACGACCCTACAAGTACGACGGCGAATGTTGCGCCGTCGTATACGGCGGAGTGTGCGATTTGTTTGGCGGAGTATGTTGTAGGAGATGAGATCCGTGTGTTGCCACAGTGTGGACATAGTTTTCATGTTCAGTGTATTGATACTTGGCTTGGTTCACATTCTTCGTGTCCTTCTTGTCGACAAATACTCGTCGTTGCGAGATGCCGGAAGTGCGGTGAGTTTCCGGCTGTTTCCGGTAAATCTGACTGTGCTCCGGTAACACCTCCGGCATGTGCTACATCGACTAATAGCTCAAGTAATTTCTTGGTCTAGGAAAAAAAAAGAAATTAGATTTAAATTACGTGCAGTTTTACCTGTAGTAACAAATCAGTTACTGTGTTATGCAAGTTAGGTTACTCATGTAGGGGAAGTTAAATGTAATTAATCTTTATTACTACTACATCTTTCAAGTGAGACCTGTGTAAATTTCTATTTTACAGTTTTAGTGTATGTTGAAGTTAAATTATTACCAGAGATAAAGGTAAAAAACACATCTAAATTATCATTTGGTTGTGATTTTCATGCTTCAACTATCGTTCCATTTTTATTATTTGAACTATCATCATCTATGTGTTAAAATAGACGGTGGTAGTTCAAGTAGGAAAATGAAGTAACTGATACCTGGAGTGTGAAATTTGAAAAAAATTGATAGTTCAGATCAGATGTGGTTTTTTACGATTAACTATGATTACTAGTCACATTGTAAAAAAACCAAGTAGGTAGGATGGTGACCTCGTGGGCTAAGAGGAATTAAGCACCGACCAATTATTGTAATAACTGTAAGATGGTGAAGGTGTAATAATCTAGACATGGACTCCATTGAAGCTGGTGAGGGGTATGCTTCAGTTTGTCAAGTAGTAGCAGGAGTACATAATAAAGAAGAAGGAACGTGCTTGTGATGTGAATCAGTAGAAGGTGACAAACGTGAAATGATAGGCTTTTGTTGGCTTCTTGTTGGAAAAGGCCAAGTAGTAATGTAACTCTGATGAAAGTGGTAGGGCAATTGACAAGAAATTGCTGCAACTCTGAGTTGGAGGGCATCCTTTGCTTAGCTAGTTATTAATTGTACATTTTGTTTCTCTAATTTTTTTTTTGATAATCATTTGCTTTTCAAAATCTATTGACCCAAAATATAATAATGAAAAAAGAATTAAAAATAGGTGAATCAGGGCCAATTTGTTGTTCCATATGTGAATTTCTTTTGTTTTTATTCACTTTTACGATAAATTACACCTCCCTGTAAATTTAGTAATAGCTCATTTTGACTAGCTTCGTACCGTAAGAATAGTCTTCACTAAGATAGTATTAATTATTGAATTATTTTCAATAACAGTAGAGCGTTAATTGTTGCAAAAGAAGTGGAAAGTTGACCCCGTTTCCCTTACGTAATAAAATAGTGCACCACAGCCTTATCTAAATGGAAACTTCTAGTTGAATGTGAATACGGTGGTTAATATAGGAGGAAAATTACAAAAATGGTCCCTTAAACTTTGGGATAGGTCTAAAATAATCCCTCAAGTATACGATTGAACAGTTTGTTCTATTAAAATAGCACCTCATTTGGAAATCTTCTTGTTTTCCACTGCCAAAATTTGTTAAATGGAGACCAGAAGTGTTCACTTTTGACAACTTAAAGGGTAAAAATGTTCCAAGATTATACTTAAAAGACTATTGGCTTAACCTTCTCCGCTTAGTGCATTTCGTGCTCAATCTTATTTTTAATTTTTTGTTTTGTATACACATACATAATCTGAGTTAAAAGTAATGGATTAGTTGAACCCACTAACTCACTAGTTTAGATCCTCCTATGCATAAAGTGACTACATCATCTTAACCATTTTTAACTTGAATAATAGAGATGCTGGGATGTCGAAGCATAGACATAAGTCCTAGTAATAATCTCTTTGAAATGGTAGTGGTTGACGAGTTGCCTCGTCTATCATTTAGTCATTGTTCACAAATGATTCTAGTACTATAGATTAAAAGGTACTTTACATGTGGGCAACTTGCGGTAGTAGGAAAAGAAGGATGACCAAACTATAAAAAACAGACTTCAGCTTCCTTTTACAATCAAAGAAAGAAGATATAGCCAATCTAAAACGGATCCCACGACTGTATGCGAAGTTAAAGGCGCAAGGGGTTCGTTCGGACCTCTGTATTGAAAATTACGCTTTATATATAAGTTTAAAATTATTTATTATATCAGAGTCAAATGCTTTCTGGCTTTTCGTGTGTATATATTTATATTATGATTTATGAACCCCTTATTGGTGAAAACTCTGACTCCGTCATTCTCTATAAATGTAACTAAATTCATTATTTTTTACACGAACTACTACACACATACCAAAAGATTAAATGTATACACACAGCATATCTGACTTCAGATTTTGGATTTGCATATGATATCATCTATGCACGACCTTGAAAGCAATTTCCAATTTCCTCCTCAAAAGGAGGAACATCTCCAAAAGAGAACTGGAAATACTAATAAAGCTAGCTAGATAGAGACGAAGAGTGGATGCAAATTAATGTTTCTTTATTGCACCCAACTTGTCATTCTCTAGCCACAAAAACACTCGGAAAAAAACTAAACATCTCTTTTACAAAAAAAAGACTATAAAAAAATAATTAACTATGTGATCGAAAAGGGGAGATGAATATCAGCGTAAGTGCCTTTTAAGAAGATATTTATGAATATCAGCGTAAGTGCCTTTTAAGAAGATATTTATACTTAAAATTAGTAATTTTGGCCGACAATATTATATGCTAAGTATCCTTGACTAATAACCACCATTCTTTTCTTAGAAAGGTTTGGCTAATGTTGGGAGAGACATTGTTCCACGGGCCGGCCGGAGTAAAGCGTTGCACTAAATATATAGGTATTGTAATGTGTGCCATGATTTTAAAATACTCCCACTGTCTCAAATTATCTGTCGTGAACTCGTAATTTTTAAAAATATTTATCTTAAATAATTTATCATTTTAAAAGTTCAAGAAAATTAATTATATTTTTTCATTTTACCTTTAGTAGTTATCGTTCTTGAAGACTGCAAATACCTCAATTATGAGAAGAGGACACATAAATAAAGTAAATATCTAATAAAGAGAGATTATATCTTAAGACATAAGTAAGAGTAATCAAAACCCCTCTTAATTAATATTTGTTTTTAAAGATATTTAAAAGAGAAATATGACAAATAATTTGAGACCGAGAGAATAATAATTTCACGCAACCCTTTGAACTTTCAGGATTTGTTTGGACATCACTGTGTAATTATATATTGTATAATTATTGCTATCGATGCTTTCAAAATGTCTTCCTTAGGCTGGGGCAATACAATAATGAGTAGTTCTCTTCACGACCTCATTCCCTCGAGAGCAAGATATCGGTTGAGATGAAGTCACGAACAAACCTAACATCATGTTTGATTGCACACAAGTGATAATTATATGGTTACAAATTTTTAAAAATAAATAGTAATTATCAAAAAGTTAAATAAGTGTTTCTTAGTATGATCAACATGTGTTTAATTATTGACAAATATGCGTGTATTTGAGACACATTAAATAATGTTATTCATTTTACTCCATATTTGAATTTTGAAGTACATATTTTTATTTTGAAAGATATTTTGAATATAATTACATTATATTATTACAAAAACTTTGACCCAACCCCAACCCCCAAAAATTAAAGAATGTAATTTACATCACTGTAATTACAATCAATTCAGAAGTTATGCTATCGATCATAACTTTTAACTTTATGTCACATATTTAACTAACACTTAAATACTATTATCAAGCTTTAACACTTAAAAAGTTTCATTTATACACTATTCTTTTTGTTAACAGTATTTTCAATCTTTGATATAAAGTTTTTTTCCCAATCAATACCAAAATTTGTTTTTTTCCTCCTCCACGGCCCCCCTTTTTTGGCGGGTGACTGTTAAAGGGTTAATGATGAAAAAAAAGTGTTAAATAAAGGGTTAAAGATAAAACAAAGACTAAAGTAAAACAAAGACAGGCGAAAGCTTTAAAACAAATGTAGTGCGCATTATTTAAGGTGATTGATGTAGCTTCCAAGTTTAACTGCCTACCAAATTAAAGTTAGAAATGCTTCGACATAGGGAGCAACTTGCTTAGTCTAATCCCAAATACTGGCAAAAAGTTACAAAAATAGATAGAGATAAAACCCCACCACCATAACCAAAAACTCTTATCATTGGGTTAAATACAAAATGGAAGGTGAAATACTCAATGGTCAATAATACAATCAACTTGTTCCAGTCAAATAATCAAGCATCAACTTGTATAGGCAAAGGCTGGCAGGTAAATATTTGATCATATTCGATGTTTCTATCAAATCGAAAAATTTAATTTTAGTAGTTAAAATCAAAGTAAAAATATATATATTACTCAACTATGGTCTAGTGATAAATTTGTGTATAAAAAGCACATGCCTTGCATTTATTGATTTGATATAATTACCGAGTAAGATTAAGTTTTTATCAGGATTGCACAACTAATTAAGAAAGTTCCCAATAACTAATGTAGGCAGGTAAAAATAGATATTATTTGCTCTACATAGGTATATCAAGAAGATATCTCCTAGGATAATCAAAAGTTTATTTTATAAATAAAGGGGATGCAGATATCTAGTTTTTATGACAAGGAAAAGTGCACAAGATATTTCAATGTTTCACATAATAAATCATGATTACATATTACTATTAAACTATGATTGAGTGCTAAACTTATCCTTGTATTAAAAATAAATGAAAGTTTCCAATAGCTAATGTAGACAGGTAGGAATTGATCTACATAGGTAAAATCAAGAAAATATCCCCTCGGACTATCAAAAGCTTATTTTATCCAAAAAGGGGCTGCAAAAATCTAGTTTCCATTACAGGATAAGTGCACAAGAGATATTTCTATTTTTCACATAAAAAAGCATGATCACTAAGCCCACTTCCAAGAACACATCCTAAAGATACTTAGGAAGTTGCAGATCCTATTGAATATGACATCCAATTAGGTTGTTTTCATGGCTTTCCCCCATATATTCCATTGCTTTTACTGTTTTATCTACATTGCATTCTAGATGACACCAGAAACCAATCTTTAAATTTTTAGTAAACCAAAGTAAACTGGGATGAAATGTCACGGAACTTTAGTGAAGACAAGAAATGTCTAAGTACCTTAGGTCATGGTCTCATGGATGCCCTATCCCATTGGCATATTCTGAAAGGAGTTGAACTATGTGAACATTCATTAGAAAAGACATATTGTTGGTGATATTACAATGAAATTACAATTACAATTGAAAAATAAAAATATCTTCGGCTGAGGCCTTGATATCTCGCTTCTCTTTAAGGAGATTCAAGCCCATCGTAGCAAATCTATTGGTCCAACAAGAATCTTTCGACTTGTCCCTCCGGGATACAACGCCCGATCACGTCGTATAACTCAACAAACTCTGGACAAGATGTTGAGTCCAAAGCTCCACCAAAAAGAAGAACACCTTCCTTCAACTAATAAACTCTCTTTTAATTTCCTCACTTTTTAAGAACTCTCCAAAGTATATATTTTCCTCTACCTCCACAAAATAAAGATGACAAACTATTTATAGTTGAAAAATTCATCCTTAAATTGAATTGGATGAAAGAGTGGAATAATGGTGTATTAAAATGATGAGAATGTGGAGTAGTAAATAAGATAATGGAGAGAAGAGTTTCATAAGAAGTAATGGCCATACTCAGCCAAGTAACGTTGGGAAACTGAAAGACTAAAAGGACACACCATTACTGCCTATTAAGGTCACTTTAAGGCACACAAAACGTAAGAAATCAATCTGCTATCGATGCTCTTTAATATTCACAACGTGCAGATCCTAGTAGGCCTTAGAAAGGCACTTTATAACAAGATCCTATTAGGCCTTAAAAAGGCACTTTATGACACATTCATTTTTAATATAAAAATGTCCAAAAGAACCATCAATCCCCCACTCATTTTTAATATTAAACAAGAGAGTATATCAGTTGAAGGTAGATTATTATGCTTAATGAAGGTGTGCTCTGCATTGAACCTCCATTTAATAAAACAATAATCTTTACTCCAGAGCCGTAGTGGTCTCAGACTTGAACTATGACTGCTTTAGAGAAATAAAGAATTACTGCTTACACATAATAATCAAGGTGTTGACATGAGCTTTAACAGCCAGCACATTACGGCCTTGTGCTATCCCGATTTTCATGAGTGCATTTGAGAATGAGCCCAATTCTCATAGGAAGCGGCCTACTTCCACACTCACATAGGTGAAATCTGTCAAGTGTGCTTCTGTAACTTAACACCCCACTCATACGAGCTACAGAATTTCATTAAGAGTTTATAAACTCAACCTCCACAAACTGTTACAGAATAATGCACCCACACCATAGGGAGGGAATAAATAAAATAGTGCATTTTTCTCAACAAGTCATCATATGATTCGTTTTTCCCATTGAACCTGGTTATAGGATCTCTAGTCGCCAGGTTGGGTTTCCTCATATACGACTCATGAATTTATGAGTTTCAATCCCATCCCCCTCGATGTGCTCCAGACTCTTTCTCTTGCCAAGACCTTGGTTAGTGGATCTGCAAGATTATCACAAGATTTGACATAATCAACGTTAATGGTACCACTTGTCAAATATGATCTCACAAGATCGTGTTTTCTCCTTATAGTCCGGATTTACCGTTATAATAACGGTTTTGAACTCTACCAATTGCGGTGTTATCACAATGAATTAAAATAGGAGGAATTGGTTTTTCAAAATAAGGAATTTGAAATAATAAATCTCTTAACCAATTCGCTTCTTCACTAGCTGAAGCTAAAGCAATTAGTTCAGCCTCCATGGTAGAGTTAGCAATAATAGTTTGTTTTTTTTTTATTTCCAACAAATAGCACCACCTGCCAACGTAAAAATACAACCAGTGATAGAACAGGAATCACCAGATAAAGTGTTCTAATCTGCATCAGAAAAGCCTTCAAGCACAGCAGGATATTTTTTTATAAAACAAGCCATAGGTTTTTGTACCAACTAAATATTTCATAACTCTCGTTATGGCATGCCGATGTTCACTACCTGGCTTGCTTGTAAACCTACTAAGTACTCCAACTGCATACGCAATATCGTGCCTCGTGCAATCGGTCACATATCTCAAACTTCCAATTAAGCTAGCATATTCCTTTTGATTTATCACATCATTTTCAGTTTGAACAGGAAACAAGTGAACACTTGAATCAAAAGGAGTTACAACATGCTTGCAATCAAGAAAGTTATATTTTTTCAAAATTTTCTCAACATAGTGTGACTGGTCAAGGAATATTTCATCACATGTTTTAGTAATTTTTATTTCAAGAATTAAATTTGCCTCACCAAGATCTTTCATGTCAAAATGGCTTCTAAGAATATTTTTGGTTTCACCAATAACATTCATATTAGAGCCAAAGATCAATAAATCATCAACATATAGGCAAACAATAACATGTGAATTATTCCAAGACTTATGATAAATGCACTTATCACACTCATTTGTTTTAAAACCATTCTCAATCATGCAGGAATCAAATTTCTCATGCCATTGCTTTGGTGCCTGTTTCAAGCCATATAGGGATTTAGTAAGTTTACATACTTTGCTTTCTTGGCTGCTTCAACAAAACATTCGGGTTGTTCCATATAAATTTCCTCATTTAGGTCCCCATTTAAAAAAGCAGTTTTTACATCCATTTGGTGAATATGCAAATCAAAAATTGCAAAGAATAGCAATTAAAAGCCTTATGGATGTAATTCTAGTTACTGGGAGAAAAAGTATCAAAAAATTCTAGGCCTTCTAGTTGTTTAAAACCTTTAGCAACTAGTCTAGCCTTATATTTATCAACAGAGCCATCCGGTTTTAACTTTTTTCTAAGGACCCATTTACACCCAATTATTTTACAACCCGGTGGTAAATCAACTAACTTCCAAGTTTTATTGAAAATAAGTGATTCCATTTCATCATTTACAGCCTCTTTCCAAAAAATAACATCATGTGAAGATAAAGCTTCTTGTAAATTGAGAGGGTCATGTCCAACATTAAAAACATAAAATCAGGACCAAAATCTTTTTCTACTCTAGCTCTTTTACTTCTTCTTAGCTCAAAATCATCACTTTCTTTATTTTTCAAAACAGAAGTAGAAGAACTAGGTAGTGATAAAATATTTTCGTTAGTCCTATGTCCCCCACTATTTTTAGAATCAAATGGAAATTTATTTTCATGAAAAATAGCATCACCTGATTCTATTATTATATTATCTTCAAGACTAAAAAATCTATAGGTTGTACTATTTGAAGCATAACCAAGAAAAGCCCAAGTAGTAACTCTTTTACCCAATTTAGTTATTTTTGGGATCCATTAACCTTGCATAAGCTAGACAACCCCAAACTCTTAGATATCCCAAATTTGGCTTGTGACCTTTCCACAATTCAAATGGCGTTAATTTTGTCTTTTTATGAGGCACACGATTCAACACATAACAAGCAGTTAAAATAGCTTCACCCCAAAAATTTAGAGGTGCACTAGACTCAATAAGCATGGCATTAGTCAACTCAACCAAAGTTCTATTTTTTCTCTCCGCTACACCATTAGACGCAGGAGAATAAGGTGGAGTAGTTTTATGAATCATTCCCAATGATCTAACAAAAGAATTAAACTCATTAGACTCATATTCACGGCCTCTATCACTTCTAATTCTTTTTATTTTTCTACCAAACTGATTTTCAACTTCATGGAGATAAATTTTAAAATTTTCAAAAGCATCACTTTTATTTTTCATCAAGAAAACATATGTATACTTAGAAAAATCATCAATAAAAGTAATAAAATATCTATTTCCTCCACGAGTTAAAATTCCTCCAAGTTCACAAATATCAGTATGAATTAACTCTAACAATTCAGTTTTTCTTTCAACTTGAAAATGAGGCCTTTTTGTGATTTTGGCTTTACTACAAGCCTCACATTTTTCAAAATCCTTTTTAATCATTGGGATTAATCCTAGACTACTCATGATTCCCACATAACGATTATTAATATGACACAAACGAGCATGCCAAAAATTAGTAGAAGAAAGCATGTAAGCAGAACTAGTAACTTTATTCATCTCAACATTCAACTTGAACATCCCATCACAAGCATACCCCTTTCCCACAAAAATACCTTTTTTCACTATTACATATTGATTAGACTCAATAATTTGCTTGAAGCCTGCTTTATTAAGAAAAAAACTAGACATTAATTTTTTTTCTCATGAAAGGAGTAAAAAGTACATCTGTTAATGTTAACACCCTTCCTGAGGTAAAGCTCAACTCGACATCTCCCTTTCCAAGCACTTGAGTAGTGTGAGACTCACCAAGCATGATGGTTTTGAGCTCCTCAAATGGAGTATACACTTTGAACCAATCTTTGTCATAGCGACCATGACGGTTTGCACCGAGAATCAGCCCACCATCCATCAACATTTTCAATCATATTTATGTTCGTTATCACCGCCACAAGTGGCTCTTTGGTAACGTTCGCCTGAGGTGTAGGACCACGTTTCCGAAACTTGCAAAATCGAGCAATATGCCCACTCTTGCCACAGACAAAGCATGGTCCTCCATTTTGTGCTTGGTTGTTACCACCATTATTTTTCTTGGGAGGTCTACCATTATTTTTCTTGAATATTTTCTTCTTAGGCTTCATTGAGGTATTTTTGTTAGCATTAGGAGCAGCATTATTTGAATTAACCAAATTTACCTTATTTGTGATGGGTTGTAAGTTGCTCTCTTCCATTTGCAAAAGTTCATCTTGGCCCCTTGCCTCTTCCTCCATGCGGATTCGCATAATCAACGTCTCAAGAGAGGTTTCTTTTTGTTTGTGGCGCATAGTTTTTTGAAATTCCTTCCATGAAGGTGGAAGTTTATCTATTATGCCACAAACAACAAGGTTATCTCTAATTTTGATCTCCTCGGACCTAAGCTCTTCAACAATCATTATAAAGTCTTGAGCTTGATCTACCACTGATTTGTTGTCCACCATTTGAAAACGAAAAAATCTACTAGCGAAGATATTTTTTCGCTCCACCTCCTCGGTATCATATTTACTCGCAACGCTTTCCAAATTTTCTTTGCGGTAAAGAGAGTAAGTTCTATCATAATAATCATAAAAATTATCTGATAGACAATTAAGTAAATAATACCGACACTTGTATGAATCTTTATCGTACTTTTCAATTTTTTCTTGAAGAGAAATAAGTTCTTCATCATTCATGGAAGAGTTGTCTACTTTATTTGGATTCTTCTCAGTTAACACATAAAAAACATTGAGAAGACTTAAGTAGAAAAGTACTTTACCCTTCCATCTCTTAAAATGAGTACCGTTGAACCGAAATGACTTGTTAAGATCTCCTACTTTGACATCCGCCGATTTTTCAATTGTAGCCATATGAATCTCCTTAAAATTGTTGGTGATATTACAATGAAATTACAATTACAATTGAAAAATAAAATGAAGAAATAAAAATATCTTCGGCTGAGACGCGGATATCTCGCTCTCTTTAAGGAGATTCAAGCCCACCGCAAAGAAATCTACTAGTCCAAGAAGAATCTTTCTGACTTGTCCCCTCCAGGATACAACAGCCCGATCACGTCGTATAACTCAACAAACTCTGGACAAGATGTTGAGTCCAAAGCTCCACCAAAAAGAAGAACACCTTCCTTCAACTAATAAACTCTCTTTTAATTTCCTCACTTTCTAAGAACTTTCCAAAGTATATATTTTCCTCTACCTCCACAAAATAAAGATGACAAACTATTTATAGTTGAAAAATTCATCCTTGAATTGAATTGGATGAAAGAGTAGAATAATGGTGTATTAAAATGATGAGAATGTGGAGTAGTAAATAAGATAATGGAGAGAATAGTTTCATAAGAAGCAATGGCCATACTCAGCCAAGTAACGTTGGGAAACTGAAAGACTAAAAGGACACACCATTACTGCCTATTAAGGTCACTTTAAGGCACACAAAACGTAAGAAATCAATCTGCTATCGATGCTCTTTAATATTCACAACGTGCAGATCCTAGTAGGCCTTAAAAAGGCACTTTATGACAAGATTCTATTAGGCCTTAAAAATGCACTTTATGACACATTCATTTTTAATATGAAAATGTCCAAAAGAACCATCACATATCTTTCTTTACGTAATTAAATTTTTAACATACCCTTACGTGGGGTTTTGATTCTTTTTCATAGACCAAATGCGTAAAAATTCTTTTTGATAACAATGACGGTAGAAATTGAACTAAAACTTTTGTTTGCTCTTGATACCATGTTGAACTGTAATCACTTCATCTAAAAACCTAAATTGTTAGAAGGAACACAATTTTATTTATCTACTTATATCTCCAACAAGGTAACATATTTGTTAGATGGTTCATGAATTTAGTGCACCACTAGGGTCATATGGAAAACAAAAACAGCTTCTCTGATTAATCAAATCCTCCTTCATCTCCACTGCTATCACCAAACATAGCAGCCATTTTCATTGCCAAATTTGCAGCCATTTCCCTCCTATGGGAGTTTGGCATTAAGCTTAAGCTGCCTCGAATGTTTCCAATCTCGGACATCAAGTGTTCCAGATCCTCAAAATCAAATGATGTTCCTTTATCAGCTTATGATTCGCCTACAGCTGCATCTGCTCTGGGAATTTCTTCTGTGTCAATATTGCCTTTCAACTGCGATGCTGAAGACGAGAGTTGCAATTCTCCTCCATTTCCCCTGATTTCACTCTTTCCACTGGGACCCTCATCATCAGGATCATATGCAACTGATTCCTCACGACCTGTGGTTTCAATTTGACCATCTGCAGATACCCAAGCAACATCTCTGTCATCCCAGGGTCCGCTGAGCCAGCAGATAAGATTTCATATTCAAGTTCATAGTCAGAATCTTCATCTGACAGCTCTGCAGAATGCGGGTTAAAGCATTTCAGTTAATTGAATAGCCTCCTAGAAAAGAAAGAATAAAATTTTAATCATTCATCATCAAGAGAAAATTGCACAACCTTGCTATTCAGGTAATGAAGGTTCATTTATCTTACCACTCGACTTCAAGATCATTCCAGGCCACATAAAAGCTGAAAGAGCCCCATAGAGCCGCTCAACACCCTGGAATCACCATCCACGGATAGCCCTGCATAAGAAAGATTTCTTCCTGCTGAACTAAAAATAAAAGAAACGACATAGGTAGAGGAACGCTCCCAGTTGGCTGGCATTGACTAAAACTAGCTCATGTAGATGCAACTGAAAATTACGAAGCATATCTGTTGGTGAAGTGAAGCAGGCACGATGCCCCCATGTAACACCATATCGAGAATAATTGCATTAACTGCATAACGTGACATTTGTAGAGACATTGAACAGGAGGTTTATGCCATCTTTCAAGCAGTATGTGACACATTCTCAATTTGCCAAAATAGAGGCAAGCTACAAGATAAATCAAAGGCATTACTAGAAACATGTATACTAAATACCTTCAATGACACAGACCAAAGATTCAACGAACATAAATGAGTTGCTCCTTTGGTAACATGTAGATCGGGTTGAGGCATGGAAACAACCTATTTGTAGAAATGCAAGCTAGGTGCATACGGTACACACATACTATACCCTATCCGGACACTGGCCAGGGAGCATTACATATACATGGTAAGCCCTTTTAGACATATTAGGTATGATAGACTATGTAATAGTATAAATATTGTAAATATTCCCTTCCTTATGTATTGTAATCAGGTCCTGTAATTTAGGCTAGTATCATTCTAATTAGGGATACCTACTTTGTATATAATAACTTTGATACGTCAATACAAGCGCACGGATTGATTTCCTACGTGGTATCGAGCTAGGTTCCTTCCCAAACCCTAGCCGTCACTCTCTCTCTTTCTCTTTCAACCCTAACCCCAGCCGTCCTTCCTCCTTCCTCTCTCCCTCCCATGGTCGACAACAAAAATTTCCATTTAACCGTCACGAATGTGAAATTTAATCCCAATCACTGACATAAAACCGGCCATTATCACGAATGGGCAACCCTATTCAAAGTCCTAGCCCGCGTTCACTCCGTACTCGAGCACATCATACCACCCGGCCGACACCGCCGAACTCACCGCGTATGACGCAACAAAGGCGGCTAACCTTCCGCTGCTCGAAACGCCTAGATGCGGTAGCCCTTGATCAACGGATATACGCCACCGTCTCCCATGATATTCTTCTCTATTCTCGTGGCGGATGATGTTGCCGAAGGCTTGGAATCGAGTTGCTCAACTTTTCCAAGATAACAAACACTCACGGGCGGCGTACCTTGAAACCGAATTCACCACCACAAAAATGGCCGACTTCGCTTCCGTTATGGCTGCCTATTAGGCTCGAGTCTCTCACGGATCGCTTGCCAACGTCGGTCGCCGGAGTGTCCGATCAACGTCCGGTCTTGCGACTTCTCGCCGGCTTACCGGGAGACGTATGCACACTTTGTCACCACCATTCAACGAAGATGTCTTGCCTTCTTCTCTGAAGTGTGCTCCGGACTCGAAGCTTGAAGATGCGGCCGCCGAAGAACGTGCCCGCGATTCCAACCCCCGCGGCCACTATGTGATACGACACTCCTCTCCACCCGCTGGCGGTCACAATAATTCCGCTAACCGACGTGATAATAATCGTGGCGGGAATTCTAAGCCGGAATGAGGGCAAAAATAACAACAACAACGCCAACCGCGGGAAGCAAGGCCGCGGCCCGAGCACGGGAGGCGCCGGTGGTGGCCGGTGGCCGACGGGACAGACCCACGGCGGGGGCTGCCACCTGCCCGGCCGCCGCCGGCGGCCAGCGGCCACGCCCCCGCCCGTACCCGACGAGGCAGGTGGCGGCGGCGACCCGCCACGTCGCGGCCGGCGGCCGGCATTCTTGGCGGGTCCTCGGCCTCGCGAGCTCATTCCATGCACGTTCCTCCCAACTCGGGGTACACTCCGACGTACGTGGAGCACACGCCAGCATACTCTATCCTTGCATCAACCGGATGACAATTGGTACAATGGACACGGGGCGACTTCTCACATGATCGCCAACTCGGTACTCTCACGTCTTATTTTAATTTGAGCAATAATTCGGGAATCATTGTTGGTAATGGTAGCACTATTCCGATTCGAGGCTATGGTCATACATCCCTTCCCCACCTAATGCTCAATTACGTCTCGCAATGTCTTGCGTATGCTCCAAAAACTCATCAAAAACCTTGTTTCCGTACGTAAATTCACTAAGGATAATAATGTTTGTTGAGTTTGATCTCTTGGGTTTTTCGTGAAGGATTTACCGACGGGGAGCCGCCTAATGAGATGTGAGAGCAAGGGGAATTGTATCCTCTCAATGCCACGGAATGGTCCACTCCACCATCCACCTTCTTGCCGCATCACCTAGCTTTGTGGCATTTCCCGCCTCGCCCAAAGGAAAAGCTATCCTTAGTTCTCGTAGTAATGCCTTAATTGAATGTAATAGGGCCGTACTTCTTTTTGCACCTCTTGTCCTTTGGGAAACATGTTAAATTGCCATTTTTCGATTCGTTGTCGTTTACTACTATGCCGTTTGACATTATTCATAGCGATTTATGGACATCTCTCGTTTTAAGTTCTAATGGGCACCGCTATTATGTTTTCTTTCTTGATGATTATAGTAATTTTCTTTGGACTTTTCCTATCTCTAACAAGTCCCAAGTGTATTCTATCTTTCTATCTTTTAAGGCATTAATACGGACTCGGTCGAAAGAGACATTAAAAACATTCAATGTGACAATGGGCGGAATTCGCAAATGGGCAATTTCAATCTTTTTGCGCCTCAATGGTATAAATTTTCGATTTTCTTGCCCCCATACATCCCTCAAAATGGCAAAGCGGAACGAAAATTAAATCCATTAACAACATAGTGCGCACTCTTCTTGTCCACTCCTCCGTCCCCCCTCTTTTGGCATCATGCTCTCCAAATGGCCACCTACCTCCTCAATATACTTCCCACTAAAGTCCTTAGGCATAAATCACCAACCCAAGTTCTCTATCAACGAACCCCCTCCTATTCTCATCTCGGGTTTTGGTGTCTATGCTATCCACTTTTCCCATCTACGACTATTCATAAGTTACAAGCGAAATCCATGCCCGTGTGTTTTTGGGCTATCCGTTGAATCGTAGAGGATATAAGTGTTATGATTTGTCCACCAACAAAATCATCATCTCACGCATGTCCTCTTTGACGAAACTCAATTTCCCTTCTCCAATTGCACTCCCCTCCCCAACGTCCTGAATTCTTGGACCATGGCATTTCCCCATATACCTTGCATTTTCTATCTCCACCCTTCCTCCCGTCGTTCCCTCGGTCCACCCCTCCACCGCTCGCGCACCGATGGACACGGCCAGCCCCCCCTCCCCCCACCGCCCCACCCGTGATGCCGAGCCACCGGCTTGTTGCCACCCACTGTCCTCCCCTCGCCTTTCCACCTTGGATCGCCAGGCCCACCACCACCCGCCGCGCCCAGCTGCCTCCCGCATGGTTACTAGAGGCCAACGCGGGATTTTCAAACCCAAACAACCTTTCAACTTAAATACTTCGACCCTCTCTCCATCTCGCCTCTCCGCGAAATCGTCAATGCTCTAAATGACCACAATTGGAAAAGCCGCCATGGTTGATGAATATAATGCTCTAATTAATAATAAGACGTGGGAGTTGGTTCCACGTCCCCCTGATGTGAATCTTATTCGTTCTATGTGGATTTTTCGTCATAAAAAGAATTCTGATGGTTCTTTTGAGAGGCACAAAGCCCGTCTTGTCTGTGATGGCAGGTCTCAACAGGTTGGAGTTGACTGCGACGAGACCTTCAGTCCGGTCGTCAGCCGGCTACTATTCGCCTTGTCTTGAGCATTGCACTTACACGGCACCCCTCTTGGCCCATTCATCGGTTGGATGTCAAGAATGCTTTCCTACACGGTAATCTTAATGAGGCCGTTTATATGCATCGGCCTATTGGGTTTAAGGACCCACGGCATCCCCATCATATCCGTCTCTTGAAGAAATCGTTGTACGCCTTAAAAACGAAGCTCCGTGCATGGTTCCAACGCTTTGCGAGACTATGTCTCCACCATTGGTTTTTCACATAGCGCATCCGATCACTCTCTCTTTATTTATTGTCGAGGTTACGACATTGCTTACATACTGCTATATGTCGATGATATTATTCTCCATGACTTCCTCTCGATGCTCTCCGAAATCCATCGTGTCTCTCTTAGGTCTTTGAATTTGCTATGAAGGATTTGGGCCCTCTCGGCCTATTTTACGGGTATCGGTTACCGGACTTCACACGGCATGTTTCTCTCTCGGAAAAATTATACGCGGCGGACATTATGAGCGTGCGGGCATGGTTGCCTGGGCTTTATCGGACACCGGTCGACACCAAAGCCAAACTTGGTGCCACGGCCGGCCCTCCTGCGATGATCCCACCCAATATCGTAAGTTGGCGGCGCGTTACGACAACCTTACATTCACACGACCGGACATCTCTATGCGGTTCAACAAGTATGCCTTCACATGCGCACGATCCTAAGGTTGCCCGTATACGCATGCTCTTAAACGTAGTCCGATACATTCAAGGTACTATTGACTTTGGTCTCCATCGTACAAGTCCTCCGTTGCCTCTCTTGTATCTTATACCGTGCGGATTGGGGTGGTTGTCCAGGACACTCGCCGCTCCACATCGGTTACTTGTGTCTTCCTCGAGCGATAACCTCCTCTCACCGGTCATCCAAACGGGGCAGCCTACTATGTCTAAATCGAGTGCCGAGGCCGAATACCGTGGCGTTGCTAATGTAGTATCTCGAGTCCCGTTGGCTTCGCAACCTTCTCCGGAGCTCCGTTGTCCAATCTCGGTCGCCTACATTAGTCTATTGTGATAATGTTAGTGCCATATACCTATCGGGTAATCCAGTTCGACCAACGCACTAAACATTGAGATGGACATACATTTCGTACTTCGAGAAAGTTGCCCGTGGAGAAGTTCGTGTCCGTCACGTCCCGTCCCGCTCCCCGGATCGCGTATATCTTCACTAAAGGTCTTCCGCGCGTGCTCTTTGATGATTTCGGGGACGTCTAAGCGTACGACAACCTCCGCTTCCATTGCGGGGTGTGATAGACTATGTAATAGTATAAATATTGTAAATATTCCCTTCCTTATGTATTGTAATCGGTCCGTAATTTAGGCTAGTATCATTCTAATTAGGGATACCTACTTTGTATATAATAACTTTGATACATCAATACAAGGCACGGATTGATTTCCTACAAGGTATCACACACAAATGACACAAGTTTGATTCACAGTACGATAAACTAAATTCAGCAGTCCTTATATTTCTGTGGCCACATATCACACCAAGGTTAACACAGTAAAATAATGATGATGATCTGATTTTGAAAAAGAAAACATGAACTTCTGGGATTTGAACACACCGAATTCCTGGAAGGGATGCATCCATCAGCAATTATATCACCAAAAACCGTAATACACTAAGGCGAATCGAGAATCCTTTAAGGTTCTTCGCATTGAACCCATTATATTTTAAATTTATGGGTTCATATCTACTATTTTTTGTAATTTCAGTGAACTAAATTTATGCTCTGCGTCGGAAGTACTAGGTTCAGATGAACCTAGTACTAATTTGTTGCATCCACCCTGATAATACATGACCTTAACCACCAAAATTCTTGTATGTCCTCTTTTCTCCCCCATGAAGTGGATGCAGCAATAGGGGTTATTTTCAAAATATCAAAAGAAAGAATCAAAATACAGTAGGACTACGAAGGGACAGGAAAAAATGATTACAAAGGATATCTCATGACAATTAAAGGCCATACATTTATCAAAATCAGCATTTGCTGCACAGGCTTCAACATATTCTATGTTGTGTTCGATGCACCAATCCAAGCAGGACCTCTTGATATCCGATGATAAATCATCATCTCCTAATAGACTGCTTCCTTCTGCCGCAGATATTCCAGAATCTAATTCCGTATGACTGCCAGACTATTCTGCACATTTCAACAGGTGTCTTCTGTATTCTATGTGAGCTGCGTGACCAGGAAAAAGGTCCACTTTGTTGCCAATGCATAACAAAATCTCAAATTTATGGATATCATTGCGGGATACCCAATCTTTAAGCGCTACAAAAGATAAAAGCTGCAAACGATGGCATTCATCAGAGGGGGGAAATATTTGTCGAGTATATTTTACAATCTTATAGGCCAACCTCCAAAGAAGCTTTTGTTAACAGGAAAAGAAACCAAAAGAAAGAATGTCCGTCAGGCTCACATTACTAACGTCAAAAGACCATAACCAATGCGACCAGCTGGTCAACTGCAGGCAGTGCACCAGCTGAGAAGTCCTCATGAAGTTGGGCCATCCACACAGAAACATCTGCATCATAATACTTCGTGTTGATCGTCCACCTGCTTGGTAACCCAATGGTTTGTCAGAAAAGCATAAACATCAAGTTATACAAAGATACTGCAGTAAGCCTATGAGAGCTAGTTCGGGGGAGGGGGATGTACTTAGTCAACTTACGGATAGGCCAGGACATCAGGAGATGAATCAGAGGCATCTTCAAAATCTAAAGAAAGTAGCCCTGCAATCAAAAGGAAATAAAGTGTGATTATTTAGATTGAGAAAGATCAACACATAGAAATTAAGTCATTAGCCATCCTACTTTACTCAAGATGTCTCAAATAAAGCAGTTATTGACTCTGAGGAGCAGTAGTTACAAGTTATTCAAGATGCCACAGCCAATTCATAGCATGTCCAAAAATAACACCATATGAAAGGCGATATGCTATACAGTCAGACACTAAACAGGAATGACAACCAACAAAATATTAGACAACTTAATCTGACACCCTTGCATGTATCATAAATCAATAAATATCATTGAAGCCTACAACTGAAAACAAAATGAAGTAGGAATAAAGAGTACGGGTTCATAGCAGATCTTAGCTGTAAACCTGCAGTCATAGCATAGATACCAGGAGTTGACTTGAATACCACCACTTTACAGACTGATAAAGTAGAAGGTCAAAAAAATTAGTTTT
Source organism: Lycium ferocissimum (assembly GCF_029784015.1). Classification (NCBI taxonomy): domain Eukaryota; kingdom Viridiplantae; phylum Streptophyta; class Magnoliopsida; order Solanales; family Solanaceae; genus Lycium; species Lycium ferocissimum. The sequence continues at coordinate 45,683,853 of NC_081343.1, forward strand.
TTTTTTTTTTTTTTTCCCTTTTGCTAGCCCTACCCATGGAATGAACAATGACTTACAATAAATCATAAAATGGAGCTAGTAAAGGTCCTTATAAAACAATGTTTGTTTATGTACAAGTGATCCCTACTAATAACTATGTGAGCTGCCCTTATGACCTTAAATCACTTCTTATCACGCTATGGGATTGTCTTTTAAAAACTTTTAAGATAGCTTATTACTGATCCCCTGTATTCTCAATGCCACGTCACCAGATGTCTTAAAAACACATTCAGCCAACTTTCATTCTTCCCATGTTCTGTGGAAAGATAGTAACTTGACTGAGCCATTAAGCAATAAAACTTAGGTAAGCGATGATAACTTTTCTTCCTCATACCTTTAACAAGACTATGAACTTAGCAATCTATGGCTGTAACTTGGATCCATATGCTGGACTTGGCCCATATTTTGCAACCAACGCAGTTCGGCATCAAAAATCAGCTTCTCGACGAACAAATCGTTAGAGACCTATTCAAGTTTTGGTGCAAACAGAGCATATCTCATTAAGTGGATTATTATATCAGCCAATGTTCCAACGTGACATTAATTGAAGGACAAAAAAAAAGTGAACTTGCATAGATTGTTTAAGTTGAATGGGAATTCACTGTCATTTTCTGATAGTCTTTTTTTCCTTTTCTGTAATCCATGAACCAAGCATTCTATTCTTGACCAGAGTACCCAAAATGACAAAGATAAACAAGTATTTGCTACCCTTCAAAATGAAAAAGAGTCAATTTTTGAAAGAAAATCATATTCGACAAAAATTTCAGGAATTCCCCAATCAAACACTAAAACACCAAAAGTCGAGCGACTGCATGCTTTAATATTGTGATCTCATCAGAATCCTATCAACCGTTGGTTTTTCTTGTTGTTGATCATCCATTTGCTTCTTTGATTACCAAATTTAAAAAGACTACGATTTTTGCTTCTCTTAACCACTAGTTCTAATAAAAGATTCAGTTTTTATATGGGTATATTAGCCAGCCTCATACTTCTGGTTGAGGGAAAGTATACCTTAAAACCCCGTGTAAATGTCTCCCCGCGAGAAAAAAATACTCTCTCCCTCTCAATATAAATAAATGACAATTTTCGTTTGTTGAGAGTTAATTTGATTAGTTTTTTTTTAGCTAATAGATTAGATTAACTCAATATTTTAAAATTAAAATTTAAATATCAAAAAGTTGTACGAAAAATACTATAAATTGTTGTTTTTCTCATGTCAATATAATAAAAAATACATTTTAAAATATTGATCAAAATTTACATAGCGAAAATGCTTCAGAAATTGAGAGAGAGGGAATATTCTTTGCTGCTTGATGAGATGGATGAAAGAATCTTCGTTTAATAGTTGAACTTTGCAACTGTAGCAGCTCATGCACCAGTTAATTTTGCATTTCCTAAAGAAATCAATTAATGATGTTCTAGCTAATCTTTTCTGTAGTATGAAAAATAAGAACATCTTAGGTTATATTTGATGAATGTGTATGATAAAAGGAATATTCTCTAGATATTAATTTGATTATGTGTGGTCAAATATACGTTTTGCAGTTGTGTAAACATGAAAATCACACTTGGGAGGCCAAATGTGAAAGTATTTTAGCTACATAAAAGCCTCAAACAACTATAATTGAGCTTCACATGGCATGTTCTAAGTCCATATTTATAGCCTGTTTGGCCAAGCTTCTTAAATTAGCTTATTTTGAAAAGTAATTTTTTTTTTTTTTGAAAAGTGCTTTTTGTGAGAAGCAGTTTATGTTTGACCAATTAATTTAAAAAGTACTTTTGAGCAGCAATTAGCATTTGGCCAAGCTTTTAAAAAATATTTTTAAGTGTATTTTTCTAAAAAGTGCTTTTTGGAGAAAAACTATTTTTTTAGCTTCTCAAAAGCTCCTTCTCCTACTCCCCAAAAACACTTATTTCCCCCCAAAAGCTTGGCCAAACACCTCACTTTTTTAAAAGGCAAAAGGGTCAAAAATACCCCTGAACTATTCGAAATAGGTCACTTATACCCTCCGTTAATTTTTCGGGTCAAAAATACCCTCGCCGTTACCAGACGAGGCCACAAATACCCCTCGTGTTAACCTTCCATCGAACTGATGTGGCGTCTGCCAATGGCAAAATTTTATCCACGTGGACGGCCACATCAGCCTTTTGAATAGTTCAGGGGTATTTTTGAAACCCCTACCCCCACAAAAAAAAAATTAACAAAAGTTTTGAATTTTTTTCTTTTTTCACCAACAAGCCCTCACCCCCCCCCCCCCCAAAAAAAAAATTTTGATATTTTTTTTTTACACCAGGCCCCACTCCTCCTCCCACCCCTCAGCCCCCCCTCCTTCCTTCCCCAAAAAAAATACATAACTTCTTTTCAATAATTTTTTTTTTGGGGTGGAGGGTGGGTGGGAGGTGCAAAAAATCAAAATCAAAAACTTTTTTTTAGAACAAAACTAATTTTTTGCGGTGGGTGAGGGGAGTAAGAAACCAAAAGAAAATCAAAAAACAAAAACTCTTTTTTAAAATAAAATTAATTTTTTTCGGTGGGTGAGGGGAGTAAGAAACCAAAAAAAAAAAAATCAAAACTTCTTTTGAAAAAAAATAATTTTTTGGCGGGGGGGGGGGGGTGGGGTGTAAAAAACCAAAAACAAAAACTTTTCAAAACTTTTTTTTTTCTAAAACCAAATTTTTTTTGAAAAGAAGTTTTGAATTTTTTTTTTTTTTTGGTTTCTTACTCGCCCACCCACCAAAAAAAATTAATTTTGTTTTAAAAAAAAAGTTTTTGTTTTTTATTCAAAAATTTTAATTTTTTTTGTGGGGGGGGGGGAGGGTGGGTGAGGGGTGGCTAGTGCAAAAAGAAAAAATTTCAAACTTTTGTTAAAAACATTTTTGGGGGAAGGGGCGTGGGGTGGGGGGGGGGTTAAAAATACCCCTGAACTATTCAAAAGGCTGATGTGGCCTTCCACGTGGATAATTTTTTCCACGTGGCACTGCCACATCAGATTCAGTGGAAGGCCGTTAACCAGAGGGGTATTTGTGGTCTCATTTGGTAACGGCGAGGGTATTTTTGACCCAAAAAATTAGCGGAGGGTATAAGTGACCTATTTCGAATAGTTCAGGGGTATTTTTGACCCTTTTTCCTTTTTAAAATAAGCACTTTTTGAAAAAAATATGTACTTTTGGAGAAAGATAAGCTTGGTCAAACAAGCTATAAGCGGAAGCTTATGGTAGGTTAACAATTAGCATATAAATAATCATAAAACTGTGATTTTTATACACTAAATTTATCGAGGTGTGTTTAGCCGAGCTACCTTAAACTCGGGTGAAGTAGTAAATGGAGTATGTAGACCCAAGAAAACGAAATGGATATAGCATAAAGCTTATTCCAACGACTTTTGAGTTTGAGGCGCAGTTAATTGATACTTGGGGAAAAAAATCAAATGATGTAGATCTTATGATAAAATTGTTGTTAAGTCTAATTTTGTAACTAATGACATAGTTTCTTTTCCGTGAAAGAGTCAACTCACGAACAAGTTACCAAAATTTAAAAGTTTAATCAAAATTTGTGAGGATGAAAATGAATAAGCTAAACAAACCATTTCACATGAGATGAAACAGTCTTTGTGTTAATGTCTCAAGATTAGCGTAATTCTTGATTGTTGTAACTTGTTAGGCTATCCTATTTCTTGCAAAAAATCGGAGGGACTTGATGAGTTCAAATAAAATGTAGTAATTCTTTATATCTTACAATTGAGTAATATATTTTTATTTGTTATACAAGGAGGAGTGACAATCAATTTTATATTTCTGTTTAACTATTTTCTAAATAAATCATCTAAAGAATAGAGAGAGAAAGACAAAGCATCAAGGCGACGGAAAGTGAATTTAGAAAGACAACCTTGAAAATGATTTGAAAGTAAATTATCTTTTTTACTTTAAACGCCAGCAATGGTAACTTTGAAAATTAGATTACCACTTCATTTCCAACAAATGAGGAGCATATAAAAGCAAAGTTGGGAGTGTAAATATTTAGTTGAAGAAAACAGTAAAAGGAGAAGAAAAAAATAGGAAGGACAATAGTGCAGTGTCACATTAACAACTTTTCATATGTTATGAAAGATCACATTTTTCTTTGGTATAATAAGTGATGAGTGGTGCGTATTGCTATCTAAAATCTTAAGCTTTTAGATTAGAGAGTCCGCTCTCTAATAGTATAAACTTTTATGCAAGATCGACCATCACTTTCATAATCAGCATACTGAAGAACTATTTTATAAACGAACCAAAACAACATGAACTGCTTCTCTAGTGCATCCAACTTTAAGATCATAATTTAAATGAAGGAGATAGAGAATATGTGAGCGTATCGATAAACTACTACAAAAACTAGCATCATAAAGTGCCTTTTAAGACAAACTTATATTCAAATCTGAGCTAAATTCATGATGGAAGCAAATTGAAAAACTAATTGAAACCTCTTCTGACCATAATCCTGTTAAGTGGTTATCTTTCTTCTGAGCAATCAACCACCATTTTCGTAGTTTTACCGTGAAGCGCCTTCAGTCATGATAGAAGAACAGTTAATCACATCGCATACCTCACATTCAGCAAGGATAATCAGACAAAATTTGAAATCTCAGCGCGTTTATTCTTTTGCATGCTTAGCACCAACAGCAAAGAATTCTGTAATGACTTCAAGGGGCATGCCTTTTGTTTCAGGAACCTTAAGGAAAACGAAGACCCAAGCAATAGCACATACGATAGCATAGATGCCAAAGACGCCAGCAAGTCCAATGGAGGTGAGCATAACGGGGAGTGAGTAGGTGACAATAATGTCTCCAATCCAAAATGTGAGAGCACATATAGCGATACATATGCCACGAACACTGGTGGGGAATATCTCGGAGCAGAGGATGTTGGGGATTGGACCAAAGCCCGTGACAAAGCAACAAAAGTAGACGACAACACTAATGGTAGAGATCACAGCATGTGTGACAGCGCCCATGTTAATCACATTACCTAGGACTAGTACGATCAGTGACACCAACAGGACAGGCAAAGTAGTCAGTAGAAGCAACCTGCCCAAGAGAAGTCAACATATTATTACATATTCAAAAGTGTAAAGTAATACATGTTAAAGTTGAAATGAATAAGTTTGACTAGAGTTGGATTATGGGAATAAGAGAAATAATGTTACCTTCTGCCAGCAATGTCCATGAGTCTCATTGCAATGCCTATACTTGGAAGCATTAACAAAGTTGTGACGCCACTTATGAGGAGAGATGCCGAGTCTGAACCAATACCCATATTTGATAGCAGAACTCCTACTCCTGCTTGTTCAAGAATTTGAGGAGTATAATAGAGAACCCCATTTATACCAGAAAACTGTTCATGAAACAAAAAAGATGTGAGTAACCACATCATCATCGACAACAACAATCCAGAACAAATTGAGTCAGCTATATGAATATTCTATATACAGTTCACTCTATTTGGACACATTTCACTCTAACACCGAATAAGTTATCTACAAATTAGGGGTTCTCTAAAGCTTGAGGTTTTCTAAATCTCGCACTTTTCCCTACACAAAACATATAAAACTCTTAAAATAACTAAATAGACTCCTAACAAACACTACGACCACATGATTAAGGCTTACACCCAACTAGTTGATATTTGCTTAGACGAATCTTTACTTCCACTTTCTTATGATCTTCACTAAGTCCTCATCTGAGAAAAGTTTAAGTTTAGCACAAGACATGGAGATAAAACAAGAACATAGTAGAAAGTTAATTCACTAAGAAAATTTTCTGACACAACTGAGCTTCTTTCATTGATGACTCTAAGAAATTGCTGGTATATGTGAATATGGTCCCATGAGACCTTATCAAAACCCAATCGAACAAGGGAAAGTAATTATTTCATATGGAAAGGTAAATTGGGTGGACTTCCAGTAATGTCTGTTACGTAAAGATTGGTGGCAGCCAATAGCTGCCCCAGGAAAAACAATCAGACAAGACAAATACACATGGTCGCCTTTATTGAAGGCCAAAGCGGCAAAGAGAGATTGTGATTTGACATTTCAGGATGATTCTAGGTCCACAATTGCCAAATTCATTTACAAGCATTAGATATACAACGATGACAGATCCTTTACTAAAGAAAACTACTGTAATGAGATATTAGGATTTTCAGCTAAAGCATGTAGCAACAGTGACGTAGTAAAGAAGAACCCCCATTTAGCAATATCTAAAAGTATATCAATGAAAAGGGAGTTGACAAAGTAACTATGATGCAACAAGTTCATCGTTGGGTGCTCAATCTATAAGGAACTGAGCTAAATGCATGGTGACTGGTATTTCATTTCACTCGATAGATACCAATTTGTATTCGCACTTCATATACTTTCTGGTTTGAGCATGCAAGTAGTATATGTAAAGCTTACTGTCAAGCCATTGCCTAAAAGAAGAAGCAGCAAATTCCTTGACAAGTCATCTATGGGAAAAGACCAGCGTCATGTGATTCTCTTTTACATGTCAATGATTATGCAGTAATTAGTTCTCAACACTAATTCGACGAGTGATACACTAGCCCAATAATCGTGATTATCCTTCTTTAAAAACCAAGCTAAAATTAGGCAAAATTTCTGATGGTTCTATTCATATAAGATGAGAAACTAAAACAACATAAGCCCTTTACCTGCTGCAGTATTTGAATTCCAACTCCAACGATGAGGGCGTGCTTAACTCCCGGCTCAAAAAGAGCTTTCCAGCCTGGCCCCTTTGTAATAGGTCCAGATTGCTTCTCTACTGCTTCCTCAATTGTCTGTTGAGCCAAGATGCTCTCCGTTCGAAGTACGGACTGACTCACTAAAGCAGCAGCATGTATGACCTCACCATCTGCAGGAGCATCACAACCTGGAAGGGACATAATGGATCCACGACGTGATCCAGCACCAGCCTCCTGATGCAAATAAATCCTTTTCAGTGCTCCTTCCTTTTTCTCATCTTTTCTGTATGCTAGCTGCCAACCGCCACCTATACCCATACTGGCTTGTTCTCCACCATTTGCAGTAGTAAAATTGCTACCTTGTCTCATGCTTAATGAAGTTGGAGGCCCTTCTGCACCTGTCCCTTGCCGTGAGAGCAATGGGCTCCTTAGATTGTCATCAGATTCTGCTCCAGAAGCATCGGAATGCTTGTCACCATCCTTTTGACTTTCTTCATCCCAGTTTTCATTTTTAACTTGATTTTCTGAAATATTGAACATGCTGCCAAAATTTGAGAAAAGCATGCTGCGCATGCTTCCCATCTCTGGTAGCTTCTCATGAACACTTCCAAATAGAGTGACCATCGGATCCATAAGAGAACTTTGGTTTGCAGCACTTCCATGACGGGAGACCAGACCAAGAGTACTTTGTCCAGTCACGGGTTTGGCTATCCATGAAAGACCCTCTTCAGCTCCATATAGCTTGATCCGATCCTTCTCTTCTGCATGCTCCTGGTTATCAGCAAGGTCATCGTCTGGACCAATTATGTACTCCTCTATGGAAACTTCACCTCCAGCACCTAAGCCTTCCATTAGCAAGGCCATTTCACCTGTAGGCGGAAAGGGTTCTCGTGCACATTAGAATTTTGGTTACTTCAATTATTAGAACCCAAGAAGTAACTTCTTAAGATTGGAAAGCTCTTAATTCACCTATCACAAAACCTTAATATTTTCAAGAAATAAAATGCTTTTGTTCATAAACTGGAGAAACTAGTTTTGCTGCTAAACTTGAATTTGGCTAGGTTCTTTTGGGAGAGATTTGCATTCAAAAAATATAATGGCTGCTTTCATCTAGAATTTAGTGACACGTGACAAATTGACAATGGGCCAATACTTTGATCTGGAGTTCATGAAAGTTTATTTCCTTAAATACAGTAGGCAAATTAATTGAGCAGAATGGGTTGGGGCGAAACAGACAAGAGAATATAGGCATTCAAAATTTGCAGCCTGGACAAAAGTGGGTTCTGCAATGTGGCATACAAGCTTCACTGAGAAAAGAATGCAGAACATTTTTAAGAAACTGGGCTTTAGTGTTTGCTAATTCAACTGCAAATTTGAGCTTATAGCTTGCAATAAACCTCTGTTTATGAATAGTTGATATTTCTGTATCAAGCTTGAGCTAATTTTCCAAATGGGAAAGGGATAGGCAGGGCATTTAAGAGTTAGTTAAATGCTTGTAAGACTAAGAAATAAGTTATCTCTGTAAAGAAAAATGGAAGCCGGAGGAGGCGTACCTGAGACGTCATCCCTGCCACGTAGTCTCTGTAAAACTTGTTTAGCTTCTTTCATCCGACCTTTACTAACAAGCCACCTCGGAGATTCAGGCAAATAAAACAAAGCCAAAAAGAAATAAGCAAGAGAAGGGATTGAGAGAACCCCAAGCATTAACCTCCAACTAGGTGACTGCGTCAACGACATTGAAAAGACCATACAGTATGAAAGAAACATTCCAACACATCCAGTGAACTGAGGGAAGGTATTCAGACGCCCTCTTATCTCTGGCGGGGCAGTCTCAGATATATAAACGGGAACAAGTGTTACAGCAAGACCAATACCAAATCCATCCAACAGCCTTGCTAGAAGCAACACATAAACATTTGGAGCCCACAGCATTACTAATCCACTGAGAAAATAAAGGACAGATGAAATAATAAGCATTGGACGCCGACCAAACATATCAGACACAGGTCCAGAGAACGTTGTGATCACAGTCGCTCCAATTAGTGACATAGCAACAATTAGCCCTTCTATGGTTGGCTGGGTTTGCAAATTGAATTCCTTCTTGATGTAAAGAACAGCTCCTGAAACATATCACATACAAAGTTCTTCTCAAAAAACGGTAACTTGCATTTGGATTAGCATGTCAAGATCTTGGTAAAGTTGGAGCATATAGCTAAAAAGATGTGAAGTTGGAGTCTCGATGACCATACTAGAAATCACTGTAAATTTCCTAAACCATCGACAACTATCAATGGAAAGCAAGTTGGGTCGGCTATATGAATCCGCACTGTCCATTTTGCTCCACTTAGACTCATTTTGATCCAAATATAAAATAAAATTAAAATAAGAGCATGAACGCATAGAATTTCTCTATGGCTTCTATTATTAGCATATAGATTTCTGGCAAGACAAAAACTGTGAAAGATAATTTTTCTAGAGAACAGAAACACAAAGAATAAACACCAACAGAAGGAACATGAGATTAAGCAGAACATACCTGCTATTGTTGCATTGTCCCATCCTTGCAACAAGTTGCCAATGGCAGCAGCAAGTGCAACTAACACAGCTCCACTCATCCTTAACAAATCAAACCTTCTGTTTTATGTGGAAAAACGAATCCCCAACTTCTCCTAATTGCAGAAGCACCTAGCATCAAAACACATAGAAGATTTTATCAATAAATATATAAAAGTGCGCTATAAAAATCAAAGCAATAACTCCAATTATTCAATGCAAACAAAAAAAAAATATTCTAGAATGAGAACAGGAAGAAAGATCCTATAAAAAGGTTTCAAGAATCCTACATGTAGATTTCAGTTAAACCTGACATTAGGATCCAATACAAAGTAAAATTTCTACTACAAAAGGAAACCAATTCCATAAGGATTAAAATCATCATAAGCTTATAATCAGGAAAGAGCATAAAGAGATATCCATTTTGCATATTCTCAAATCTCTATAAAAGAACCCTTGGATTACAACAACTTTAGCATTGCAAAATGAAGGAGATGTCATGTCACAACCTCATTCCAATGTTGTGAAACATAAAACTTAAAAAATTTCTTATTTATGCCAACCTCAAAGAAAACTAATCGTAGAACACAATTCATAAACGAGTAATGATTAAAACAGAGGAAATACCTGGGAGACAAAATGAAAATGAAGGCTCCCAGATGTGAAAGTGGTGCACACATTAAAAGTTGGTATTGTAAAATGCCATACAAGGGCTATAAATATATAAACAATCTGTCAGGGAACATTCACAGGCACAAAACAAAAGATCTTTTTTGTAATATTCCAATAAACAAAAGAAAACAAAGCTCTAGTTTTTTTATTATTTCCTTTTCATCTCATTGGGAAAGAAAAGAAATGGGGTTAATGTAATAGAGACAATGAAATCATATGTGTATGAGAGAAAAGACAGAAATATGCAGACAAAGAGAGGGAGAGATGGGATCGTAAAATAAGTTTAGGAAAGAACGTTAATTGCTGATCTGTTCTTTAGGCTTAGAATTATATACTCATTGTCCACTTGGTTCTCATTATTCTGTTTATTTCCATACGTAGCAAAGATTCGGAATTTCATGCGTTTTGACGTCTGATGTTGACAGTTGTCGCTCCTGGGATTCCTCATTTTTCACTTCTCATTTTCCCTTTCTTGGTATTTTTCTTGATATTTTTCTTTTTCTATAACCGTGTTGTCTATCCCAGCTTGCGCCCGTTTCTACGAATTTTACATGCTACATGCTATGTGCTACCTCCGGTCAGCATAGGTACCAAAAAAGCTCTGTCCACCTGACATTGTGTTGAGATTTGGGTATGTAAGCAAAAAATATTATCCTTCAAACATTTGTATATAATCTAGAAAAATACTTTGGGGATGGAGGTAGAGGTGTGGGGTGTTGGGGGTAGGAGCTAGGCCGGTACAGGTGAAGATGAGGTGTGTTGGAGCCTTGTAGGGTGGGGAGGATACAGTTAGTGTGGAATACCGTCTGGGGAACTTATTTTCCCTACTTCTACTAAGAAAGTCATTTTCCTCATTTTTATGGAACTTGTTACCTAGAAAAAAAATTTGACCAACCGAGCCGAACACACCCCAAGTGTTGTTGTTTTCATTGGAATTTAAACTTGAAACCTCCTGATTTTCAACTTACCTCATTGATAGATTTCGAGTGTAGAGAGTTAAATTTGTCTAGCTATATGCTATATTAGAAGTTAAATAATTATTTTATTAATTAAACTTTAGTTCTAATATTATTCCGTCTTTAGAACACACTTCCGTTTTTGTACTTGATCCCAAATGAAACTTCAACCCGTCGAAAGTATTTTTAAATCACAGTAAAAAGGATATGAACGGACCAAAAGTATGACAGAGTGCAAAACTAAACAATTTTGAATAATGCTTTAAATTTGATTCGACCTTTTCACAAACTTTTATTTCTCATGAGTATATATTTTTCCTTTTTTTGAGAACGAACTTAATTAGATTATATGATGGAAAATACTATTTACACTATATATCAGCTTACTATAGTTGGTGACAAAATTAAAATGACAATATGTATTGTTAATAACAAGTAATGGATTTATAGGTAAATTATTAATGTGTCAAAAGTACTAATATATAGGCTAGCTATGTCAATGCAAACACTTTTAATCCATCTGATCGAACGTGACGACTGAAAAAAAAATGACAAAATATAATGCAAAAAAGGGGGTTCTGTTAATAATTTGAACACTTATTGCTCATCAAAATGAGCGGTTGCACCATCATATAGAAGCTAAGGTGGGTGAAATGTAACATAGCAGTTAATTAATCTTTAATTACACAAGTACTTTAAAAAATATTTTCTTAAAAAAATGAGTAACAAAGAAGCGCTTAAAAGGTATGTATTCTGTCAATGAATTAAAGTTGGTGCATGAAAGTATTACTATAATTGAAAGGATCAGAAGATCTGATACGTTGTGAAATACGTATTAGTTAATATTTTCAAGTACTATTGTACATAGCTCCGAGTATCCCTTGATCCCATGTGTTAACAGAGACTATATATATATTATACTGTGTTTGGTCCTTTAACTTTGGCCCATATGATTCTGTGTGTGACTCGTAGACATATGAATTGCCTAATTAAATTAAATAGTGTTAATTAAAAATAAGTTTTAAGTCTTGCAATTCTGCAAGCGCGGAGGGAGAGTGGCGGTTACAGATTCGACGACCGAATAATTAGTAGTTGGATTCAAACTCTATGTTTGTCATGAAAATTCATTGAATATTTACAGAAAATTCATAAAATTCATATCTTGACTCTGCCTTTGCTGGTTTGCATAGGCACCACCACATATGCTATTCATCACTTTCGGTACCTTCTACCTTGTCTAGGATCAACAGCAGAGGTGCCAACTTATTAGCATTAATATCAATTAAGCTAGCACCACTTATAAGTTTCGCTATATTGATGACATAATTAAGAAAAAAAAAATTAGCTTTTAATGACATGATAACAAGGTATAGGAGTTTGTTATCACTTATTGGAGAAATGAACTATTAACTAATCATGCATGTTTTGTCTTGTGGTGTTTTCCATTTTCTTAACTGACAATAGTCATAATAAGGTGGCACATGCATGACATGTTCATGTAACGTGATATCACGACAAATAGTGATCAGCGGTCTCTTTCTTTTAATCTCATAATTAAACATTAGTTAGAAAGTTTGTTTTGCCAGCTAAGTGTTAATTATATACTTAATGGTGGTGATTGCATCACCAAAATCAGTCTGCAGATATAATATGATTTTCTATATGTTCTTTTGCATAATTTATTATTATTATTATTATATTGTTATGTGATACTTATTTGAATCTTGACCAATGTTCCTGGTTTGAAAAATGTGATTGAATAAGTACATGCGTATCTCAACAATGTCAATTGGCAATACATCAACACCTATTAGAGGGCAAGTTCAGCCTATTCATGCACTGTCAGTGTCCACATGAAAAACACTTGGACGCACTTAGAATGGAATTTTTCCACCATGTGTGTCACATATTTTCAGCTAAAGACATTTAGTGATGCTGGTTAAGCTGGTTGCCATTGATTTGGAAATTAACCAAAAGGTATTTGGTTTTACTTGAGAATTCACCAATTTCATCGCATTCTAAGAAGCAAATAATTGTACCTCGTTCATTAGTAAACGCCGAGTACATATCTACACCACTCTTTTGTGACAATCAAGCAATATTACACATAGTAGTATATTCAGTCTTCCATGATCGAACAGAAAACATCGATATTGATTGTCAGTTAATTCATTAGCATTTACAACAAAAGAACATTTCTGCATGTTTCATCTTCCGCCTAATCAGCGCTATGAAGTGATTGATTCCAAATGTTAATAAATAAGTTGGGCCATCATGCATCTCTATCATATCCTTAGTACAAGTTTCAAAATTATTTGGCAGCCTTTGTGGGACTCTTTTTTGTATATATCTCGGGGCACTTTCACATTGTAATGATGCATAAGAAATACAAAAGGCTATTCGTTTATAACCTTATGCCTAAATATATTAGCAATTGTCTTGTTTGTTTTGTAGCTTTTCAAACCATATATTGTTCCACTATATTTGGTTTTTTCCTTGTCCCTTCTTTTACAATGAAGGAATATAACATGTAAATTATTTATAGTTTCAATATACCTTTATGTCAAAATCTAGAATAATTTTTTTTTAGAAAAAAAGAGAGAATCGAAAGTCGAAAAGCAACAAGGCATTGGCGACCTCGAAGCAGTTTCGTAGCAAAAGCATTAACTATCCCACTTAGAGATTACGCAGGAATGAAATTCAAAAGATTTGACGCGAAACAATAAAATGTTTATGCCTTTTTTTATTCTTAAATTTAGTGGACGGACATTAAAGTAATGAATACTTTCTTTACAAAATAAAAAGGAAGATTTACTAATAGGTTCCAGATAATTATAACTAACGGTCTGGAAGAGAACGAGAGAGACCCTCTAAAGCCTTGCATGGGGTAATATACTCAAATTTTGTGATTGCAGGGTGGTCAGTGGTCACACAAGTGTAATTGACGACAGATTGTTTAGTTCTTTTTTCGATCTTAAAAGGAGTAAGGCAATAGGAAAGAGCAGCAGCATACTTACTGCGCCTATGTCTCCAAGATTCACAAGGAGGGTGTTTGGCCAAGGATCAACTGCAACAAATTCACCAGATTTCTTCATGACCTCAAGACCGCCAACATTTTCATCATCCTGTAGAATAGTAAGGAATCCTGAGTCTGTGTGTATCTGAACGCCAGAGGAACCTACAGCTTCCGGGGTGAAGTGGTACTTGTTTATCCTAAACTGACAAGGCCATTCCTTGAAGGAATGAGAGGGTTAAGGCAAAACATCAATGGATTTAAAAGGCAAACCCACTAAATCAGGTCCGCAAATGTTTCAAAAGAAGACATTACCCTGTGAAACCCCGAGTCTCCTAGTGGCTTCTAAGTTGGAGCTGTAAGATGCCTCAGAGCTAATGTGCTTAGCGCGTCCAAAGTTTTGGCTGATGACAGTAAAGATTAGATGATACACAGGAGTCATTTGCGGCACTTTTTTCATGATCACCAGATATTAGTCAGGTGGTTCACAAGCATATGTACATTACGACAGAATGAAACTATTCAACCCTTTCTTTAGTTTGAACAAGATTGCTCACTACTCAAATGTGGTTGCTGAGCCTGGATTCTGTCATTACTGCACATTCGAATAAATTCTATTAGAAGTGAGAAAAATAATCATATTTAGCAGAAGAGATGAACAACGCTCCAAATTGTCAGGACAAGAAACAAATGCAATACTCGGACTTCTTAGCAGGATACTAATCTGAGAAAAGAGATTCCTATTTCACCATATAACAGTCTCTCAGATTTTATCTAGTATTAAAGAATTTGTATCAGTGCAAGAGTCGAAATGGTGATAGTGTAGGAGGGAAGAAAGAAAAGTTAAATCTCAACTACAACTACTAACATAGAGAAGCAGCTAAATAGCTTGTTTCAGCAGTACTCTACTAACATATGAAAGAAAATGAATTATTCCACTCACCATTCAAGGTCATTTAGATCAGCTACAGCCTTCTCCAGTGCATATAAAGCCATCTTCTTCACCTAATGCAGACAGCAAACATGAAAATTTATACCCCACAGCAAATACTGGAAACAAACTTCATAAACAAAAAGGAAAATCTTTAAGTTAAACAGAATGGTATAGTTGTACTTTCCGTACCCTCTTTTTTTCTCTTCTCTTTTCTTTCAGTTTTGCTCCTCCTTGACCAATTCACCACCTAATTTCACTTTACAATGTTCTTCCTCTATGGTCAGCAAACATCAAAATTTGTCCTCTCCACTATCTTAGTTTATATTTCATTCTATTCTCATCTAGGCCGCATAACCTCTTCTTCCATCAACTACGACTAATATATTGATTAGCTCAACTACTACACATCTAAAAAGGAAATCAGCCTGAACATCCTCTTTCTTCCACTAACCATAGCTGAGGCCCACAAAAGTGTAAAAGTCGTTATCCCTAAGACCCTAACATCTTATTACTGTTTCAGACTAAAGCCTCATTTGTTTGCACTCAATGAAGGTCAGGATCTGAAATTTAAATCTCAGGCTATTGAGCGTATTTGCTTTTTTTTAAAACACCACGTCTAAATAGATCCAGATCCTTAAGACTATGTATAGTTAAAGATTTTTATGATAATGATTTTTCACCACCGCCGGCCACCACTGCACAAGCACCACCATCAGCCACCACCATTGCCAAACACCAGCGCCAATCATTACCGCCAACCACCTCCACCATCACCACTGCTCACCACCATTGCCAACAACCACCACCAGCCTGTCAGGTTGTCACCATCACAGCCACTATTAAACCACCATTGCTAACAGCCACCAATGCAACCACCACCACCATCCTACAACCTTATATCGTGTGGATATAATTTTTTAATTATTTTTTTGAATTTTATATTTAATATTTTTTAGAATTAAAATAAATTATAAGGCAGATGCTGAGAAAACAATCTTAATCATTGAGTATTTCAATCTAAATAAAACATCTTAATATCCAAATTATATTTTAAATGCAACAATTTTAATCAAAATAAAAACAAACGGCTCCTAACTTAATCATGTGAAACTTACAATTACAACCTTTGTAGAATCTTACTTTTTGTTTGAAAACATTAAAATTTTGCAGAATCTTTAGGATCAGTAAAACAATGTACAATAAATGAAGCGCAAGAAGAAGCTAACGAGAGAAACATAGTTATTTTCCTACAATAACACCTAAATTATCAATTAGCTCGAGTAAATAAAACATACTATAGCTCATAAGGAGAGTAATCGACACATCCTCTTCTACCACACTTTGCTCTAACCATAAAGAAGAAAAGGAAAAGAATCATTAATATCTTATCACTATTTCAAACTACCTTAAATCCTTAAAATTTAAGCAATCTTTTCTAAATTTGTGTGTAAATAAAATGGTGTTAAAGGAGAAACTACAGAAAGAAACTTTGTTAATGAGATGTCATACTTTTGTCAATGAAGGGTGAAGAAGACATTTAGAAAGACTTTCAACAGCTATCGCAGTACACGAGAAGGTAAATGGTACGCTTTAATAGAACAAGACATCACTTCTACAAAATCATATCCCAGACATACTCAAGTGAATCCTGACATAGAAAAAGAAAAGGAGAAGGGAAGAGATGGGGATGGTAGGGGTTATCATGGCTTTCACTGTACCAACAAAATTCCGACCGTAGTTAATTTACGCATTTACAAACTACACCAAAAAGGCTTAAACATCTCGGAAAATTACAAGATCATGAAATGAGTCTAGGATTAAAAGCGTGAAATTCCGTGAGATCATCCATTCTTTCAAAAACGGTAATAATTCCGGTTTTGCAGTATATAGAGAATTCAAACAAAACACACATCAGCAAAGATTTCCCCTTATTTTTCAAATTTGTAACAACACCTTGTTGAGCTGCCTCAATTGAAAGTATCATATCAACAACCATTTCCTCAAGGTTTCTTGTCCAGAACTCAAAATTTAGAGAGTTACTGAAGATCATCAGCAGAAGCATTTGGCATGCCTCTAGAATCAAGAAAAAGAGCTCACCTCCAATTTGTCCTCTTTAGCCCTGTGCTTTTGGGGAAGAACACGAAATTCCTCAGTCAAGCGAATGCACTTGCCCACATTTTCAGGTGAGACAAAATCAAGAGCAACCTTTATACAAGACTGTAATGCCCAAAAGAGGAGACAGATGAGATGGAAGGGGAAAACAGAATCATGATATAGAAAGAAGCCAGGAGACTTGTAAAATTATTCACGTGTCTACTAGTGTAATAATTTTAGACCCAAGATCACGAAAATTTCACTATACCACCCTCTGTGCTCAACCTGCTAGTTGAAATAGCAAGGAACAGTTCACAGTTGTAAGTTACAAGTTTATGTAAGAGTTCTATCGTGGTGATATGCACTTTGATATTTCCAGTAATGTAATGCAATTGATTGCATAAGCAAGAAGTAGCCTAGAACAATTAGTTACAAGAAACAACATATTTGTAGTTCTCTCTTTTTTGGTATACTTGTATACGGAGTTTCCCAATTGTTACTAAAACATCTGCAAAAAAAAAAAAAAAATATGTAAGAGTTCTATCGTGGTGATATGAACCAGAGATGTGATGACTGCATGCATTAGCCTAGAAGATGAGTTACAAGAAACAACACCCATAGCTGTTCCATCATTAACATTTTGCATAAAGGTCTTACTCTAAATTCCAAAGGAGATCAGAAAATTATAAGCGGAAAGTGTTGAGGTTCACGTGGCATGAATGTGCATGAAGTTGAGAGGATATACACCAAATTGTTGTCTAATGAAATCTATCATGACAAACCCATAGTGATAAGAAAAATCAATTTTCCAATCTTGCCTCTGTTTCATTTTCCCCTATTTCTTTGTGCATGACTGGACCTTTTTAACAGGTTGGGGCTGCAGGCGCAAAGCAAGCAATATGGTACATGTGAACTCACAGCTTCTATAATTAGGTTCATGATTAAGAAGGATATGACATAAAAATGATAAAAGGTATTGTACCTTCAGATTTCTAACTTGATGGGGACACCCAGTAGGTATGAAAACTGCCTCTCCAAGTTTTTGTACAAATGTCCACGGTTCAACGCCTAAAGTATCAAAATAAGTTACAAAGGAAAACACAAAACTAATGACGTTTAACTAGGTATCACACTAACCAAACTCTTGCTTGAGTTTCTTCTTGTGATAGGCGGTTAAGTAGAAAATTTGATCATGAATTGGATGAACAACCTACAAAGTTAAATTAGCAAAACAATAATCATTAGTGACGAACATTTCAGTTTAGAAAAAATCTTAAATTATTTGGCAGCATCAGAATGTGTATGTGCTGTTTAAGACAACACAAATAGACCAGAGAAACAGTTAAAGGATTTGATAGCAAACAAAACTACATACTGCAGTTCACAAGTTAATGAACAGCAAAGTAAACAAGATAACACAACTATCACCAGCCAGCGTGCACTGGCATGAAATAATGCTTCTAAGCTCTATAATAATGTACTTTGTTTTCTTTGTTTTTTTCATGGACATATCACTTGTTTATGGGATTGAGGAGGAAGCACCGTGTATACAAGTTATATACAAAAAAAACAGGATCATGGAACGAGACATGTTTCTCTACAGAAAACATCCAATCCTCACAACTTTTTGGAACGCTGGATGCACTACAAAAGTGTAAACAAAATACAAACGAAGCACAAATATCCACATAAGAGCTTCCAATTCCTAAAACGCTCTTATTTTTCTTCCATACATATTATACATATGGCCAAAGGAACCACCTCCCCTGCTTTCCTTCTTTTTCTTGTTCCCTATTTATTGTTGCATAGTCTTACACTGCTATACCTTATATTCATCATCATGCTTATATAAAGAATTGCTTCAATTCCGAATGAATAATTATAACTGTCTTCGCCCTCTGGAAATCAAATTGCAGTTTTCCTTATTCTCCTTCTCAAGTAATATGTTGTTAGTAGGACTAGAATGTGAACACCCCATCTCTATGGCTTTTCCATCTCCAAGTGTCCCTTTCAATCAATGAAACATTTTGATTTTTGCAAAAACACATGTTCTTCCATTAATTAATCTTGGGTTCCCATGTGACCCATACAATTGCACCTTACCATACTAAATATCTGGGCAATGACTGCTGTCATTAGAGAACATGGATGGAAAACATTCAACTGATTGTTATCCCACACATGTATTTAGATGATTGCTGACTTTTTCAAAAGAAATCTTCCATTTTGATCTATATTTCATGCCCCAAAATGGTTGCTTTATCAAATTTGTTCTCCAGCCCCCTTTTAGATTCCACTTTCATAAAAAATGACCCCTGTCCACAGAGCACGCCTTCACTCCAAACCTTCATATAATAACGACATATTGAACACTTCTCAAATCCTTACTCGAAAACCCCCGACATTTATAGGGGATGGGCCTAATTCCATAAAATGAGATGATACTTTTTCACCAGCCCAAGATCCCCTAGAGATATATTTCTTTGTAAGTTCTTCAATTTTGGTTTAATAACGCATCTAATATAGACTACTGGACAAAGATCTCTTTCTTTAAATGATAATGTTTCTCTCAGGTTGCCATGTGACAATGAGCTCGTCCTGTTAGTTCATTTTAGTGCATTACATAGATGATTGGTGACAACGGTCATATTTTGATGGGTTACTCTACTATACTGTCAGGAAAAAAATTGAGACATCAATGAGACATCAAGAAAGGTGACCTATTTTGCTCTTTTGGTTTAATCCATAACTATCCACTTTTTAACATTTCAAACTACTTTTTCATATTACTCTACCAAACTATCACTACAATTATAATTCAAATTATTTACTCTTAATAATAGCGCATCTCGTGCTACCTACCAAGGTTGTGAAGACGATAGAAGAAACATGTAAAGTTTCCTATGGTATGGAGGTATGGATGTGACTAAGAAAGCATTACTAGCTTTGGGATAAACTCTGTTACCCCAAAGCTGCTGGTGGGATTAATTTTATGGACATTACAACCTGGAACAGAGCTGCTATTAGGTTCTATTGTGGAACTTATGCTGCAAAAAGGACAAATTATGAGTTAAGTGGGTTCATACATACTACACAAAGGGGAGGCAAAGTCTGGAATGTAATGCCTAAGCAGACTTCTTGGATGGTACAGAAAATTCTGAAAATGAAGAGCTATGTAGAGCAAGTTGGTATCATGGAAAGAGATCTAGTGATTATGTCAGTCTTCTCTATCAAAAAAATGTATCTTCTAGTGAGCAGGGAGTTTTATGGATCCCCTAAATGGATTTTCTTATTAAGACTAGTAGCTCATGGAAGATTATCCACAAAAGGCTGGCTCATGCATTGGGGTGTGACAAGCAATCAGGACTGCCCTTTATGCATTACACAAACTGAGAGCATATCTCACTTATTTCTCCAATGTAACATCTCTGCACAAATCTGGAGTGAACTCTTGCAGTGGCTAGGAGTTCATCGACCAGCACTAAATTGGCAAGAGGAGCTAAGATGATCAGAAATGCATGCTAAGGGGAAGAATGCAGGAACTGAAATATATAGAATGACAATGGCTGCATGTATTTACTATATTTGGCTGGAGAGGAAACAAAGAGGTTTTCAAAACATGCAATCAGATCTGAGATCTATCACTAGGAGAATCATCCAGGAGATCAATGCAGAAGAGGCTGCAAAAAGGCTTCAAAAAATGAATTTCTATCCTTGACAGTAGAATTTAGATGATCAGGAAGTTGGGTTTGAGCAGAATTGTTGATGTTCGGGTACTGCAGTTTGGGGCTGTCCAAATGCAGTTTTTCTTTTCTGTACAAAACGTTACTTGGTAATAAAAATTTTATTTACCAAAAAAAAAATTAGTGCAGCTCATAGTAGGACACATTTAATGGATTGAAGGAATATATTCTTTCTTCCCACTTATGCATATGCTTCACATTAATGAGGTACGCACCTGCTCCACCGGAGAACCACGGGTATGCCTGAATTCCTTGTGGTGCTCTTTAAGATATTCCTCGAGCTTGGAAACATCCTGTCTCCTAAAGATATCCCAAACAGCACCACCATTTTCTTCCTCTGGTCCCTCAAACTTGTTTCCAAGATCAACCACCTGATCAGAAGATAAATCGCTCTGCAATTGCACATTCCGGTCAGAGGGAACAAAATCACTCCATTTTTCTTGTTCTGCAGATGCAAAATCACTCTTAAGAACTAGATGATCATCTCTATCTGTAATATGGAGTTCTTCTCGATCACGAAGAGCGTGTTTTTCCTTCAGCTTATCAAGTTTTGAAAGCTGCCACTTATCAATAGTTACATCAGCAGTATGCGTTAAAACATTTACCTGCAACATCAAGAAATATAGCAGTTAATTTTTACAATTAAAACTAGACCGGAAAATGGTGTGAAACTATACTGAATGGATAATTTAAGTTCTTCGGAATTACATACAAACACAACCAGGTTTAGGAGAAGGAAATCCCTGCTGTGAGTTTTCAATGCAAGATTCTGAAGGTATCGGGTTTTGAAGGTGAATATAGAGGCCACCTTAATGGCTCTACATTTAGGCATAGAAGTGATCTCAGAAAAGTCTAATTCTTTTTTTTTTGTAGTGGATCTCAGAAAAGTCTATTCTTTATGTTACTGCATATGAAATAATAGTTCTAGTCCTGAGAACTCCTCTCTCTTTCCATAAGTAGAAGCTTCTCTTGATTCACTATACTTTTCTCCAAGTTCAGTAGTCCAGTGTAAATCCAGCATTATTTAGTTCATCAGTAAATCCAGTATCATCAATTCTGTTTCGGATATATATTAGAAGCTGATTTCTTATTTTCTTTATTCTTTTTGCTTTCAAAAATAAAACTTAAAAGTTTATAGCAACAGGAGATTTTATATTTTAAAAAGTAATTATGCTAGATAACATTAAACATTTCAAGTTCCTCAAATATTATACAATTCGATTCTCAGCAAAGCAACAAACCTAAATGGGACTGGGGAAGTGCCAAGGAATACCCAAACCAATATATATCCTCCATCTTGGAACTGTAAGTTTTCCATTACTTAGTCACTCTGTATTTTTTATGATGATGACACACTGTTAAATGAATAACTAAATCTTGTATAGCCACCTCTCGGGACCTGTTTTCACATAAGCGCGTTCAAGCATAAGATTTAACCAGATTCCAATGACATCAAAGGTAATGGGTAACTAATGTGCTGGAAACCAACTATTCAACTCATAATGATTAATGCATACCACATCAGACATATCACAATGAAGCTTTGTCACAGAATCTCCATGTCCAAGTTCTTCAGCAAATCCATATGCTATATATGTTTTTGGACCCAGATCTGGCTTCAGTATACCATCTGGAAGTTTGGAAGCAACATTAAGAATACCAGAAAGTGGATGTGTGTATTCTTTGTATGGCAAGGCTCTAATGAATTCTGCTCCATGGCGTGGCAACCGTTTCTCGAACTCTGTAGATGGGGGCCAGTCCTTAAGCTTAAGCAATTTGGGCCAGAAATCTTTGTGCCTTCGACCTTCAATATAACCCTTAAAAAATTGATGAATATTTATATCCACCTGAAAGACATGAAGATAAAAGAGAAGCTTATCTAAGCATTGACTGAAGACACATTTTAATCAGCTAGATGAGAGACATGGTGATTCCTTCAACCAAGTATCATGAACTCCTGAACTAACAATATCATATTTCAAGTGAACCTAGCATGAATTCTCTGATGATCTTTTATAGGCAGACCATGCAGTGGTATAATTTACTGTCTCTACAACGAACATCTTCCTCCCGTTTCAAGCATCACCTCTCAATTTGGGACTTCCCAAAATGTTAGATACTTTTAATTTTTGATATAACTGGTAGGCAACAAAAGGCTAGCAAACCGTATTTAAACATTTGATGAGATACTCTTCCTGCTCTTATCATACGAAGTTTTAGAGGTAACAACTTCTAATTTAACAGATCAGTACAATTTACTGATACAAAAAAAAATAATGGATCAGTTCAGCACATGGCCAATCACTCTAGCATCAATGCGCATTAAAAAGGAAATAAAATTGATAAGGGAGGATTATCTCACCTCAAGTTTATACATATCAATTTCAGGCTTAAATTATATCAGACAACACCGTGGTTACGACAAAGCTACATTGGATTCTATAAATATCATTATGTGGCATCAACATGGAAAATATAGCTAATTGCATCCAAGGAATAAATTACGCAAAACCAATAAACTCAAAGCACTAACTGATATCGCATATCTGAAAGGAAACCCACCAGACAGCAACTGCACATCATAGCAATAACTCATGGGAACGTATGAGACTCTTAAAAGTCCTCAATAGGACAAGGTACCTTAAAAATTTTATTCCCAGATATTTACATTCTCAATCAACAACAAAATGCTACAGTGGCAGAGGTATGGTCAAATCAGGGGTGAAATTTGACTTCCAGTACAAGACTTCTAAATGACTGGGAGATCCATCAAAGTTAATGCAGATTTCTACAAGACCTTGGAGCTATATAAAGGTCACTAAAGATGTTGAAGATTGCCTATTCTTACAGAATCACATCACCATTGGTTCCCAGTTAATTCAATTATGAATAGGCCTATAAGACACTCAAAATATTCAGGTTCCAGATTGATCACTGGCCCTATGAAACTGATATGGAAGACAAAAATTTACAAAGTGTCATGCTTTTCTTCTATTTTTAGCTAAGCAGGCAGTTCTGAACAGGAGAATCTCATGCCAAGATGGGTATCCACCTTTGTCCTAGATCTTCTTTTGTGAAGAAGAGGCAGCAAATGTTTGTCACCTCTTCATTCACTGCAGGGTTACTTATCAATTATGGAGATTATTTATCAATATGAAAGGGCTATCTTGGATTATGCTAGGGAGAATTGTCCAAGTCCTAGAGTTGTGGAATAGCTATGGCAGTTTCTCTAGCCACAAAGAGAGATGGAGAATTATACCAGCTTGCATCTGGTGGACTGTTTGGAAAGAAAGGAATCTCAGGTGTTTTGAAAACAAATGTAATTCTATTCAGAAGATGAAGATGAACTGCTTAGCTTTATTCTATTTTTGGTGTAAACAGGAGTATATGGAAGATCTAGAATCATTCTTAGATGTCTTAGGTTCTATATAACTTTTTGTTATAGGATTGAAGATCTTCTTTGTACTCTTTGTAACTAGGGAGTTCTGTCAGTTTTTGTGACAGATCTGTTTTTGGATATAAATACAAGTGTTACCTTATCAAAAAAAAAAAAAAAAGGACCTGAAACTAAACAATAAAAAGGAATACATGATTGTAACTGGGTTACTCACAGACAACTAAATATGTCTCATAGAAAAACCGCACTTGCACAATATAATGTTGTAATTCCAGAAATTACTACTCATTTTGGTTATGTCCTGCTTAAATTCTTAAAGTTCTGTAGATTAGAAAACACAAGTTTTAAGAAAAGATTACGACTTCCAATAAGACAGGAAACAAAAGAGAAGGGACCATCAAAGATGATGCACCTCACACCAATCGAGACAATCAATTGCTGTCACCACCAAATCTGATGAGCCCCCCTTGATTGATATATTACGGAATGCACGCCACATCACCATTGGTTCCCAGCTTAATCCAGATGCTAATTCAAGAACGTTGCGTACAATTACAGGTTCTCCCATTCTCCAGTGTGTCTGGAAGTGTTCCAGGTGCCCTCCCTGTGTGTCACTTGAAGGGCAGAACAAATAATTGTCATCAGAATCTGGTCTGGAAGCTGCTTTTCTTCTATTTTTAGAGTTACAGGCACACTGTTCTTTAACAGAGCAGGTCTCGCTGACAGATGAATTTGCTTTGACTACGTTTTCAACTTTCCTCACTATCTGTTGAACCCGCTTTTCACCAAAGAGACACTTGAGCACCAGGCAGTTATTTCCACAGCCACCTCTTTCCTTTGGCGGGCAAGGTATATCACCAGTTTCTGTTGCTCTCCATTCAGGGAGCCTTCTATCTTCATCTGCACAATCTGCATTATTGATCAAACCGGAAGAAGTTCTACAAGGTGAACATGACGCAAGAGACAAACTCCTAGCAGGTAAAGTTCTCATCTATTATAAAACTAAACAAAACCACTATCTCACCTCCTAGAAAACAACCTTCTCGAATTTCCTGACAGCAGGTCAGACAGAGATCATACGAACAAATCGGACAATTTCTATGGAGATCAACAATGGAGTTGTTGCAGTTGTCGCTGCCATGAAACATAGCATATTAAGGCAATGGTGACGACAAACAGAACCAAGGGAGAAGTTTTGCAAGTCAAAGAAATGGCGTACCAATAAACACGCTCATCCAGATAAAAGGATCTTCTTTATAGGTTTTCCACTGTCAATATCAATAGCTGCACCATAGCCACGATTTTAACTGAATAAACAGGTAACCACTTTTCAAAGTACAAATAATTCTTCTCAGAAAATAGCTCTCATAATAAGATTTAACAGTGAATAAACCAACTCACAGGTAAGATTTAAAGAAAAAACTAAATTTCTTTAAGTAATAACATCATGTAACTAAAAATCCATCCCACACTTAAGCCCTCAAGGAAACAGGAATTAAGTTTTGCATCAAGCTGACTAAGACATATAAATGCAAGGAAATAATTTTTCAAGTGAAGTCGCACTGTTATTACACAGAAAAGCATCTCAGGCATTGCTAAAATACTGCTTCCTATTCGAAAGGCTTCCCAACTATTTGGTAATGAATCAGACTCCTTAGAAAGGTGATAAGATATAGTGAAATGAATTCAAGTTGCCCAATGGACTTTGGTCTGGCCTCTAAGCTTTATTAGAGCTACAAATGCCTCCACCAATAAGCATGGTGGAAGAAAACTTGTGTACACGGTTCAAGCCTAAGAAGGACCAAATAATACCTCAAAAAAAAAAGCGTTGTGTACAAATAGCACCAGATGGAAGGCAAAAGTCACTAAAAGGATATATCACCAGGAGACCATTTATGTACAGGAAAAAGAGTATGCATAATACCTTTAATTTTTGCCTCCATCTCCTTTTCAATGGTTTGATCATGGATAAATGTTTTCAAAAATGGATAAAGTGCATTCACAAGATACTTCAAGCAATTAATTTTTTTGTTGTTTTCGTGTGGTATTCCTAAATATTTTGGTTCCTGTAGTATAAGGAGAAGATAATGCATCAGCATACAGCAATCACAAGCCCGGATAGCGGAAAGTGGAATGTAGAAATATATTTGTGGCAAAATCTAACCTTAGGGATAATATTTTTGTGTAAACAATCTTTGCAATTGCAGTTCCCATGACAAACTGGGCAACGATCCTCAGCGATTGCTTTCTCTGACAGATGAGGGTACCTACATTCATAAATACATCATCTACCAACAAAATAAACATGTGTGTGTATGTTTGAAACTAGATTAGCCAACACATTTTATGATCAGATGGACACTTGTTCAACAGTACTTCTTTTGTTATTAATTACAGTTTCAAACTATAAGAGACCCGCGATTAGCTTTACCTAATTTAAATCAATAAATTCATAATGTAATAAATGGAAAGGAGAAAAAACATTTGCAATGTCCATGAAGCATGAATAGCAGTTCTTAACAAGTTTGATCCATCTTTCAAGCTAGTCAGTTGGAGGTGGATGCAGGAATAGGTAACTCCAATATCACCCTGTGGAGACTGGAGGAAAAAAAATTAATTGGCATTCTACTAAGCATTTCTCCACATACATCCCCCTCAGTAAACACTAAAATATCCAGTCACGGAACAGCTGATTATCTGGCCAGTTAGGCCATTCAGCTGGGCAAGACATTCGCTATTGTGGATCAACCTCCACTGGACCAAACATCTAAGAGATGTAACCGTGTAAGAGATAAAGTGGAAATATCCTTAGATTAAACCCTCCATCCCACATCACAACATTAATGCTGGCATGGATATTATACGGTTATGTTGTGCATAAACAACAGCACTACTTACAATGAAGTGCATCTACAGCTCAGAATGACACCAACTAAATGACTGCAGAAGACTCATAACAAAGAAAAATTGATCTATCTAATCATTCAAAAACACAAAGCAAGGTAAAATGTTGTACTTTTCCATGTGTAACTTACACATTTGAAAAGGGTGTTATTATCAAGTATTCTTATTACATGTAAACTTCCCAACCAAAGCTCAAACACGCACTAGTAAGAAAATATAGAACAGCCACTAAAAGAAACACATTTTTCCTGTTCTATCAATCTACAAGTATGTTGTTCAGTTAAAATATGAGATGACACCAAAAAAGAAGCTTCTTTAACTTAACAAACATAATTTTAGTAGCCAAGAATAGTGAGAAACTCTCAAAGGTAAAACCAACAATGTTGTTCAGTTAAAATATGAGATGACACCAAAAAAGAAGCTTCTTTAACTTAACAAACATAATTTTAGTAGCCAAGAATAGTGAGAAACTCTCAAAGGTAAAACCAACAAATCATTACCATCTTTCAATACATGGGCTACAATAGCGTTTGCCACATCTGTTTTTACACCGAACAACCTTTCGATCACTTTTCATGCACTGATGGCACATCTGGCAATCATCATATGGGTCCTGCTTAGTAAAATGATGTCAGGTTACGCTCAGCAATTACAGCCTACAACAGAAAGATTAAATCTGGAGTAGAGTAAATGAACTCACATCAGTACTGAAATGCTTCCTTCTTGTGTCGACCTTCTTTTTTTTACCTTTATCACTTCTTCTAATTACTTTACCATTCTTGATGCCCTTTGGATCTGCGCAGTCATCTTGGTCATCATCATCCTGCTTTTCCAAAGCAAACTCCACTCTTTTTTTCTCTGTTAATTTCCTATTATTTCTCCTAAGTAAAGACTCATTTTTAACCCCTTTTGCAATAGGTTCCAGTGATTTAGCTGAACGTTTCCTCTTTGAATCATAAA
Source organism: Lycium ferocissimum (assembly GCF_029784015.1). Classification (NCBI taxonomy): domain Eukaryota; kingdom Viridiplantae; phylum Streptophyta; class Magnoliopsida; order Solanales; family Solanaceae; genus Lycium; species Lycium ferocissimum. Next base: position 45,711,835 of record NC_081343.1, read on the forward strand.
AAGTACTACCATTCTTGATGCCCTTTGGATCTGCGCAGTCATCTTGGTCATCATCATCTTGCTTTTCCAAAGCAACTTCCAATCTTTTCTTCTCTGGTAATTTCCTATCATTTCTCCTAAGTAAAGACTCATTTTCAACATCTTTTTCAATAGGTTCCAGCAATTTGGCTGAACGTTTCCTCTTTGATTCATAAAACTTACCACCATTCTTCTCCTCATCACTTTGAATCTCCTTACTCTTCCCCTTTAACCTTGACTTATTCAAATCACATCCAACCCCTTTCTTAACCACTCTACTAACCCTCTCAGCATCCCCACTTTCTTCTTCCTCTTGTAAAATCATTTTTTTCCCTTTCATCCTATCCTTTTCATTTGAAGAGTTTCCACTAGTTTCCCTTTTCTTTCCCCTAAACCCCACATTATTCAAATATTTCTTCTTGTTACCATCACCCCTTACTTTCATGTGATCATCTAAACTATCTTTATTTACAGCTTTCATCATAATACTACTATCTTTCATCATCCTCAATGAAGTAACAGCCTCATTCTCCTCATAACCCTCTCTATTTCTCCTGATTTTCTTCACCTTTCTAACCAAACTCTCACCAGAATCATCACTTGCATCATGTTTCGCAATGCATTTTCCACGCAGTTTCTTCTGCGGTTTACTACGTCTAGCAGAAGATACATGTTTTTCACACATGGACTTACCTTGGACTTTATAGTTTTTGCATCTCCATTTCTTACCGTCTGATCTTATGCAACGGAGATCATCATCAGGCGGCACAGATTCGTCCGGCTTCATTTCCGACGTGTTGATCTCCGTACAAGGTGAGCTGTGGGTTTAAGGTATGTTGAAAATGAGTTTTTAGAGGGAAAAATGAAAGGGTAAAGAGGGAAAGTTTCCTATATTTGTGTTTGTCTTGGTTGTCGTGTCCACTGGGGATTTACCTCAAACAGAGACATTCTTCTCGCAGAGGCGGTTCCTTTTTTTTTTGTCTTGGAGTAGTAAATAGTACTTAAGACAATTTAAAATCTTTCATAATTAAATTGCCTTGCATAAATTTACAGAAGCAAAATTTTCATTTTTTTTTTAATAGCATCTTCTTATGCTAGTAAAAATTATCTTCATATACTCCGTAACTTCTATTTGCCAGAAAATTTTTCCTATTCATTTGTTTCTCTTAAAAGGTGTATAATATTTATCTTGTTGACTTTCATCTACTAGCATTTGTAATTTGTAATTAATTCTAATAGGATTGTATTATATGCCTCCTTCTTTGATAAATTTGGCAATAGACAATTCGTTTTCACTTTATATCATTATGGGTGTGTTCGGTACGTAGGAAATTATTTTTTTGGGAATTTTTTTTTGAGAAAAATAAGCGAGTTTCTTATTTATTTTCTTGTGTTCAAGCAAAAATATTATCATAAAATCATTTGTATATAATCAAAATAAATACTATGAGGGCTGGGGGCGGGGGTACACGGGTGGGGTCGTGGGGATGGGGTGTGTTAGAGGATGTGGAAGACACAGTTAATGTGGAATGACACATATAAAATTGTTTTTTACTCCCACTATGAAAGTCATCTTCCTCATTTTTAATAAACTTGTTTTCCTAAAAATTATGCAGCAACAACATGAACAACAATGACATAACCAGTGTGATCCCATAAGTAGAGTCTGGAAAGGGTAGGATGCACGCCAACCTTACCTCTATCTTTGTGGGGTACAGAGGTTGTTTCCGATAAACTCTCGGCTGAAAAGAAAAGAAGAATTCAAAGCAAGGTAGCAAGAAAATAAGACGGCGAAATAACAAAATATAAAGCACATGAAGCGATAGTTAGTAATAAGCGCTGAAGAACGAAGAAACAACACGATTACCAAGTACTACTACTAATAAGGAGAAGCGAAGGAGGGGTTAGCCTCCTTCCTCTCCCACAAAAAGACATTATTGGATAATTATACAATATTTTAATTTGAACCAACTTTCTTCTTAAAAAAATGAATATAAGAGAGATGTGCGTAATATCTCAAACCACAAGGGAGGTCAGTGTGATAAAGATAAACATGGAGGGAGTTTTTTGAAATTATTCATAAATCTATTGTAGCTAGTGGCGGAGCCAATATTGCCCTTATTGAAATTTCTTGTACTTTTTTTTTTCTTTTAATTGGAGTGTTCTACTATATTTTACACTTTTAATTTTTTTTTATTGCAAATCTTGTCCATTCAATCATATATTACTTTGAAAATCGCCAAGATTCTTTAAAAAGGTGTAAGGCAAGTTACTAATATTATAATACATATTCAGAGGCTAAATAAATGGCATCGCCGATTTTGAAGTTCATTTAGTTCAATTTACTAGGTTATTCATTTGAAAAAGAAAAAAAACAATGGATGAGTAACTCAAATAAGTTTAGTTTAGTTTAGTTATCCTCTCTTGAGAATAGAGTTGGAAAAAGTTGTTACACCCCGTATCTTAAAACTAAGGTTAGACTCTTATCTTTAGAGTTTTAGTGGAAAAACTGAAGGTTTGAACGTTTTCCGAAAATCTTTGACAAGCCTACTTCGGGAAACTATAACCCCTTTGTTAGTTGGGAATTTGGGAAAGTACCCTTAATGAAAGTTGTAGTACATAGAAATACCTTTCCAACCATATAAGGAACAGGCCTATCAGAGATCAGAGCAAGGAGATATGATCACCTCAAGATGACTAATAGTAAGGCGCTTAAGATTCGATAGAATCGGCTTAGTTTTCGATATGTCTGGCTTCCATCCCAATTTCGTGAAAACCGTTTAGAATTTGAGAAAACTTAAAACATGAAAGTTGTAGCCCTTTGAAATAGCTTTCCAACAGTATATTGTGGAGCCCAAACAAAGCTTTGTGCTAGGAGTTATGCCCATTTTACCGAATGCTATCAGAAATGGCCTAGGGCGCCGCCCCAAGCCAAAATCCCATAAAAATGTAATTTTCAACAGGTCCTATAACATAGGCCCAGTGCACCGCCCTGGGCGACGCATCAGGCCAAATTATGCCTGAAACGACTTTTTTTCGAATTTTATATGTACCCAACTCCGAAAGACTTTTCCCACTTCATTCTAAACCATCTTTTTGGAGAGAAAATACCCTAAGTCTTCCACAAAGCATCCAAGGTGAGTTCCTACTCAAACCCCATTGATTATTACATCAATCTAATAAAGATTAACACTAGAATCTCAATCTATTCCATAGATTATCGATTGAATCTTCGTCTTAGACAAAAGAACCCTAGAATCTGAATTCAAGAAGATTGAACTTCAAAAAGGTAATACTTCTATTCTCTAATCACTTATAGTTGTGAATTGATGAGTTTTTAGGAGAATCGTAAATGGGTTTGATAGAGAGTATCATATGAACTATGCTAGGGTTTTAAATTATTAACTTAGGATTGTTGTAGTCATATGGGTGATGAAGAATGATGTTACTTTTATCAAATTGAGATTGTAGAATCACCTAGAAGTAATAGAATGGGAATTGGGTGAAGAAAATACCATTAATGAAGATTGTGGAGCTTTATGCCCGCTAAGTATTTGATAAAATGCTTAGGTGACCAAAGCATGGATATTATTGCTAATATGGAATCCCTTTGACTTGTGTTGCTATAGATTAAAGTTGAAAGGGTTGACGAATATTGTATTACGCTCAAAGGCCGGAATTAAGGTATGTGAGGCTGACTTTCTACCTTTGGGAATGTTAATGATTCTCCCTATGCCACGTTATTTTACAACGTTACTAATTGCCTCAGAAATATAGTTAAGCTTAGTTTCTTGAATAGTTGCAGAAGTTCTATTCTCTAGTTTCGTAATTCGTTCATGACTCTCATTTCGAACATTGTGAGCTCAGTACGTAATCGATATAGACTCGTGTTTGATACCCATGAGTCTTAGTCTAGAATACTCAACATGTTTATAAATAGTTAAAGCTTCAGTTCTCATAATCAGTTCATGAATACATGTCTGAGTGAATTATTGCCCAGTATGTCAGTGTTGTATCTTTCAGCATGATTCTCAGTTGCTTTACATGCCAGTGCAATTCAAATGTGTTGACGTCCCTTTTGTCCGGGGCCTGCATCTTTTGATGCAAGTAACGATTTACAAGTTGACAATTCTCCTTGCTAGGACCTTCTCGTATCGGCTGCTTGGTGAGCCCCAGTTCCCTCAAGGCGTTATCATACTTTCAGTCTTTATATTAGCTCTATCAGTGAGGTATGCCGGGGGCCTTGTCGTGAAACGCTAGTAGTTCGGTACTAACACGAGGCTTCATAAACTATAGTCCAGTCAGTCAGATATTTAGCAGCTTTTGGTGTTAGCCGTGTCGGCTACTTATTTAGACTTATTCAGTATTTCTACATTTATGATATTTCAGTCAGACTTTTAGTAGATCAGCATGTGTCAGTGTTATTCCCGCATTTAGTATGTTTGATATCACATGTTGATTCAGCCAGCTAGTTGGTTCGCTCGGTCACGTGCAGACAGGCACCGAGTGTCGTGTTACGCCCAAGCCATGGTTCGGGGCGTGACAAAAGTAGGAAAGAAATACCATGATATAAAGAAAGTAAATTTAATTAAATATATATTGATAAAAAGGATCTTCACAATTTCTAAATTTCCTTATTCCATTATATTTAATTTACCTTATTTTTAAAAATATTTTGATATCTCAATTTCAAGTTCAATACCAATTCATTGTTATCTTAAAGAGTTTCTTCGAGTTGGCACATGAAAGAGAGTTATGCAGAAACAAAATGAGCAATAGAGCAAAAAATAAAAGGCAAAAATAAAAAGGAATGTGCCTAGTAAATTTGAACAAAAGCAAATTGAAAAGGAGAAATAGAATAGAAATGAAAAATAACCCCCCCCCCCCAAAAAAAAAAAAAAGAAGATTAAAACTATAAATTGAGCCCAAAATAGAGAGGCTTTTTCTATTGGGTTAGGACACTGAGCCCAAAAGTTGCGCCAGCCCAATCTCACCTCTGCTGTGGGGAAAGCCGAAGGAAAAAAAATCCATGTAGGCGGCGTGAATCGAATCACTTTGAGCGAAATGATGAATCCCTTAGTCACTAAGCTAAGATTTTCAGATATGTCAAGGGGGTTCATTATAATATATATAGTCATAACATTCGAATTTAACTATACATACACAAATATAATTTTCTGGTGAAGGGGTTTGAACGAACCCCTTAACCTACACCTAGATCCGCCCCTGATTGTAGCACATAAAAATACTTTTCAATCCATAAAAACTTATCAACTATTCACAATAAGCTTGTTCAAACAAGTTTGTTTATCTTTTCAAACTCAATATAATTATTGTTCATATAGAAGGTAAGTTCATTTATATATGTCAAATCCAGATGAACATTTTTTTTATGTCATAACAATTGTTTGTAAGCAAACTAATCAACGGGGCAATTCGAGAATGTCATTTTTTAACTTTTCCGAGTTACTCTAAAGCGTACAATTTAGCCAGTTATAGTAAGAGGCCAACAGTTTGCTAAATTGTACGCTTTAGAGTTACTCAGAAAAGTTAAAAAAAGACTTTATCAAATTAACCTAATGATTAGTTTATAAATACTGAGTAAACGTGTCTCTTTTCAAATTTAATATACATTCAAACCTCTCTATAACAACATTGTTGGGTCCAAAATTTCTTGATTGCTATAGTAAATGGTTGTTATACACTGAAACAAGATTGACATTTAAATAGTAGTTCATTGTTATTTAAATAATACTATCTTGCACCTTCCTCAACGAAGTAACCGCCTCATTTTCCTCATAACCCTCGCCATTTCTCCTAATGATTTTCGTCTCAGGAAAATGAGATCTCTTCACATTTCTAACCAAACTTTCATCATCACTGATATCGCCTTGTGCGATTTGTTTTCTACGTAGTTTCTCCTCTACAACTAGCAGAAGATACATGTTTTTCACACATTGACTTACCTTGGGCTTTATAGATTTTGCATCTCCATTTCTTGCCGTCTGATCTTATGCAACGGAGATGATCATCCGGCGGCACAAATTCGTCCGGATTCATTCTGACCTATTGATCTCTATACAAGGTGAGTCGTGGGTTTAGGTATGTTGAAAATGAGTTTTTAGAAGGAAAGTGAAAAGCGGTAGAAGGAGGGAACGTTTCTATATTTGTGTTTGTCTTGGTTTTCGTTTCGTGTCTACTGGGGATTTACAAAGAGACATTCTTGACGCAAAGGTTTCAGAATTCGGTTCCATTTTTTGTCTTGGCCTAACAAAAATAGTACTAGTACTAGTCTCTCAGTCTCAAATTATCTGTGTTGGTTACTAAAAATAGTTAACTCAAATTACTCTTATCACTTTTACTTGTTCAGTATTTTTAAAAATTTACTTGTCACTTTTAGCATATCAAGAAAAGATAATTTATTTTTTCCTGCTTTACCCATAGTATTAATTGCTAATTTCAAATCAGTTTTCAAGAACAAAATATACACCAATTAATATGGGCATCATGGTATATTATGCACTTCATTTATTATTTCTTAAAGGGTGTATAACGTTCATAGTGGACAAGTAAAAGCAGGGGCGGAACTACTCTGGAGCGGCTCAACATAATTGGAGGCCTCAAGTGAATTAGAGGCCTAAAACTCAAAACTTTACATATATTTTATTCAAAATCTATTTTTCTAACTTTTTTTTAGATGCAAAATTACTGCTTAATATTTTTTTATAATCGATTTCTTCGAATACTTTTTTTCAAAATTGTTTACTTTAGGTAAGATTTTATCAATTTCAATGTTGAAAGATATCCTTCCACTGAGGCAATCATTACAAAAACTGTAAATATAATTATATAAGCAATGAGTTGACAAATTTTAGATAGAGTTAGAACGATAGAATCTGATTTAAGAAATTGATAACTTGGTATACCCCACTTTAATATGCTTGCTGCAATGCTTGAAAATATAAGAAGAAACAAAAAAAAAATCAACTATTAACTCTCATTTTTGACAGAGTGTTGCTCTAAGTTATCATAGATTTGAAGAAGAGAGTACAAAAGAAGTTAAAGAGAATAAAATAATGTGAATGTTAGCGGACGGAATGTAAGAAGACAAAATAATGTTTTCTTGATTTCTCCTATTTAAAAAATGTTAAAGAGAATAAAATAATATAAATTTATAAGAAATATTATACTTTTTTTTTTATCATAAATAATCTATTTTCTTTAAGAAAAAAGTAACACATAATTTATTTTTGGTAAAATTTGGGGCCCCCCAAAATTGGGGGCCTAAGGCATATGCCTTAGTGGCCTAGCCTTAGAGCCGGCCCTGGATTTACTCAGGAGTTACGGAGTGTCACGCCACCAACAAGCTTCGGCCGAAACACACACGCTCTCTCTCTATATATATACTAGTTGCAGGAAGCCCGTGCTAAGCCCGGTCCCAAACTCAAAAGTGAATATAATAAGTTTAATCAAAAAAGCATAATAAGAAATTATTTATACAATTTTCGTTTAGTCTCTTTACCTAAATTAACTTAATAACCTTATAAGGATATTATTAAATAATAATTCAAGCGCGCGCGCGCATACACATATATATATATAAAGTAAAAGATTTTTAAATGTGATACCAAAGTTGTATAAACTTTACCAACCACAAAAAGTTACTACTATATATAGCCATCTCAAATTATTTGTCGTGTTTCTCTTTTTCATGCTCCTTAAGAAAATATTGATTAAGAGGAGTTTCAACTATTTTACCCTTATTTATGTTGTAAGATTAATCACTCTTTATTAAATATTTACCCTATATATGTCTTGTATACCCATAATTGAGGTATTTTGTAGTCTTCAAGAACAATTACTATTAAGAGTGAAATGAAGAAAAAATACATAACTAATTTTATCCTGAACTTTTAAAATGACAAATATTAAAATAATCATTTTTAGAAATCACTACAAATAATTTGAGATAGAGAGAGTACTAATTACAAAGACTAAAACTATTTTGAAGGGATTAAAATCGACGTTAGTTTTGTTAAATCCGATTTTCAATGTCTTTCTCTCTCCATTTTCTAAAAAAGTTGGCTTTCTATTAAATTAAAGACACAACAATTAATGAGATTTAACCGTTGGCCATGTGAATGCCCTAAGAAAGTGAGTGAGGACGTGTGGCAGCTTTATAGAAAAACTCAAAATTACGAAACTAACCCTATGAGGACGACCAAATCTTGCCATTCCCTCTTAAGTATAATACCAGTTACGGGAGGCCCGTGTTAAACCCGGGCCCAAATTCTGAATATAAAAATAGTAAATTTCATTAAATAAATATAATATGTGTCATATTTTGTTTACCTTATAATTGATTTAATGTAATTACAAGTAAATCATATCTTATTGATAAGTTTTTATAATTATTAATGTTTCTTGTCATATAATTGGATAGTTTTTAAAGAAAATTTTACTTATGAGGAAGAAACTAAAGTAGGAAAATTAGCAAATTCCAAATGGACACAAGTGATTCGATATTCTATAAAATAATATGATTTAGTATGATAATTAATAACTTGGCGAAGATCATAGATTGAAAAATATTTTCGTACTTTAATGAATTTGTGAGCGTGTGATTTTTATTTAAATATAAAATAGATCTCTTTACTAATTTCACTCATTATTTTAGGTGTCTAGAATTTCTGCTAGTTAAGTATAATTTTTAATCTTAGTTTTCGACGAAATTCAAGAAATAACCTTTATTCATTAAAATGTACCTCACGAATCAATGTAATTTAGTTTTGTGTATATACTTTATTATTTAAAAAATAATTTTAGCTAATCAAACAAGAGATTTTGAAGACAATCCGAGCATGACTAATAACATTATTTTTGTTTTCAACAGTATATGACACCATTCAATAATTTTTATTTTTAATATTTGTAAGACATTATAGATATTTCAAAGGCGACATATAAAATTGTCCCTAAATTTTTTATTGTTCAATTCAGAAAAAGATAGTTAGAATAAAAGAACTAATTATATAAGAATCACACTTGGTTCATAATGAAAATATAATCCGTAGAATCACCAAATTTCTGGAAGGTTTTAACCTTTTCTCCTTTCTCCTCTTCTTTATCTCAAATATAATTGAAAGAATTTAAAATAAAACTTAAAAGGTTCTTGTCTTCTTTTTTCAAAAAATGCTTATTTTATTAATTATTGAAGTATTCTATACACTCTAGTATTCTATACACTCTAAGTTAATCTACTAAAAGTCGTTGTACTAACCTTTTCATAGGGAAAAAAGTTTAATACAAATTCTACGAAAAGAAAGAATTTTTGTGTGAGAAAATGGCCAAATGAGCCCCCAACATTTGACAGATATTCCAACTAGACACCAAACCTTTGCGAGAGTCCTATTACCGTCCTGAAATTTTAAAAGTGAAATATTCTCACCCTTAAAAGTTGACCAGTCCAAGAAGGTGACTACACCGCTTGGAGGCGCGTTAAGGCATAATAAAAAACACCCCAACGTTAAAAAAAAATATCTACATGGCAGTCCAACTCAGCAAAAATAACACTTATTCATGAAAAATATCCTAATTAATTTCAAATATGTACTAATTTTTTTATTAGACCGATAAAAGAGTAGATTTTGATCTTTAAAGAAATCCCTAAAATAAGGTAAATAAAAAAATTAGTGGTATATAAAATACACGCTTCAAAACATATAAAATAACAATCTCACATAATAATTAAAATTTCAGATAAGTATATATGTTTCCCATATATGAAATGGTATATATGTTTCCCATATATGAAATGAAAACTTCATTTTACTCTTTTAATATTTTAACTCTCACGGTTTATGGAATTATTACTTCAAACTCATTTATGTTTATCTCGAACTCATTTAAGATTTTAATAATGTATTTTATTTTCGCATGTATTAGCAAAAGATTCATATTTTCATCTTCTAAAATCAATTTAAATAACCTTAGTTTAGAATCTTTACACACAGAGATTAACCTAATGAACTTATAAAACATTAATAAAATAGAAAAAATTTGGTTTCCCATCCGGCTTTCGGTAACACATGCTGGGGCCCGACTATAACAGATTCGCGCCGTAGGATCCATTCGGGGAGAGCTCCCCTACCGAGGAATTTTCCATACCCAGGGGCTCTAATCCAAGACCTCTAGTTAAGGGCAAAGCAATCCCATCCACTGCACTACATCCTTGGTGGTAATAAATAATAATTCAAGTTTTCTAATAAAGTAACAAAATATTGAAATTATACCTGAAAATAATTCTATAACGGACCTAAGCATATATGATCACTATAAAAGTAAGATTTTGGAAGTTTAACACAAATAAAGAGAAAAAATATGGAAAGAAACATATGACGTGAGACATATTTAAATGTAAAGCATGACCTAATAAATGCTTCACTTGGAAAAAAATATTGGCTCCAAGATTGTCTAAGTTTTACCAAAATGTATGATGAAAAAATAGTCTAAAAGGTACTCGCTCCCGTCTATATTATACGGTGTTTTTAGTTTGGGCATACCTATTAAGAAATCCACTCACCCCTAAAAAATAAGAGGGGCTTTCACTAAACTACTTTTAATTAAATAGTACCTATTTAATATGATTTCTTGAATATTTAAAAACTCATTTCTAAATTACTACTAAGGGAGAACCAAGAGATTTTGTAGTCCTCACAAAAAATTTCAAATTAATGTTAAAATTTTCAATTAGTTACTTCTAGGTCCTAATGTTATTTTTTAAAGTCAATTTTACTTTTTTTTTTTTAAATTATTTTATTACATAGGGGTAGGGGAAGGTGAAATGCGGAAGGGGATTACAACGTGGGGATTCGAACCCTCACTAACAAGATAAAAGTTCAGGTAGTCAACCAACTGAACTACTAGATCCCTACGTCAACTTTACTTTTTGTTCTTATGGTCTACTTTTTAAAAGCTGTCGAACACCTACCTTATTTCTTCTTTCACTTTCTTCTGTTGATCTTATCTATTATCCCAAAAAACAATCATTTCTTCGCTAGATATTCTTGCTTCTTGTCGCTCTCTCTTTTTTCCTTTTTCATTTGTTGCATATTATCCTCCAACTTTTTTTTTCCTCCTGTTATTGGTTCGTTGTAGATTCTTACATGTAGGTATTTCTTTTACTTTATACTTGCATCATTGAATTTGAGAATTTCTGAAAATTTGTTTACTTACATGTAGGCATTTCTGTTACATTATATTTATACTTTACCGAGCTAATGTGTTTTAAAAAAAATTGTAGTAAAATGATTTTCAGGTATAATTTTAGAAATTATTTAGTCTAAAACTAAGGTTAAAAATCACATTTAACCAGCATAAACCCTTAACACAAAATAATGAGTGCATAATTTAATAAGTATCAAAACAGATTTATTTTTATCTATAAATAAAATCACACGCTTACAAATTCACTAAAATATGAAAATATTTTTTGATTTATGATTTTTGCAAGTTGTAATTATCCTACTTTATCATCTTAGCTTAGGATATCGAATCACTTGTGTCCCTTTGAGATTTAGTAATTTTTCTACTTAACTTTGTTCCTCATAAATAAAGTTTTTGTTAAAAATGATCTAATTGTATGATGAAGAAACTTTAATAATTATAAAACTTATTAATAAAATATTATTAACCTGCAAATACATTAAATTAGTTATCCGGTAGAAAAATGTACTCCCTCCGTCTCAATTTATGTGATATAGTTTGATTAGGCACGGAGTTTAAGAAAGAAAAGAAGGACTTTTGAAACTTATGGCCTAAAACAAGTCATAGATATTTGTGTGACTGTAAATCATTTCATTAAGAGTAAAAGCGGAAGTTTTAAGTTAGATTATTTCTAAATATAGAAATGCATCATTTTTTTTTATACGGACTAAAAAGGAATATGTATCACATAAATTGGGACAGAAGGAATAGCAGATTATACTTATTTAATAAAAGATTATATTTTAAAATTGGGCACAAGCTTGGTACGAGCCTTCCATAACTAATATCAAACCTAAGGAGCAATTATTCTATTGAAAATGAGGCAATACACTTTTCTATTCGACGCTAATTAGTCAATGTTCAAATTACAACTTTGTAGCCTAATAAATTAAATGTAATCGATCTCTTAACTCCAACAATCACTCGATTGTCAACCCCATTAATTTAACTCTATATCGAAGCAATATTTACTCCGACATATTATGACCTTAGAATGCTTCTAAAATAAGCTGATAATGTTACTTACAACTCGATAGTAATTATACTGAATACACTTTGACAACTCGATCAAGAATATGTATCCATATTTTTCTGCACGTTGTTGGCTCAAATACTCACGAACAATGATCTTTTGCAATATGTTATGGATCTCTATGGAAGTGTGTAACATGAATGAAATTACCAAATATTTATAGGTAGATTAGAAGTTAGTAACATAAGCTGTTTACACCAACCAAGGAAACAAATAATAAAAATTCTTCTTACCTGAAGAAATTTAATAACCGTGTTCCTTAGTTACCACTTACCAATAAAAGTATTGAACGTTGACATATATCAAGATTCAAAATTAGGTCAAAGAAAAACTAACCAGAGAAAACAAACAGGAGAGAGAAAATGTAGCATGGCCAACCATACTACTATCTTTTAACACCTTAATTCTATTGCAAAAGTTTGTCACATAGTTTTCACATGGAGCATCCTATTGCCCCCTCCAAGAAAAGGAAAACTTTGTACCCTTTTTAATAATATTTGTAAGATGTGTTACATCTTTCTAGCTCGATTGTGGGGGTTTAAAAAAAGAATAAAGAAGGTTTTAGTCCAACATATGATCACAAGAGTTTTCAAAGGTACAATCACACTTCTCTATAACATATTATTAATCATCCTATAGAACAGTATTTTACTATGACAATCAAGTTTTCTTTGATATCAATTTTCATGTTATATTATATTATATATTCTCTATAAAAGCATTTCGCTATAACAATTAAAAAAACTAAAAGATCCAGACAAATGACTCTATTATAAAGAGGTTTGACTGTACATAAATTCATGTCATTTGGAATTTGTTAAAGAGAAACTCTTCAATATATGATCCATATATACTCACTTTTTCCTTATTCCATTTTTAGGCAAACTCCATTCTCCTCTTTAATTTTCAGAAAATGTATACCTAGTATTAAAATAAGAGTAAATTTAGAGAGAAAAAATAATAACTTCTTGATTATGTAAAAATATTACTATATATTTTAGAGCAAATGTAACTTTTAAATACACTACTCTCTCTGTCCAAATTTATGCGGCATGGTTAGAATTTCGAGAGTTAAATCTTTTTAGTTTGACCGTAAATTCAGACATAAAATTTTTAGGTTTTTTTTAAATAAAATTTACATATTTGAAAACTACGTAAAAAATACTATAAGTCACACTAATTTATAATTTAAAATATTTAAAAGGATATATGAAAAAATATGATTTACAAAAAAATCGTTTGAATCTCAAAATTCGAAAGATGCCACATAAATTAGAACGGAAGGAGCATTGGGAAAAGGCCCAATATACCTTAGAAAAAACCTGATAAAGGGCCCATAACAAAAGCCCACCCAAGAGTAGTACTAAGAAAATGAATGATGCCAACAAAACTAATTACAATAGCAGCCACGTGTAATTCATAAGATAATTCAAATCGGTCACTGTAATTTCGATTTAATACCTGTGGGGACGACCAAAAGAGCCGATCGGCTCTTATATTAAGTACTAGTTGCATGAGGCCCGGGTTTACTCATGATGAAAAAATAGTAAATTCAATTACAAAAATATAATTTATATCACATTTTTCTATTGTATAATTAATTTATTTTAGTGGCACGTTAATCATGTCTTGTTGGTAAGTCTTCATAATTATTAATGTTTCTTAGTCATAATTGAATAATTTTTAAAGAACAAATTATTTATGACGAAGGAAGTTTTGAAGGAGAATTGGCAACTACAAAGGGACACAATATTCTTTACACTAAAGAAGCAAAATTTTGGAGGTTTAAAACAAATAAAGGGTGTGTTTGCTATGGAGAAAATTTTTGGAGTTTTTTAGAAAATGTTTTTCAATTTTTTCTTGTTGGGCTGGTCAAAATTTTTGAAAAACATTTTCTCTAGGAAAATAAAATCATTAAAAATGAGGAAAATGACTTCATTAGTGGAAGTAGAAAAATTAAGTTCCACAAATGACATTCCACATTCATTGTGTCTTCCCTGCATTCCAATACACCTCATCTTCAATACCCCACCCTCATAGCCCCCATCCCCCCTCCCCCCCACTCCCATAATACTCGTCTAGATTATATACAATTGATTTTAGGATAATATATTTTGCTTACATACGAAACACAAGAAAATAAGTAAGAACACACTTGTTTTGCTGAAAAACATTTTTAAAATAATATTTTCCTTCACAAACATAGCCAAAGGGTAGAATATGGGGTACTAAGTAGTAAGATCAAATAAATGTTCTGATTGAAAATGAAACAGTGACTCCAAAGTTGCATAAATTTTAGCAAAATTTATAATAACAAATAATGTTAATGGCACACCCTCGATTTTTTTTTTACTTGTCTCTTGTCTCTTGTTGACTTGACACTTCTCTTAAGAAATTATTTATTAGGAGTAAAATATTCTAATTAAAATTTAAGTTTGACTACTAATACTCTATATAGTTACTTAATGATAACGGTAATATAGGAAGAATTATTAAATCTTTCGTGATTTGCTAAAATAGACATGCAAAAATATGTTTTTAGTATGATGTAAAAATGAATGAAATGAATAATTTAACGAGGGACAACAAGAGATATAAAAAAAAAAAATACATCGTCCAATTACAAAGGCCCAAGTGGGCATGGCTATGAAAGAGAGCAAAAGTAAAAATATGTAGGGTAAAATCAGCCATGTGGCGCAACATTATAGGACAAAACATAATGTGAGGACTACAAAAAGCCCTATATTGGCTCTTATATATAATAGTAAAAAGTAATATACAAGACGAGAGAAGCCGTGCTCCGCACGGCCCAACGCGTTCAACTCAAGTTTTTTTTTTTTCCTGAACTCACTGCTTCTTCGATAAGAATTTTTCAGAATGGCAGAACTCCGATCACTAAAATGAACCAAGGTACATACCATTATTCCTAAAACTAAATACTTGAATTTGATAATAAATAAAAAAAATAGCCAAGGTACATCACTTAAGAAGCAAAGACCACTTGCACCCATACTATCAATACATGAATTTGATTGGACATGTGCATTTGGGCACGCACCAACAATTTCACCTCTTGAATTAAAAAAGGGCAAAGATATGCCTGCATGCAACTAGAAATTCATAAGCTCATTCAGACTCTCTGTTAGATGAGGCCATCAGAAGCAAAAATTCCGTCATATTTGTGGAAGCATCGAGTCTTCACTCCAATGGGCATCTCCTGAGGCTTACACAGTTATATCTGTTGATGGTTCTAAAACCATGTAGAAGGGTGATACAACCCAAGTTGCATCAAGGCCTTTCACAAGGAGCCAAGCTTGTGAACTTCAAGCAATGCAAGGGTTATTCATGAAGAGGGACGTACTTGCGTACACTCTAGAGCCCTCCCGGGTATTCCAAGTGTTGATGATTACATGGGAGGACGGATTGGAGAAGAGTGTTGAAGATGGCTATACTTGCAATGAGGCTATTACTTAAAGGCTAGCATTTTCAAGTTTCATTTACGAGGAAGACCAACCAAACAAGACCCTTACTTCATTAAGGGTAGAATTGTAATAGCTTAGTTGTCTTCCTTAGCTTTCTAGTATAAATAACTTCTCTAAACATTTCCTAGGTTAGATTTTGATGAATATTGAAATTACTAAACTCATTAAGAGTAGAGAGCTTGTGAAGCTTTTGATTGTGAACCTTGTTGAGAGGATTAGTTGCTTGGGATCACAAGTTCCTTGAGGTCATCCTAAGAGTTTGATGCTTTATTTGATTACAATTTGAAGGTCTTAGTTATTATAGAACTTTGGTTGTCAAATTTTGTCTTTAGTTGTGTCAATCTAGTTATCCTTTGTTTTCCTTGTCATTTTCTTGTCCTTTTGTTTTCCTTTAAGATATCATTTGGTATCAGAGCCTAATTTAGGTTTGTTCCAACAGATCTAACCTTGGGATTTGATTCTTAAAAAAAAATAAATTAAAACCCCAAAAAATTTCGTGTTGTTTGTTGATTCTAGTGTTAGATCCGAGTTTCTCAATGTATTAGGATTTCAAATATTGAGTGTCAAGTCATTTTTGAGTTTTTCATCATTAAAGGACCTTGAAGGTTGAAGAACTCAAAGTGGGTTTTGTAGTAGAACTCGATATTGAAGTTTGAAAGTTATTGGGTGGTGTTTCCCTAGTGAAGATGGTTTAGAATCCGAAATTTGGGACAAAAAGGAGTTGATTTGAAGGAGTTGAGATTTTAAAAGTTCTTGGTGTTCTTGAAAATCTTCAAATCTTCAAGAGGAAGAAGAAGGCAAAGAAGGTGTTTGATCCCAAAAATCTTCAAATCAAAAGTTGAAAAGTGTTTGTGGGCCAAAGAGGAAAAAAGGAAAAAAAAAAAAAAAGGGAAATTAGAAAATTCAGTCCACTTTTCGACCCCCCCCCCCCCCACAAAAAAAAAAAAAAAAATCGCCACGTTATCGCTGACGTTAGCCACGCACAGCAAAAAAAAACCTGCACGCGCGTGCACTTCAGATTTAGAGAGTGTGCATTTCAACACTTAGAAAATTTTTCTAAGTGTTGGACCAAAAACCACCCCAAAATTTTTCTAAGTGTCCAAAACTTCTCCAATTTTTTTCTAAGTGTTTCTCCACTTCTTATCTACTTTCTTTGATTCTCTAAAGATAATTAACAACTAGTAATTGTTCTTACTTGATTGTTAATTAGTTCTTGAGTCCCATTTCTTTTCGTACCAATTCTCTTCGTTCTTTTCTTTTTTAACTTCGTCGAAACTTCTTGATTTAAGTCCGCTAGTTTGAATTGAGTCGTTCGTTCTTCTAAGTTAAACAAGAATCTATTCCGGCCAAGAGTAAAACTTGAATCCCTTGTGACTAATTGACATTAACAAGAACATAATCAAAAGCCGAAACAATTTGTGAGGCAATTCAAAGGTGTGCTTACTTGAGAGTTTGTGAGTTGTTTATCACTAACTTGACGTGTTTGCTTATTTTGTGTGTGTTTTAATAGGTACCATGGCGAATGAAGATGAAACTCCAACTCCCACCCAGGGAGTAACACTTGATGATTTGGCCAACATGATAGCCACCTTGGCTAATCGAATGGGAAATGTGGAGGGAGAGATAAGGTCTTTAAGGTGAAGTATGAGGGAATTGTCATCCTCACCACAAGTTCACTATCAAGGAAACACAAGTGGCTTGCCTCGAGCCACTTCACCTACCTTGTTCCCCGGAACTATCCACCAATTGTACAACTATACTCCTCAAAAGACCAACACCTTAAACAATACCCCACCACCTCCACAAGACCAAATTCCAAATGAAAACCAAATTCCAAATGAAATCGAACCACGACCAAATGTCACTCTACCCCGTCAAAACCTTCCAAACCCCCAACAAGCCGTCCGAAATGTCCCACCCATGAATGATGACTATCAAGGAGAAGTGTATGAAGATGCTGCGGTTGATCCTTATGCTAATCAAATTAGGGGACAACGAGGACACATACAAGGTCCGCAACGATGTAGAGGTGGAAGGAATGGCCCTATCCCTTAAATGGGTAGGCAAAGAGGATATCAAGCTCGTGATGGTTACCAAGGTCGTGACTACCAAGGTTATGATTATGATGAAGAACCTTATGGGAACTATGGGAATGGTGGAGGTCGGGATACGAGTCTCAACTCCATCAAGGTCACTCTCCCAACATTCAAAGAGGGTAGTGATCCCGACGTATTTCTTGATTGGGTGATGCATTGTGATAGAATCTTCTTGACAAATGACATGTCCGAGGTGAAAAAGCCCTTTTATGCCATTACTCAATTCAAAGGCTTCGCCTCTACATGGTGGGAAACTCAAGTGAAAGCGAGGAGATTGCATGAACTTGCCCCTACACCTACTTGGGAAGGGCTAAAGAATATCTTGAGGTGCAAGTATGTCACCGAACGTTACAAGCAAGAGAAACTCAAGAAGGTATATACTTTGAGGCAAGGCAAAAAGAGTGTGGAAGAATACTATGATGAGTTCCAACTTGTGAAGATGAGAATAAACTTTGAAGAGGGCGCATTGAATGCTATGACTCGATTCCGAGCCGGGTTAAATGGAGAAATTGCTTCCCAAATGAGACTCCACAGCTATAATGGCATTGATGAAAGTCTTGAAGCGGCTATTGAGATAGAGGAGGGTCTCAAGGAAGACAAGATCAATAAGTCGAGAGGCTACATAAGTTCACGGAACAACAACAAGGAAAAAGGAACATCTTCCTCCAATTAGCAAAAAAATAAGGGCACCATGCAAGAATTCAAAAAGCCCTTTATGAAAAACAATCAAGTTGCGAAGCAACCCTAAAAGTTTGATCCAAAAGAAGGAGGTACAAAATCTAATCCGATCCGATGTTTTAAATGTCAAGGCTTTGGTCATATAGCAAGTGAGTGTGCCAATCAGGGAGCATTCATTATGAGAGAAGCGGGTAGTGATGATGAGGGAGAACATGAGGTGGAAGATAATGAGGGTAATTATGGGAATGATGAACGTGGGAGTGATGAAGAGCAAGATGATATAGAGGGTGATAGAGATGTCACCGTTCCAAATTGTTTGGCAAGAAGGGTGATGACATGTATGGCCAAGCCTCAAGAAGGGGAGATCACCATCCCTAATTATGTGGTAAGGAGAAAAATGATAAGCAAGGCCATGGATGATCCTAGCCAAAGAGAGAACCTTTTCCATTCTAAATGTGTTATCAACCAAAACGTGTGTGTCATGATCATTGATAGTTGGAGTTGTGCAAATGTTGCAAGTACGACGTTGGTTGATTTCTTGAAACTTCCCACCACCAATCATGAAAATCCTTACAAACTCCAATGGCTTAATAAACGTAAAGAGTTGAAGGTGACTCGACAAGCCTTTATCAAGTTCAAAATTGGGAAGTACCAAGATGAGATCCTTTGTGATGTTGTTCCCATGCAAGCTTGTCACCTTTTACTTGGTAGACCTTGGCAATATGATAGGTCAACCAAGCATGATGGAAGAACCAATCGGTACACTCTTGTTCATAATGGGTTCAACCTTGTGTTATGTCCTATGATGCCTTTGCAAGTTGGTGAATTTTACTATAAAATGAGGAAGTTGAAAGAGAAGGGAAAGGGTGTAAAAAGAGATAGTGAGGGAAGTGGGAAAAAGAAGGAGCCGAGGGGAAAGGCTAAGGTGGCCCTCTTGGCAATTCTAGGGGAGATTAGGGAGGAGTTAGAGGAGCGACAACCGGTGATCCTCCTCACTCACAGGGACTATGCTTTGCACACTAACGAACTAACCTCTTCTTTGCCTAGTTCTATTTCTTCTCTTTTGCAGGACTATGATGATGTGTTTCCCACAGAGCTTCCAAAGGGATTGCTACCATTAAGGGGAATTGAGCACCAAATTGACTTTGTCTCGAGGTCTTAATTGCCAAATAAACCGGCTTATATGGCCAACCCGGATGACACCAAAAAACTTCAAAAGCAAGTGGATGAACTCCTTGAAAAGGGGGTTGTGCGAGAAAATATGAGTGCATGTGCCGTGCCCGTGATGTTGGTGCCAAAGAAAGATGGAACATGGCGCATGTGTGTTGATTGCCGAGCCATCAACAATATAACGGTAAAGTATCGCCATCCCATACCTCGTCATGATGACATGCTTGATGAATTGAATAGTTTATGCATATTTTCTAAGATTGACCTTAGGAGCGGATATCATCAAATCCGAATGAAACCCGGAGATGAGTGGAAAACGGCATTCAAGACCAAATTTGGTCTACATGAATGGTTGGTGATGCCTTTTGGTCTCACTAGCGCTCCTAGTACTTTCATGCGATTAATGAATCATGTGATGAAACCTTTTATTAGCAAATTCGTGGTTGTTTACTTTGATGATATATTAGTGTATAGTAGAACCATGGATGAGCATGTTGATCATTTGAAATGTGTGTTTGAAGTGCATAGACAAGAACAACTTTATGCTAATGTGGCTAAATGCTCTTTTTGTGTTGATGAAGTTGTTTTCTTGGGTTTTGTTATGAGTTGAGGGCGTTGAGGTTGATAAATCCAAAATAGACGCTATTAAGAATTGGCCAACTCCTAAATCCATTGGTGATGTGAGAAGTTTTCATGGATTGGCTAGTTTTTATAGGCGGTTTGTTAAAGGATTTAGTACCATAGCCGCTCTTTTGACCGAGGTAATCCGAAAGGATAAGCCTTTCTCTTGGGGTGAGGAGCAAGCAAAGGCTTTTGAAACTTTAAAACAAATGCTTAGCTCCGCACCGTTGTTGCAATTACCCGATTTTAATAAAATCTTTGAAATTGAATGTGATGCTAGTAAAGTAGGTATTGGTGCCGTTTTGATGCAAGACCAAAAACCCATTGCCTATTTTAGTGAAGAGCTTAAGGGTGCGATGTTGAATTACTCCACCTATGATCTTGAATTGTATGCTTTGATTAGAGCTTTGGGTAATTGGCAACATTACTTGTGGCCTAAAGAGTTTGTTATTCGAACTGATTATGAGTCCTTGAAACACCTTAAGGCCCAAGGTAAGTTGAACAAACGGCATGCCAAATGAGTTGAATTTCTTGAAGCATTTCCTTATGTAATCCAATACAAAAAGGGGAAGGACAATGTAGTGGCGGATGCCTTGTCTAGAAAACATGTTTTGATAAATACTTTGTCTTCCAAATTGATGGGTTTTGAAAGCTTGAAGACATTGTATCCGAGGACCCCATTTTTGCAAAAATCTTTCAAGATTGCGAAGAATGGGAAAAGGAAAGATGGATCAGGGATAGGTCTTCTACTCCCTATTCGAAATTTGATGGTTTCTTGTTCAAGAACAAGCGACTATGTGTGCCCATGAGCTCTTGGAGGGAATTATTTGTGAGGAAGGCACATGATAGGGGATTAATGGGACATTTTGGAATTGATAAAACTTTGGGAATTCTTGTGGAGCAATTTTATTGGCCTAATATGCGTCGGGATGTTGCTAAAATTTGTGGGCAATGCATTGAGTGCCGTGGTGCTAAGTCTAGGCTCCTTCCCCATAGTTTGTATACCCCTCTCCCCACACGACAAAGGCCTTGGCTTGACATTTCAATGGATTTTGTATTGGGTTTGCCAAGGACAAAAAGGGGCAAAGATAGCATTTTTGTTGTTGTTGACCACTTTTCAAAGATGGCTCATTTTATTGCATGTCATGAAATTGATGAAGCATCTCACATTGCATCTTTGTTTGTTGAACATATGGTCAAATTGCATGGTATTCCCAAAACCATAGTGAGTGATAGGGACTCTAAGTTCCTTAGCCACTTTTGGAAGGAATTGTGGGGACGACTTGGGATTAAATTGTTGTTTTCTACAACTTGTCACCCATAAACCGATGGCCAAACCGAGGTTGTGAATAGGACTTTAGGTTCTATGCTTAGGGCCATGGTTAAGGAAAAATTAGCATCTTGGGAAGATGATTTGCCTTTAGTTGAATTTGCATATAATAGAGTCATTTATAGTACAATTGGCATGTCTCCATTTGAGGTTGTTTATGGTTTTAATCCACTAACCCCTCTAGATCTCACCCCTTTGTCTCAAGATGTTGTTTTGAGTTTAGATGGAAATAAAAGGGCCGAGGCCATGAAGAAGTTGCATGAAAAGGTGAGACTTCACCTTGAGAAGAAGAATCAAGAGACGGCCAAGAGAGCAAACAAAGCCGCAAAGAGAGTTGTGCTTGAACACGGTGATTAGGTTTGGGTACATTTTCGCAAGGAGCGGTTTCCCAACAAAAGGAAGACCAAGTTGATGCCTAGAGGAGATGGTCCATTTGAGGTGCTTGAGTGACTCAATGACAATGCATACAAGATTGATCTTCCCCCGGAATATCAAGTCCATAACACCTTCAATGTGTGTGATCTCTCTCCTATGGATGTGGATGATGGTGACCCCTTAAATTTGAGGACAAATTCTTTTCAAGAAGGGGAGAATGATACAACCCAAGTTGCATCAAGGCCTTTCACAAGGACCCAAGCTTGTGAACTTCAAGAAATGCAAGGGTTATTCATGAAGAGGGACGTACTTGAATACACTCTAGAGCCCTCCCGCGGATTCCAAGTGTTAATGATTACATGGGAGGATGGATTGGAGAAGAGTGTTGAAGATGGCTATGCTTGCAATGAGGCTATTACTTAAAGGCTAGCATTTTCAAGTTTCATTTACAAGGAAGACCAACCAAACAAGGCCCTTACTTCATTAAGGGTAGAATTGTAATAGCTTAGTTGTCTTCCTTAGTTTTCTAGTATAAATAACTTGTCTAAACATTTCCTAGGTTAGATTTTGATGAATATTAAAATTACTAAACTCATGGAGAGTAGAGAGCTTGTGAAACTTTTGATTGTGAACCTTATTGAGAGGATTGGTTGCTTCGGATCACAAGTTCCTTAAGGTCATCCAAAGAGTTTGATGCTCTATTTGATTACAATTTGAAGGTCTTAGTTATTATAGAACTTTAGTTGTCAAATTGTGTCTTTATTTGTGTCAATCTAGTTATCCTTTGTTTTCCTTGTCATTTTCTTGTCCTTTTTATTTCCTTTATTATATCAAAGGGAATAGGCTGGCATTATCCTGATGCAATTCAAATGACCCCCACGACATAACCTGTCACTACAAAGTTGAATGCAGTTAGTTGCTATAAATGCTATGATATCATAGAGATCATGAGGCCATGTTTAAGGATCAAATTCGAATAGTTGTATCATGTGACAAAGGTAAGTGAATAATTAGCGTTGAGTAACTAATAATATCAAATTTTGGGTTCACTGAGAAAAAATGCCTAACTAATGCAAAAGGTGTTTTGGAGGGAGTAAACTGTCAAGTATCTCAAAGTACCAAAACAACACTAATCACTTTATAATGCAGTTCTTGACAAAATAGAGCTGAATTTAAGAACTTCAAGTATTTGCTCATATTCAAACGAGGACCCAAAAAGATGAACCACATCCTTCCCTTTGCGCCCAGTAACTACTACATGAAAACATTTAAAATAAAAGAAAGGAGGGGACAAGCTGGATCTAATATTAGTTTTTCTTATAAAGAAAAGTTGTTCTTATACACATACAGATAACACAGGCATAACCGTTGTTTATATAGATGAGATATATGAGAAAAGAAAGAAATAGTAGATTTGAAATTCTAACCTATTCTGAAAATAGAACAAGAGGCAGTAATAGCAAGATTACCATGCATGAGATGTTGACATTATTTGCGTTTGCAAGAAGACGATTATTGCCTCTAAATTTTGGAGGTGTTGTTGCAATAACAATGCTTTATTCTTGACCATTGTCACATGATCATAGATTTTACTGCGTTTGACATTCTTATCATGTGACTTTTTCTGTTTTTCAAGGATCCATAAATATTGGAATTCGTTTCTCACGTCTCCTTGAAAACCTGCAACATTACGATTATTCATTTCCATCAGGCAGAAAGAAATATGCCTAAAGGAACACTCAATACAACACCAAAAAAATAGCTGGTGTAATTATTTCTCATATCATTTGAAACAAATGAGGGAAGGAAATAAAAACATAGCACTCAACTCGGTAAACTAATAAACGAAAACAGAGCCCTTGTAAGAGCAGAAATTCACGTGTGGACAGATGGGGAACTACTACAACAGGATCTGCTTCAGATAATTAAAGCAATTACTGTTGAAGAGAGCTATTATTATCACAACAAAAGTAATGTTGGAGGACTATTGACGACTTATGTGGAATTAAAATTTAATAAGCTCAGCCTTAATTTAATTGGGTCTTCTCATTTTGTAGTCCATCTCTTGGGCTAACTTCTAATTTTTTTCCCACTTCAGGCATAAATTCTAAGAAACTACACATATTAATGCATATGGTGCCAAATTAATCTTGTTGCCACAAATCAAAATTTATTGGTCAGTTGAATTCTGAGGGTTAGCTTTTTTCCACTAAGCCTATCAATTAAGAACTCTACATGCAGCTCAAGCGACAACGTTTCAGATCTCTACACCGGGAGAGCAGATGGAAGTACACGCCATCAAAACCCTAAAGAATGAAATTTGGTGGAATTTTTGCAAGTTAAAAGTATCCATTGCCATAAACCACAGTATCAACTCCCGAGATAGCATAGGCTCCTAAAGTCGAAGAATATTAACAAGGTGTTATCTAAAGTCAAATGTATCAATTTCCATAAGCATAATATTAATTCCCATTAACTTAAGCTCCAATATTGAGGAATGTATTTGAAGGAATAGCTAACCTGAAAAGCGAAACAACAACTCGAGAAGAACAACTCTGAGAATAGTGGAGAAGTAAACTACAGGGACTTTAAAACAGAAGATACAAAAAAAAAAAAATGGAGGACTATGCGCTTTAGTTAAGATACTCATTATAGAACCTTAACACTAACAAAATCTTCAACCCCAACAAAAATATATATGCTTGCTTATTTCAAATGAACTGATGGTTAGTGATTAAAAGGTTAGAACATTAAATACAACCCCTTTCCATTAAGTGAATGGTATTCAACATATAACTAAAATCACCAACTTCCTTTTGAAACCTCAGAGCTTGTGAGATCCTGTGTGCTCGTGATTTTGTTATCTGCACTTTACATTAAAAAAGGTTTTAACTTTTTTTTTTTTTTTGTGGTACTTGAATCTAGTTTTATTTCTTTTGTACTCCGACATACATGCATAATATTAATGAAAATAAAGAATACCAAGAACAAAAAGTAATATAGCAACATTTGTCACGTACAAAGTTACCAAACTATACAATTCAACTATAGTTGGCTTGAGCATCTCTTCGTGCAAACAATTTTCTTTTCGCTTTAGGCACACGGTGAAGATATTAACCAGTTCATGACACCAAGATCAACAAAAAACCAAGAATCTTCTTTTCTCCTATTATTATTAACCTTGCTGCTGATTGGTCAAATGCAAACATTTAAATACATATGTAAAAGAGAAAAACCTTTATTTGTAATATAATACCCCAAAACAATTATTGAGTACACCAAAGATGATATAAAGTGGAACATAAACCAACTCTAGCAGACACTATAAGTCGAAACTTCAAGTTTCTCTCAAATAAAAATGACCTAGAAGCAGTAGCCAATTTCTGATTTTACCCTGCTTTTTATTTCTACAACGTCTCAATAAATTCAAGGATTATAAGGAGTGGCAATCAAAACAAGATCATCCTTTCTTGTTGCGAAATTCCGGTGACTTCTGTCATGTCCAAATTTTCATGACTTTGTCCATTAGGGAGTTTCCAATCGAAGTGATAAAGCAATTGAGCTAAAGGTTGTCCAACATTGGCTAAACCAAATAACATTCCCGGACAAATCCTTCTTCCTGCACCAAACGGAATAAATTGATGATGATTTCCAAGAAAGTCAATAGAACTATTCTCGAACCTCTCTGGCGAAAAGCTTTCAGGGTCATCCCAACTTTGAGGATCTCGTCCAATTGCCCATGCATTAACTATGACTCGAGTTTTGGAAGATATATTGTACCCATCAATCTTTGTATCCTCCATACATTCTCTAGGGACTAACAAAGGAATTGGAGGGTGCATCCTTAAAGTTTCTTTGATTACTAACTTCAAGTACTTTAACTCATCAAGCTCAATTTGTTGAAAACCTTTCTTCTCCTTCAAGGCTTGTCTCACTTCAGCTTGTGCCTTTGCTAAGACACTTGGTTTCTTCATCATTTCAGATAATGCCCAGATTATAGTTGTTGAGGATGTTTCAGATCCAGCAGAGAACATGTCCTACATGATGAAGAAATAAGCATAAAACAGGTAATTAATATACAAAACATATACATTTGCCGGCTATTAGTTTTCTGGCAGTCCAAAAAGGTTATTATCCCATAAAATAAGGGCTTTTTTCATTGGCCTATCGGACAAAATTAATTACGGGCGCTAGCCAAAATATACAAAATGTATACATTGATTATATATATATATATATACAAAACATATATATTTGTCGGCTATTAATTTTCAGGACGGTTATCCCATAGAATAACTACGAGTTTAAGCTATAACGAATTCACACTATAAATGCAATTGATCGTTTATAGCAAATTGTTAATCTATCTTTCAAGTTGCCATATCAAGGTTGATCTAGAAAACTTACGACTAATATTGATTTGATATTGTCATCCATTATAGGAATTTGAACTTCTCCACTTTCTCTAACTCTTAGCAAAACATCAATCAAATCCTCCCCACCAAATTCACCATTACCCTTTTGGCCATCTGCCCGATTCTGCCTGTGCTCATTCACTACTCTTTCCAAAATTTCATCAATCTTACGATGTGCCTTCACAAGTCTCGATTTCGAACCACCAACGTCATGTAGCATTTTCCATGTAGGGAAAAAATCAGCAACACTAAATCCACCTGCCAATGATATTATTTCCCTCATGAAAATTATCAATTTATCTTGGTCGCGACATATTTTTCCCAAAGCTGATCTACAAGTTACCGAACTCGTAAACCAAAAAATTTTGTCCGTAAGGTTGACTGGAATATCTGGCATCGTTCGTATAGAAGAAACCATCTTTGATAGCTCATCTTGACGAATCGAGCTAAAAAATTTAACCATCTTAGCACTCAGGAGTTCGAGAATGCAAATTTTACGAATTTGTCTCCAGTATTCACCATAAGGCGAAAACGCTATGTCCGTACTACCGTAGTGGACGATGTCGGCCACAACAAGTTTTGGCCTCGTTGCAAAAACAAGGTCATGAGTTTTTAGTACTTCCTTTGCCATTTGTGGCGATGAAATGATGATGGTAGGAATTTCCCCGAGTTGTAAGTGCATGAGCGGCCCATAGCGTTTTGCTAGATTTTTTAGGCCATGGTGAGGAAGTGGACCTGCCACTGCCAAATGATGTAGGCTTCCAATAAATGGTAATTTCCATGGACCAGGAGGCAAATTTAGCTTTTGTGTTTTCCATTTTTTGAATAGAAAAAAGATGCTAGAGAGAAAGAGCAAAAATGCAACTAAGTTAGAGGATTGAATCTCCATTTTAGTCAGGTAGGAATTAAGAAATTGATGGATGCACTATTAGTTGATCAGTTGTTACTGCTATATATAGGGAGTTTTTGTTTCATTAAATTCTAAATTGTTGGCCTAGCTACATAATGAGGCCTGGCTTGCCCCTTTTTGTTTAAAGTCTAACTTGTCATTCTACTGAGACATTTCCGGTCTTGATGACTTTTCCAACTTTGAAATTTTCTGGAACCACTTAAAATATTTAGTAAGTGAAGGGTGAATTTAACTTTGTTCTTCAGTATTAAAATATATTCTAGTATGTATAGAATTGTAAATTTTAAATATCAGGATTCTGCTGCTCTCCTTGAACATCACTTTCGCTAATTATTTCAAATGTCTTTTTGGATGTTTCACATGGTCTATTTAAATTTCAAAAGTGAGCACTTCCTATATAAAATAGACTAATCAAAACTCATGAGATTTGATTTATTAACCAAAACACTTAACTTAATGATCAGAGAATGCTTCTAGTATTTGTTACAGTGAAATCCTTTGATCCTGGTTAAAGTTTAACTAATAAACCAAATTTGACCATTGAAATATGAAGAGCACGTTGTGTTTGCTACGAATACAAAGTTGGCAAAAATTTATTAATACTTTTTAAAAGAGAAGACTTGTTTAAAAGGAAACTATTTTCCTCTCTTTGAGATAAAACAATAGCAATATTTAAGCATTAGTTGATACTTTGAATTTTAATTCGATTAATTTAAAGGTGTAAAATATTCTATTGTTACTGTATGTAGATTGGACCTAAACAATACTTATTATTTTTTTATCAAATTTTGATTTGGATAATTCTAATTGAAATTATTAAATTAATTTTACATTTTTAAAACGAAACAAAGTAGAAATTTGATTTTCTATTTAAACGAAGAACTATTTTTTTTTTAATTTTTGGTAAATATTCTTGGTTTAGCTCATTTTACTTGTCATGTTGTCTTTTGCACGGTTTTTTAAGGAAACGTCAATTAGAATTATAATTTGACTAATTTACCTTATTAATTATTTGATCTCCATTTAATATTATTTTTTCTTTTACGACATTAATCTCTTTTCACATTTATTAGGGTAAGGAAAAAAATGAAAAAGTAATTAGATTCTATCTTATTTTAAAATAAAAATATTTTAAGTATATTTATTTTAGTAAACATAACAAATAAGTGACATGGCAGAATAGCAAATACAACAGTTAAATATCTAGATTAGATCTCAGGCTAATATAAGAAAAGAAAGGAAATTGTATGGTTTGACTACTTAACCTTTTGAAGAAAAGCACTAATATGGGGTCCATGTTTTTTACTGTACAATAATTTCATTTGCTCCCACTAATGGGTTGATACGCATGTGGTAATGAATCCATCATTATTGACTTAATAGGGATACTTTAGGAATTACATGAATATTATTTGACTTTTTAATAAGGGGTACACATTTTTTTTTTTTTTTGACATTGCTTTTTTTTTTTTAATATGGGATCCATTTTTTTTTTATATTGCTTAATTTTTATAATATAGGGTCCACTTTTTTTTTTTACATGAGTTTGGAAACGGTGAGGTCCACTTTTTTTTTTAATATTACTTGGTGTTTTTAGTATGGAACCCACCCTATTTTTTTTTTTTATATTGCTTGATGTTTTTAATATGAGGCCCACCCTTTTTTTTTTTGTTTTTTTTGTTTTTAAAGGAGATTGACGATGAAGCATGAGTTTAACCCATGCTTCTATATAGTAGAAACTAGATGGACGATGGCCCGTGCTAACGCTGCGTGCCCGTGATTTTGTTATCTACACTTTACATTAAAAAGGTTAACATTTTTTTTTTCTTGTGATACTTGAATCCAGTTTTATTTCCTTTGTACTCCGACATACATGCATAATATTAATGAAAATAGAAAATAAAGAATACCAAGAACAAAAAGTACTATAGTAACATTTGTCACGTACAAAGTTACCAAACTATACAATTCAACTATAGTTGGCTTAAGCATCTCTTCGTGCAAACAATTTTCTTTTCGCTTTAGCTGCGGTAAAGATATTAACCGGTTCATGACACCAAGATCAACAAAAAACCAAGGATCTTCTTTTCTCCCGTTATATATTATATAACCTTGCTGCTGATTGGTCAGAGATTCTTTTCAGTGATTTTGTAGAGACATGATTCAAGCTTCTCTTCACAGTTCCTTTTTTGGGTGGTGCTCGACTGATTCATGTGAACACTGCAACCAAGAAGAGCAAAAAGAGCAAAGAAATAACAGAAAAATATGATACAATAAAGGGGATGTAAGGTCTCATCAGAAAGTACTACATTGAAAACTAATAGGTACCCCCCAAGATCTTCAAATTCATATAAGACATCTTTTCTTGATTACTGATCCAAACTACGGTAAAAACTACAAAAATATCCCAGGCGTTCATTTCAACGTAAGAGAATATGAGCTCTCTAAAATAAGTGTCAGGCCTATTCACATTACCTCTTTAGTAGGAACCTTAGAATCACCATCACATTATCCGGTTATATGCACTACAATGTTAATCCCCAAATAAATGTTATTCAATACTGGGTAGTTCGTACTGTGAAATCAGAAAAAATGCACGAGAAGAAAAATGTACAGTACTCTGCATATTAAATATGATGGAATATTAGATATCGAGCAAAAAATTGTGGCAATTAGGGTCCATTACCTTCCACAGATATCATCTTTGCTAATACCTATAAGATGGATAAGAAACTGGGGGGAAAACAATCAGCAGGAGCTTTTCACGAGAAACCATCATTTATTTTTTCTTAAATCCTTACTGTCTAATTTCTAGGAAAATGTATAGCATGAAGAGCACAACTATAGCGCCAAATCATCCAAAAGGGAAAAAGTTGCATTTACATTGCTCTACTTGGTTGTTTGCAAAAAATCAAAATTGAAATTGAGCTGCAAAAAAGGTTAGCATTCAAAGTACTACGAATCTGAACTTATGCTCTATTCAACTACCCCAACTACCCCAGCATGTTAAACATCAGTTAAGAAGAATCAGTTGTCTTTTCTATCATAGCTGATAAGTAAATCAATTCATACTTGTGTAATAAATGGATCATATGCAGTTAGTGGAACAACAACGTAACAGAAAATCTCTTCATCAAGCAGAGCTAGGAGAACTCAAATGTGCCGGTCATATAACATATCACTAATTCTTCTTTCTCATCATTCCATAACCATCTATCATACATAACATGAATTACACCATTATTAATCATGACATAAACCTATGAGATTCCACAATGTGAAAGCGGTTGCATATATGATCAAACAACCTGTACTCCTTCACCACCTTAGCTTTACTATTTGGTCACATCATACTATACTGCATAAAGAGGGTAAACTTAGTATGTATAAGAAAGATTCGATCTGTATTGACAAAATAAAATTAAATCCTTATCTCTTCGTTTTCCGAAAAAGAAAAATCAATTGCACAGTAAAATTAACATGACAAACAGAAGCATAGGACCTCATGATAAGCGAAAGGATAAAACGAATCAAAAAATGAAAAATGCATAGAGCAAAAAACAGGTAGGGGAACATATAAAACTCCCAAAACAAGAGCACTTGCCAATTACCAGTGAATAAATGAAAGACCTGCAGATGAAACGAACACTTGACAAGACCTGCAGATGAAACGAACACTTGACCAAAAAGATCTAGTGTCGTCATTTTCTCCGCCCATAAACATCCACTGCATAAACAAAGGGAAGAGCATAAGAAAGTTGAGAAGCTAAAACAATGAAACGATAGTTTTAAAGATCGAAGAAGAGAGAGGTAGAGAATAAAGTTCACATACTCTGAATAAAGTTCCCCATTTTTAAGAAACTTGTTTTCCTAGAAAAATACAACAACAATAACAGACCCAGTGTAATCTCAAAGGTAGAGTCTGGGAAGGGTAGGATGCATGCAGAGCTTATCCCTACCTTTGTGGAGATGAGGCTGAATCTGATAGATCCTCGACTAAAAAAAGAAAAGAATTCACAGCAGGGTAGCAACTAAATAAGACGGCGAAATAACAGGATATAAAACACATGAAGCGACAGTTAGTAATAACCACTGAAGAACGAAGAAACAACATGATTGCTAGATATACTACTAGTAAGGAGAAGCGGTGGAGGGGCTAGCCCCCTTCGTATCCCACAGAAGGGCATTATTGGAATATTATACAATTTCTTCATTTGAACTAATTTTGGTTGCAAAAAAAAAAATGAAAATGAGAGAGGTGTGTGTAATATCGCAACACACAAGGGAGGTCAATGTGATAAAGGTTAATTTGGAGGGGAGACTCTAAAATTATCCCTAAAATCTAGGGCAATTTGCGGGGTGGTCTTTAATTTTTGCCCTTCGCCTAAAATAACCCGAGATTTTGGGTTCAAACCCGGCTCAGTCAAACAAAAAAAATCGCAAGGCAGAGGTTCGTAGCAAAATTAGGCCTATTCGGGTAAAAGTTAAGCCTAACTTTTGTAGAATTCTACCGGAGTAAAAAAAAAAAAATCTGCCTTGCAAAACTTCGCAAGGCAAACTTTTCTTTACATAGAATTTGCCTTAAAAATCTACCTTTCAAGGCATAATAAGGCAAACTCTGCCTTAAGGCAAATTCTGCCTCATAAAACCTTGCCTTGTGAAATTATTATTTTTTACTGAGCGAGGGCTCGAACCCAGAACCTCGAGGTATTTTCGGTCACTTTTTTAAGCGAACGGCAAAAATTAAAGACCAGCGCCTTTGAAGGGCAATTCGTGTAAAATCTATTGTAACGCCTGAAAATACTTTTCAACCCATAAAACTTATCAACTATTTACAACAAGCTTGTTCAAACAAGTTGGTTTCTCTTTCCAAACTCAATATAATTATTGTTTGTATACAAGGTAAGTTCATTTATATATGTCAAATCTAGATGAACATTTTTTTTGTCATTGGTTTTGTCACCAACTGTTTGTATGCGTCAATTCGAGAATGTTATTTTTTTAACTTTTCCGAGTTACTCTTATGCGTTGATTCAAGAATGTCATTTTTTAACTTTTCCTAGTTACTCTAAAGCGTACAATTTAGTCACTTACATTAAGAGGCCAACCGTTTCGCGTGTACACCATATATTACGATGTCAAACGCATGATGCACACGTGGAACAGTTGATCTCTTACTCTGACAGACTAAATTGTACGCTTTAGAGTAACTTGGAAAAGTTAAAAAATGACATCTCGAATTGACGCATAAGAGTAACTCGGAAAAGTTAAAAAATGACTTTCTCGAATTAACCTAATGATTAGTTTATAAATACTTAGTGAAAGTATCTCTTTTCAAATTCAATATACTTTTAAACCTCTCTATAACATCATCGTTGGGTCCGAAATTTTAACTACTGTAGCGAATGGCTGTTATACACCTATAACAACATTAACATTTAATAATATTTCGTTGTTTTTTTTTTCTTATACCCCTCCCCCTAGGAGCTCTCCCCTCTTTTGCTCCCTTAGTGATCCACATCATTCAGGTTGGATGTGGAGGGTGCTTACCATCTGAGCAACTCCCACTTGTCGATATTTCGTTGTTATAGGCAAAAAAGATGCATAAAATCTAATTTTTTATTATAAATTTTCAAATCCTAAGCGTAATCACACGTTGTATAACGAAGGAAACTTTTTAATAATGAAAATATATATATTCATATAATATTTTTTATCCTAAATAGTGTGCTAAAGTATCAAAATATTTGGTCAAAATTTCTATACCTATTATTGGTAATCTTGAGATTCTATTACTATAAAGATAATTAATCATTATATTACCCAAAGAAAAGAGAAGATATTTATAGAGGGGGTAATTTTACAAATAACGTACCGTTATAAAGATATATATTATTGTTATAGAGAAGTAAAAGACAGTTTAAAAAATCGATTCCGAAAAAAACTTAACTATTATAGAAAGGTACTGTTACGTGAGATGTTATAAAGAGGTCTAGTGCTATTGTTGTCTGTGTATAAGGTAAGTTCATCTCTTTTTAAATGCAGTTGAAGTTGAACAATTTTTCTTCATTGCTTTTGTGAGTAATTGTTTATATGCAAAATAATGAGTTAGAGACGGTCCACATTTTATCCAATTTGACCAATACAGCTGGTAAGTCCAATTATGTTCTACAATATTCCAAAACTTGAACTGAAAAGGATACGGAAAATTAGGATTGGTGAACTTTTAGTATTGCTACCGAGGGTTGTGACGGGAGATACAAGATAGGATTCCATCATTCTTAATCAAAGGTATGAGGTTTGAGCCCCAAGAATGAAAAAAGTTTTGTCATGAGTGCTTTTTCCTTTAATGCGCCTTATGTGGAGCAGATTTAAAGTAAGCAGGACGCCAAAACGGGTACCGAACACCAAATACGAAACTAAGAAAAGAATTTCACTATTACATGAAATGTGAAAAAACATGGTAGCTCCTGGAGTTATTCTTAAATCAATATTTCGGCAACGTTCTTGATACCCCATGTGCATGATTTAAAGATTTATTACCCTATCCTTTAAATAGAAAAAAAAAATGAAATTGTTCATGGACCTTTTTCTTTCCTTCCTTTCTACTTTGTGGTTGTTTGGTGATTTCTGCAAATTAAAGGGTCAAGTGTGTTGCAATGACGTAACTAAGGGCAAATTAACGGGTCAAGTGTGTTGCAATATGATGTAACTAAGTTTTGAGTTGTCGCATATAGGAAAAAAGAATTGAATTTTTTAAACAAACTTTGATCGTAAACTTGTACTACTAACATTTTGTAATGAAAATACCAGACAGGTGAAAAAAGTAGAGTTACACATTGTCTTCATCTGGAGAAAGTAAATGACATTCAAAGGAGTTAATTTTTAGAGCTATTTCCGAGGCAGTTTTGCTTTTCTGCATGGCCTTTTAGTCGCAAGTCAGTTAGTTGGTACTACTGGACATGATAGTTTGTTCAAAGTCAAATAGTAGTGATCTTTCTTGCAAGATTAAGAAGAAGGGTAGATTGGATTTAAGAAGTTGGAACTAAATAAAGAAGGGGAAAAGGGAATTAATAAGAACGGTTTCACATTATAGAATAAGAATATGGCATATTCTAGTACTTTTTCACTAATTTTGTTTTCAATTCCGAGTCCTTACAAACCAATCCTTTAGCCATTTGAATTAGTAGAAGAGAGGGATCAAAAGATCTAAACAAATATCATAAAAAACAGCTACATGTATATGCCTCAATTGCAGATAAATTGGGATTTGGAATATAAACCTTCAATATGATAAATGCAGTTAATTGAAACAAATTTCATTTACTAGTGAACCCAAACAGAGGATCGGCAGTGTTGATTGGCAATATCATAAACACTGTGTTTGGGTCCACCGAAATAAAATTTGATTCAATTAATTCAGGAAGAATCCATGCAAAGATTGATCAATGAGTGTAATCTTTTACAACATCAATATTTGAAAGCATCCATTCAAAGATTGCTAAATTAATGTAATCTTCTCACCGGGCATTTAATATTGGCCCTTTAAACCAATTTTTACAACTATAAAAAGACACATCTCGTTGATTCTGACATATCAATTGAGTGCACAACGAGAAACATACCTCCACTCCTACGCCACTCAAGTACTCACTAGCCCCTTTCTTCTTTAATTTCTCTCAATGGAGTGGCCTGGATTTCTAGAGAATTCAAACTCTCAGGAGCCCACATTTGCTTTGTTCGGTGCAACATCTCACGATAATCGTGAGGTTGCTGCACAATCAGACCAGTGGACTCCTGAAGAGAAACAATTTTTTGAGAATGCCTTTTCTAGTTTCAATAATCTAGGTTCTCAAACTTTTTTTGAATATGTTGCTTCAAAACTCCCCCGTAAATCAATGGAGGATATCAAAAACCACTACATAACCCTTTTTAAAGACGTTGAAACGGAGAATCCCATCCCAAAAGATAACGTTGTTGTTTATGATGATGATCATCATCAGCAGCATTACCAAGTGCCACAAGAAGATGACTCGGACATGGAGGCCGCTGTGAATGACGTGCCGCCTCAAGTGGAAAACAACCGTCCACGCCGCCGACGGGGTATTCCATGGACTGAAGGGGAACACCAGTAAATTCTGCTTCTTTTTTCTTAAAACTTTTTAGCTATGACTAACTTACACATAAATTATTTTACAAATTTATTTTTATGTTTTATCACACATTTCTGCATGTTAGATTTGATTTTATGAGTTTGATTTCGTTGTGGCTTCTTGCTGAGGAGTTTTAAATTTGAGTTGTTTTATTTCTCGCTTTTGTTTTTTCATTGATGTATGCATTCATCTTTTCACTCTTTCTGATTTAAATATTTCTTCAACTTCCTATGAAGGCTTACCTTATTGTTCATGAAAAAAATATTTCGATAAAAAAGAAAAACCTTGTTAGACCATTGAATCGTAAATTTTATCATAATCAAGACAACCAAATTCTTCTTTCGAGATTGTAATTTGTAATTTTGCAATTGATTTCATTTATTCTATTGTCTCCATGTAGTCATCATTAATAATCTCAATTTTGCTATACCGAAAAAAAAATTGTGCCCTCATTTTAATCAGTTTGTATATATATATATATATATATATATATATATATATATATATATATATATATATATATATATATATATATATATATATATATATATAATTTTCTTGATAACTTGTTATATTAGGTAACCCCGTTTTATTTTCATGATTACAAATATCTTTTGTGTGGCCTGATAGTATATTTTCTTTATACTAACGATGTAGTTAACAAAAACTCATTAACTTAACTTTCTGTTACAGTCTTTTATTCCAACTTTCTTTTGTTTTTGCTATTTCTAAAATTAAACAAATGTACCTTTTTTTTTTTAACCATGTCGCTTGTATATATAGGTTGTTTCTCATGGGACTGAACAGATTCGGGAAAGGAGATTGGAAAAGCATCTCAAGATACTATGTTGTTACGAAGACACCAACTCAAGTGGCCAGTCATGCCCAAAAGTACTTTTCTCGTCGTAACAATATGACTCCAGCGGAGCGTCGTCGTCCAAGCATCAACGACATTCAAACTGTCACCCTTAACCTTAGGACACCGACGACAGCTCATGTGGCCACGACTCATCCGATCAATAATGACGGACATGTTTATAATAATAATCATCCAGTTGGATCTTCATCAACGCTCTTTCGCTATCCTAGTTACACCTTTGGTGGTCCAACTTTTAACAACAACTCCAATACAGATTTTGGGAGATTTGTTAATCAGAGTGAAGCATCTGGTAGCAGCTCATCTGTTATGGGGCAAAATAATAATAACAACAATGACAATCTCCATAGGCCAATGTCACCTCGTCCTTTCCTTTCGATGTACTTGTCTTCTGCTGGAAGGAATAATCTCGAAGTCTAATCAAAATCGAGCATCTATTTAGATACATTTGTTGGATGAACCAAAGCATGCTTAGAATAAATTATGATAGTGTTCGATTTGGGTTAGGGAAAGGCAGGTATTAAGTTTTTATAGGATTTTGGGGGTTTGCTTGTAGTGTGGTGGGAGGGGGGGGGGATGGGGAGGGATATTGGTTTTCATGTTGTCATCAAGACATAATGTATTAGAAAT
The DNA here is from genome assembly GCF_029784015.1 of Lycium ferocissimum. Taxonomy (NCBI): domain Eukaryota; kingdom Viridiplantae; phylum Streptophyta; class Magnoliopsida; order Solanales; family Solanaceae; genus Lycium; species Lycium ferocissimum. The sequence goes on from NC_081343.1 coordinate 45,748,888, forward strand.
TATGAATAATAGAATATGAAATTTAAAAATTTGTTGTTGTTCTTCTCGCAAGTCGCAAAGGATAATAGTTTGAGAAAAAAGAGCTTTCTCTTATGATTGTTATCTATACCCATTATAGCAAATAATCTTATCGAGATGATACATCATGGTGCATAGGAATAGGATAGTTGAACTGATTGTGTCACAAATAATTAGATTTAACGTGGTTATAGATATGAATTGGCTACTATCATGTCACGTTACAATTAAATCATGCCATAAAATGATGTTTGACATTCAGGGGGAGTCGTTCTTTGGTAGAACGACATGATAGTAGTGCTTGTGAGCAAGATCATATCTTTCGTGAATTAAAATTAAAAAGATGATCAACAGAGATGGTTTGGAGTTTATTGCGTTTTACAGTCCACTACAGGCGAACTAGAACTCTGCTCCTACTCATAATCACACTTTCAGTCCGCACTGATTTTCCAGATATGTTCTCGTATGATTTATCGAGTTTGCCACCTATGCATTAGATTGGATTATGTATTTACTTGCTATTGGGGAGATAGCCTATATATCTAAATACTCATTGGTGTCCGATGGATCCACTAGAGTTGAAGGAATAGAATGAGCATATATTACCTCTTTTACAAATGATTTGTTAGATCCAGTCTGTCAGTTATGTTTGCGAAAATAATGTACTTGAAGAGTATAAATAAATAAAATGAAAGTTTTAAGCCAACGTGCGCCAATGGTTTATCGGTAGAACAGTAACCTGTCACGGTAAAGACCTCGATTCAATTATCAAATGTTCATCTTTATAATTGTTTAATTTAAGAAAATCGACTAAATCAATCAATTTTTTTCAAAAAAAAAAAATTCTCTCAGTCGATTTTTGATACCAACGTGCCATTTCGACAACCCATTTCGGTTAATTTTTTGTCAGTAATTCCAAAATACTGATCACCTGCATTGATTTTTCCGTCGGTAATGGACCTCTTTGTAGTAGTGACTCAAAATAAAATTTCCCATGAAGGGTATGAAAAAAGAGACCTATAAAAATTTGATTCTTTTTTCCTTTTCTATTATGGGTAGGGAAAAGAAATTGAATTGGACATATCTCTTCTTTTTTTTTTTGGTTAAAGACATATCTATTCATTTCACGTTTTAGTACGCTACTGAGCAGAATTGAACTTAATGGTCAAAATTGATAGATGGAGACGATCTCTAATTTTCTACTAGAAGAGCCATAATATGGACGACCAAGGGCAATATTGGAATTTCAGATTTCTTAGATGGTACGTGCAGCATCTTCTGGCTGTACATTTGATTTAGTTTACCAAGAAAACCAAACCCTTTTGAAAGAATTCCTTTTACGTCCAATCTCCTTTATTCAAGCTTACACGTGGCCTACATGTATTTCTCAGTGGACCCACTTCTATTTGTGATTGAGGCTGACAAGTTTTTGCATATAGTAACCTTCTACTACAGCTAATTTGATTCTAGAAAATTCTTCGTATAGATGTTGTACCAAATGTATATAGTAAAACACAATCAAGATGAAAAAAACAAAAACTCCGCAAAGCCAAAATATTCTTAGATGGACTCTTCCTCTGTTTTTCCTTACTCTATTTATATCAGTTACATTCGGATTACTTAGAAAGGCATGCTTAGTAATTAAAAACGATAATTTCCATGTTTGATGCTTTATGTTTTCATTTGATTTTCTCACGTGTTTAACAAGAACTAATTCTAACCACATTTCATTTGCAGATTGGTAAACTCTTTAAAAAGTCTATATAGAGAAGTATTTTGTATAGGATTTGGGAAAGTTTTATGGCTTATAAACATGCAGTTTTGGTTTTTTATTAGCAAATCTATAAAAACTAGTATATATATTTACTAATTGATTTTTTTACTCGAAACTTAGTGGACTAAATTTTATACTTAGTTGTTAACCTATTTGAAGATATTTCTTTTTGTCAGTTATAATAATTTTTCAGAAAATATCATTAAATCATTTTGTGAACCTTTTATTATGGTTAATTTTGCTCTTGAAGCAAATATATAATACTCCTTGTTTACTATTTTGTGAGATAAGCAAGTTATAAGAAATAATTTCTTCTTTCATTTGAGCTATCGTTTTAGTTCTTTACGTCCATTAAAAAAAAGTTACCTTATTAATTAGATGATTTTTGAGAATAAAACAATATTAAAAAGAACAATTTAGTGTTAAGAGTATAGCTGAAAATAATTAAAAACTTTGTGACCAGACTCAACAGCCATTTTGCATTTCATTGTATTTCGAAAACGCGAACATGACCAGACTCAACAGTGATTTTTGTATTTCCTTGTATTTCGAAAACGCGAAAATGACCAGACTAATAAATCGATTTGTATTTCGTCGTATTTCGAAAACGTAAAATGACGTAAATACAACAAAAGCTATTAATTGTAATTTTGCAACTTGTAGCTACAAATTGTTAGAACCTATTAAAAGGTAGCTATTTGTGTAAGATTTTCAATTATCACGGGCCATCATTGCCTAGTTTATTACATAAATACTTCAAATATAAAAAAATACTGAAAAATCAAGTAAATAAATTTTTCAAATGCATTTAACATAGATACGAACTTACCATCATACACAAACAACTTACCTTAAACATGTCATTTGTTTCTTTTGTTCGGTATTTGTTTATATATAATTTAGCGAATCAATTACAGATCGTCTACATAAAAAGATTATCTGAGCCAATTTTATTCAATAAGATCCCAAAACCTGAATTAAAATTAATATATGTCCAATTCCCCCATACATATTAGAAAATGAAAAATATTTAAAAAATTCATAGATCTTTTTGTTTAGTCCCTTCATACTCCCTGCCAAAGCGGACAACATCAATATTTGGAAGAACCCATTCAAAAATAGGCAATGAGTGTAATCTTTCACCAAGAAATTTTTACATTTGGGTCCTTTAAATGGGTTTTTCTCAACTATAAAAGGACACAATTCCTTGACTCTAAAACATGAACTAAGTGCACAAATAAGAGAAGTTATAACTCCATGCAGTCAAGTCACTAGTGAATAGCATTGCCCTTTTTTCAGCTTCTCCATCTCTTTCATTTTATTTTATTTTGATATGTTGGTTCCAAGATTTCTCATAATGTTTTAGGCTACTTTTTAAAGGGAGACAGATATAAGTTGTTAATTATTGATCTTATTCTGAAAATATATTTAGGTGAAAAGATTTATACTTTTCAATTATATATTAATTCTACACACTATGAGCCTTTGATTAATAAGGTTGTTTCAACAGGCGTTGGAGAGTTTGAATTATATCTTTTGAAACTAATCATGTTTTGAAACTGATTTTTGCGAATTGCATTTGGGATCTGACCATTATTGTTAGCTCCAAATGCATTCACAACAAATCAATTTCAAGACACAAAAGTTTTCATATTGATTAAATCATATCGTAGATGGAAAACATCTCAAGATTCAATGAAGCCTAACTCGAACTCTTCTAGGCCTTTTGATCCAATCCTCAATCAAAGCCTCATAGTCTGTAGACATGATATACAGTTGGAAATTATATGTTTTTGCACATAAATGCCTTTTCAAGATATGGTCACTTGTAAATAGGAGACCGGTAATTAACACCTTACCACTGGACTAAAATCTGTGAATCCACAATTAAAATCTTTTGACCTAAGACAAGCAAAAATTAAGAGCAGCAGTAAAACTCTAATTCATAGAAACACTACAAAGAACATGCAGCATAAACCACAGAACTCAAACATAACTGTTGATCAATGATTGCCTCATTGCATCAACAGTAGACCTAGGTTGAGCCTCTCTCAATTCGAATACGCTGTCAACAACAGACAACTCTTCCACTGTAGTGTCTGAGCCACAAAATGCTGCCCGGTCATTAACGGTCAATCCAGCAGCTACCACATTACTACCATGATTCACAGTTCCTGCCACCAGAGGAACCTGAAAAAAAGGTGAAAGCTCGTCCTATTCTTAAATGGATGTACCAGGATGGACCTGTTGTTCCAAAATAAAGTTTCACACAAATAAGGAAAAAGAATAACATAGTTATGTGTCTTGTTGCAGTAAACACAATTCCCCTCTCCTTGTTCTCTCCAGTGAAGAAAATTGTACTTACCAAGTCCCCTTTGTTGGATAATGTACAATATCTGCCAACAAGAACATTCCCAGCTATCGTTTGCCTAAAAACTTCAACGCCGAGAACATCCACAATCATCTCTTCAGTGCCCTGGTAAAAATAAAAGCTAACATGAGACAACACAAGAATACAATAAGCAAGCTGTACACTCTATTAAATGACATTAGGTTAACTTTCAGGATCTAACCTACTCCGGAATCCAATTTATCCCAAAGGAGTAAAAGGCTATTGCTGAATCTTGACAACCTCAGGTTACAGTTAAATATATTCATGTCGTGACAAACTCCAAAGCTCGTCATCAGTATATGGTGATGATAGGATATGTTTAAATAGCATAAAGCATGGTAGAGGTAGCAAGTGCAGTAGTAAAAGAGAAGCGCCCAGGGCTAACACGAGGAGGTGAAATGTATCCCTTCCTAGAGCTAAACATAGTGTAAGATGCCATAATATCATACCAGTGACGCTTAAGTACTAGATAACAGAAAACTTTACATAAAGGACCAGGACTACTAGTTTCAAAGATCTTTTCTCTAGATATGCACATCCTAACACGATAATGCCACAAAACATCACAATTATCAAATTTGACTGCTCTATTTTTTTTTGGATAATGATGGATTTTTTTAATTTTTTTTTGATAACCATGGTGTCCGGGCCTGGCCAGCTTGCTTGCACCTTGATTAAATCTACGGGATACCTGCCACCTCCAACTAGCAACATGTAATCCTATCCACCAAGGCTAGGACAAATGGGAAGAAATCACCAAGTGTTTTTGTCTCTGTTGGGATTTGAATAAGAACCTTGCTAGTTTTCGCTTCAACCCACTTTATCGACCTCAATTGGCAGAGTGTAAGACTGCTCAAATTTTAACAGACCGCTTGTGTTTTTTCAATGACATAAAGGCCAATTCATAGACAATCATTGACAACCAAAACATCACAATTGTTACCAAATGCGCCACTCAGATTTTGGCAAATAGGTCTGTTTAATACCGGAATATATAGGGATGGGGATGAAATTTCAGAGAGCACATAATGCCATTCCATTCTGTAGAAAGAAGCGAAATAATTACCATGTCAAGATCAGGATGTATAAGAGCAACATGATCATTGCATGCTATGCAGTTTCCCAGGGCAATATGTGGCTTGTCAATGCGATGTACCTCAACAGAATCTGGCAGACTATTCCTCAAGTGCTGAAGTCCTTCAACCACCAAAAGAGACACAAAAGCAGATGCAAAGTCAAACTAATAGCGGAGGATAGAAGTGAATGAAAGGTATTATGATCGAGTTAGAATTACATCACAGTTCTACCAAATAAACATGAAATTGTACACAAAAAGCTAAACATCAGTGTTTGAGTCTTTTTTTATATGACGTGCTTAATATTTTCCCCACATATCATTAAGCATGAAATAAAGAAGTTTGCAGTAAGATCTAATACCGCATCCTTAATAGCATTGTCAGTAAACTATCGTTGTAAAGGAAAATAGAACTGGAAGCATTACACTAGTAGAGACTTTCCTGGATATCGTTAATCAAACGCTGAGAATCAATAATCCTAATTTTCCCATCACCAGTCCTAAAACGACCACTGTCTTCTCTAAAGTCATTTAGCCAATGTTCTCTCATTCGAATGCCTCATTCATCCCACCAGAGCGGTGGGGGCATATAGAATTCCAGATATGCTACATGAGAAGAACTAATCCAAAAAACAAACTTCAAGAATGGAATAAGATTTTGGTTGGACTAATGCTTATTGAGATTAAAATATAAGCTGGAAACATTAGCCCAAACGATTTATGATTCGTCGATATTTTGTTAGTTAGTGCTATGATTTAGCAGTGGCATCCCTGGGCCAAAACTGGTGCAAGAGTTCATTGCTGTAGAGCAACCGCTAGTGAAATTGTTGCTAGAACCCACAAATTCGAAGCCGTAACAAGTCCAACTTATATCCCAACACAGAAATAAATAAAGCTTCTCACATGCTGTCTTTCAGTACAATCAATTAGAATGACATACGTTTGCATTATCAACTGTTATTGCACACTATAAATTAACGTGAGCTGGAACTTCCATATTAACACCTAAGTATTTTCTACAGCTTAGAATTCCTAAAATTTAGCTGTCATTGGAAATCCTTGACGAATCCTGGATTTAACCCTTTAATATGGTCAAGTTTAGATAGGCACTATAGTTGTCATTATCACATAAGTATATCCAAATAAATCCAAAGTTCTCATCCATATTCAGTGACTATCAAGAGCGAGTTCATTAGCATGACAAACCCAAACGCAGAACTGAATTTAAAACATATATTCATTGCATGGATCACAAAGAAAATATTAAAATAGAGTTATATTCTATAATGTACATCATATATGCTCGAAAATCGTGAACCAGACGAATAAACCGAAAAATGGAAAATTTTGATTCGCTCAGTTTTCTCGATTTTATACCGAACCCTCTACTGCTGGACCAGAATATGTGCATCCACAGGTAAAATCTTTTGACTTAAGACACCCATAAAAGTAAGAGCAGCAGCTCAAACTCTAATCAATAGAAACACTCCAAAGAACATGCAACATAAATCACACAACTTAAACGTAACTGTCGATCAATGATTTCCTCATTGCATAAAAAATAGCCCAAGGTTGAGCAGCTCTCAACCTGAAGATCGACTTTTAATTTCAGAACTCTATTGTTGATTTTTGTTTCAATGCAAAATGTTGTCCATCATTAAAAGTCAATCCAGGATGGAATGTTAAGGGTATTCAAATGGGAACCAGAGAAAAATTTGGAGTTAAAAGCTCGTCCAAATCATATGGATAGTTATCATTTAATGGAATTGTTGTTCTAAAGTGAAATTTTGGAAACTTAAAATTCATGAAAAATAATAACATAGTGTGTGTGTGGGCCATCCCCACCTGTATGAATTATATATGGAGAGAAAGATGATTAATTAAATCATCTTCATCATATCTCTCACCTAGAAAGTTCAAGAGAAATGGAGAAAAATAAAGAAGGAGAAAAGATCTAAGAACACAGAAAAATAGCAGGTCTAAAAATTGACCATGGAAAATTATTTTACACTAGTAGGTTTTCCATTTATTTGGAGGGTCCTAAACAACATAACAATGATTGTTGGAGCAAATCAGTAATCGTATTGCCTTTTTTTTGCAATTAGGATCTGACTTTGCCTTAATATGAAGAACAAAGTGGAAAAAGGGTGAGTTTAATCTTGTTTTTATATGTTATGGATGATTTAAATGCATTGTTTGTGTGAAAATGAATGAAATTCATGAAAGATTAATGGATCTAAAGTGACAACGTGTGTGTGAGATCCTCAAAGCCGTGTGTGTGTTATATTGTGTAGGAGTGATGAATTAATTTTGTATCATTTTAAGAGTGTTGTTATAGTGTGTGAAAATGGATGGAAATCATAAAAATTTTGTGTGTGAAAACAGAAGTATACTCAACTCTAAATTGGTAAGTTACTGGTGAATTGATTTTACTTAATATTTTGGTTGTTGTTGTCAATGGGATTATGTGATGAGAATGAAGGTATTGAATGATTTGAGTTGAAGTGGTAATTGTTGTGTTGTGCACAAGCAGATCAATGTGTGGTGTAAGGTAAGTATGAAGAACTAATTTCATTTGGTATATTTATGATGTTGTGTTTTTTTCTGAATATGTTGTAAAATGAAGGCTTAATGGTTCAAAGTGAATTGAAATCACTGTTTTGGAACCTAATGTGATCTTAATATGGTTCTTGTATTTTGAGATTAATGTTGTTAAAGTATGGATTGTTAGTATGGTTTATGAATTTGGAAGAAAAGAAATGCGTTGTTGATATTTCCTTGGACTTTGAAGGTTTCGGGTTGCCTTATGTTTTGGTCACATCGGTTGTTTTGAATAATTTTGTGGATTGTTGGAAATATTAATGAATCATATATGAATGGTTTTTGGATTGGTATTTGAACGTTTTGAGCAATCTTTATTTGGATTTTATATATGTTGATTTGAACGTATGAGTTTGGAATGTCGTTTTTGTGCGAAAAGTAAGTTTTAAATTGATGTTAAAGTGCGTTTTGAATTAATGGTTGATGTTGTTTTTTTGTTGGTATTGTTGTTGATGAATTTGGTGTTTTAAGTTCTCGGGTGTTGAAGGCTTAACTTCATGGAAAAAATATTTTGATAAATAAAGTGCTAACTTAAAATGGGATTACAATCATGACTAATGTTTGGTGTCCTTCAATGACGTATTTGTAGATTTTGAGATTTCGAGACTTGAGTTTGGATTAGCTTAGGAAACAATCAAGGTATGTAAGGCTTACCTTTCCTTCTTTTGGGCATGTCTTAGATATGAGTAAGGTATGATATGTTATGAGCCTTGGGGGTAATTCTATTCGAAAAATCCGAACATGTTTATGATTCACATTCGCTTTGTGATGTTGGCATCCTTAATATGGTCAAGCTATGATCCGTATGTCCTTGATATGATTGGATTTGAAATGCTATGTACACGGTTTGTTCCGAAAGGATTTTATGTCTCTCAACGTATGGCTAAATTTCAAAAGTTGCATAAAAGTTATTTTTAAAAAAAGAGTTTTGTTCCTGAAAAACGATTGGGAAAGGAAACTGAACGAACGTCCGTAACTTTCACAAACAACCGAATGGCCTTGATATGCTCAAAAATGATTCCATGATGTATGATGACTATGTTTTCCATAGGCGGGCCCGCCGTAGTCGACACCCGTTCGTGGGTCCGCACTCTATGTACATGAATCGACGATTTTTGAAAGGATATGATATGACTATTATTCCGATTTCAATACGATCTTTTATATCCTTTGAATTTGTAATAATGATTCGATAACAAAGGCGATGACTATGATTTTCGTAGGCGGGCCGGATTGGGGTGACGCTCGTCGTGGGTCCCGCAACTTTTCCTTGTATTGTCTAACGACTTTTTGAAAAGAACTTAATATGACTACCTTTTAGACCCAGTTGAGTATGATTATATATTTGTTTGTTGAGTTCGAAATGTTGATTCGTATACTTATGATTAGGATACGTATTTATGATTTAAAGTTCGGTTTGATATGTTCAAGTGGTATTCGGAAGAAAATCGGTTGACTCTTATTGTGGCTTATAAACGATGGTTCATTTTGATTAACCTATTAAGTCTTTGAAAATGTTTTCAAAAAGGCCAAAGGATTGGTTACCTGAAGAGCTTTTGTTTATGATTGTTATCCATACTCACTATTTGGGTTCCTGGCCGCGGTATGTGTATATATTACCGGTGTTCCGTGGCCGTGTGATTGTATGTGTATATGTGATATTACTTTTTTTGAGGTTCCTGGCCGAAGGTATGTGTATATGTGTATGTGTGTGTGATATTGACCACGGATACTTGGCATATCGGAATGTGTGATATTCGAGACGAAAAAATTGGATATTGACGCAGACTTTTGTGATATGGACAAATTGGATACTTGACCGCAAGTTTTTAGTATGTGATATTGACAACGGATATTGCGCGGTATGTGTGTATATGTGGTATGTGATATGTGATAATATGATGATATGATCTTACCAATAAAAGAAGTCCCTCACTTGAAATCGGGACACGATATGTGTATATGTGATTTTGACGATCTGGATTATGATCGGTCGGTTAATGTCGACTTATATGATTTGTTCTATTTTCCATATATATAGCGAAACGTTTTAAAAAGAAAGCTAACATTTTGGCATTCGGATTATCACATTTGTAATCAAATCACTTTATGTATGATTTGTACTTCTATGTGCAAGCCCTTTGGTATTCGATTTCTATGCTCATTTTACCGCACTCGAGTCCTCCATACTTATGCACTGTATGACCTCGTTTAAGCTCTATCTTTATGCTTTACATGCTCAATACTTCTTCGGCCTACCCCGCTTTCTTCGAAACGTTTCCATGGCCAATCTTTCACCCTCGGCAGTAGGTGATGTTTAGAAGATGTTCACATGCCCAAACCGGATTGGCGAGCTCCGTATTTCTCTATCGAGGCACTGCCACCTTGTACGAGTGCTTTTGTATGGTATCCGAGATGTTGGTAGAGACTTTAACATGTAGGTCGTGTGTGATATGTCATTTTGACGCGAGAGCTACGTAAGCCGATGTATTATTATGCGTTATCTTTAGAACTTGCCATTTGTTTTGTAATTGGCTATGTAAGCGAGCCACCATTTCATCCACGCGTTATGTCCAATGATTCGGTGTGACATCACGCCAATTTTATTTGATTGGAAAAAGACGAAAAGTATGATGTTCTTTGAAAATTTTCCACGCATTTTGACACGTTTTGCGGCCCGCATGATTATGTGTATTACGAAAGTTTTGCGGGTTCGCTCGGCCAAAGGTCGGGTGCTATGTCACACTCTATCGGATTAAAGGGTGTGACACGAAAAGCATTCACGCCATGGATTCTCTTCCAAACCCTATGTATAATAATGATGTAATCATTCAAGGCAATATCACTATTCAAGATGATCCGGTATTCATGTTAGCCACATTCAAGATTCGGTAATGTCACGATGTCACTCGTATGTTAAGATCACCCTAATAGTTATGTGTTGGTACTTTAGTTATCCATACAGACGTTTGATAAATATTGTGAGGTTTGAATTATGAAGGAAGTCCCGCCATAAATTTTGTAGGTTCTAGAGTTAGTAGCAATTCTTAACCACTAGTCATAAATCAAGGACAAACGTGTCCGATTCTCATTCAACGTAGGTACTACTCTTCTCACCCTCATCCGTGTACATGTTTCTATGTAATCACGTATTCGGTTCATGATCCATGACCATGTTCTTGTATAACCATGTCAAGCTCTTATGTTTTATGTCATGTTTCTTACATGTTAACCAATGTGTTAGCCACTCAAAGCCATGTCAAAATTCCCTGGGAGAATTCTTGATCATGACCCATCATTCGAGGACGAATGATCCCAAGGGGGATATATTGTAACACCTCGTGCATTCGGGTTAAGATTGACTCATAAGACGAGGGTATAATGAACCTAATATGAATAATGTGGAAATGGTGTTTGAAACCCAATAAAGACATGAGAAGAGTCCTTGAGCAAAGGAAAGTCGGAAGCTACCCTACAAAACGTGTTTTCAAGTGAGTTTGCACCATGTCTCACTTAAAATGAGTATATGGACAAATATGTAAGGAATTTGAGAAAATTTCCTACTTCAAATTTGTAGATCTTTGAAATACCTTTCCAAAGGTATATTATGGACGTCAAACAAACACCTGTACAAAAATTTATGCTCGTTTTACTAAAATAGTGTTTTGCTGATTTACAGTGAAATCTACGGGCCGTAGATTTGGGCCGTAAAACTGGTCCAGAGAGCCCAAATCACTGTAATTGATTTACGGTGGGATCTAAGGGCCGTAAAAATTTTACAGGCCATAAAATGGGGCGTAAAACAGGTCTGGCAGCAATTTTAAAATTTCGTTTTAAGGCTTTTTCACTTCATTCTTCACATCCTCAAGCCCTAGAATGACCTCCTACCTTTCCCATCATCAAGAACACCAAGGTAAGCCTATTCTAATCACTCCAAGTCAATTCTAATATATATCCTTATAATCTAAACAAGAAATCATCATTCCTAACTTAGGGTTTTCAAGAAAACCCATCTCAAGCAAGATTTTGGAAATCTTCTTCAAAGTTCAAGTCTTTAATTCAAGTTTTGGAGTAATTAAGGTATGTGGAGTTACTATCTATGTGTGGGAACATCATTTTTTTTCCCCACACCTCTTCTTCCATAAAAGTATGAATCTTTACGAAAACTAGGGTTTTTAACCATGTTCATGACAAGCCTAGGTCCATGTCCCATGGTTATATTATGTATTGAATTATTATTAATTCTTCATTGAGTTCTTGATATTTCATTATCATTATTGAGAATCCGTCTGAAATCCATGAAAACCCATACTTTGCATCCCATGGGTTCTTACATGCAAGTTATGAATCATTATGTTATTTTCAAGAAAACACTCTACATGATTTACACGTTTTCATGCAAGTATATTATGTAACTATATTGTTCAAACCCATGTTTTACAAGCTATTTGATATGAAACCGTGTTTATGTTATATCACTTCAAAACATGCTTACAAGTTATTTCATGAAACCATGTTACAAGTTAATTTCGTGAAATCATGATTACAAGTTATTTTACGAAAATCATGGGCTTCTTAGCCAACTATATCATGTTCATGTTTTTGGGAGTTGCTTAGTTAACCGAGAAGGCTCAGTAAAGCCTGAAACTACGTAGCCACCGTAGGATAAGGGTTGTCAGCAAGGAGGCAACACCTTCATTATGCAGTTTGGATCCTTACATGCTTATTGTTATTTAAATCTCATATCCCTGGCAAGGTGTGAGTGTTCTGCTGGTAGGACGCAAGTACCAGATCATGTTGTCGGTTACATTATAGCACTCCCCACGTTACAAGCAGTTATATACATATACATGTATTTTCATTGATTTACTGTTTTAAGACTTTACTCCCGCTTCATGCTCATGTTCAGGTTATATTCAGTTTTAGTTCATGTCTTATACCTATATTATATATATCTATATGTAATTATGTCCATGTCAGATACTCATGTTCATGACCAGGTTTCAGTTTCAGTTTCAGCTCTTATCATGTTATTTCATGTCCCATGTTATTTCATTCGGATTGCTTTACATACAAGCACATTCAATGTCTTGACGTCCCTTTATTGCCGGGGGCTCGCATTTCACGATACGTGTGCGGTTACGGGACGACGCATCCGCTCGCAGGACAGCATTCGTAGCAGCTTATTGGTGAGCCCCATCTCATTCGGGGTTTAGTTAACTCTTTATTTTATGATTAGCTATGCATCTAATGTATGCTGCGGGCCTTGTCCCAGCGATTATGTTTTTCATGTTCAGACTTATGTTAGAGGTTTCATAGACTAAACAAGTCAGTTATGTTATGTCAGACTTTCGGAGTCTCATAGCCATTTTGGCTCATTCATGTTATTTCCGCACTCATGTTTGAACAAGTATTTTGATTAAGTAGTATGACTTATTGCGTTTTATAAAAACTCATCATGCATTCACGTCATATTCCGCTCATGTTATGCCTCATGATGATTCAGCAAGCCATGTGGTTCGCTCGGTCACATGCAGTAAGGCACCGAGTACCGTGTTTTGCCCAGGCCATGGTTCGGGGCGTGACATTAACCTCCTCAACCTTAATACTCCTGCAATACCCAAAATCGTGACGCCTCTTGGTATGTTCCAAATCTCCCAACACAATGTCTCTGTCCCCTTCTTCGTTCACTAGTTTGTGAGAGTATGACTGTCATGTCCGTCTAATGAGAGCTTCTTCTACCAAAACTTTGTCATGCTCGTCCTTGATGCACTTCGCTTGATCCATATCACGTGCCCTCCTCTCTATCGCCTTGGCTAGCCTGAATAATTTCTTATCCATGCCGTTGTTCTCTAGTTCAGCATAAAGGCATTCAAAAGCTACCGTTTTTGCCGTCGAAACCGCCAACTTCGCCTCTTTACTTGCCATCTTATAGAGTTCCCTATTAGTCCATTTCTCCACCTCATCCTTGCTTTCTACCAGCTTCGCATACGCCACCTTCTTTGTTTCCACCTTCCCTTAAACTTCTCCATTCCACCACCAGTCCCCTCGATGCCCACCACGACTACCTGTCGAGACCCCCAGCACCTCCCTAGCTATTATCCTAATGCAACTAGTCGTCCTATCTCACATAATGGTCGCATCCCCATTACTCTCCCAGGCCCCCATAGCAGTCAATTTCTCTCCCATCTCCAGGGCACTAGTCATGGTCAAACTCCCCCATCTGATCCTAGGCCGGTCATCCACGACCCTTTTCTTCTTCTTCATCTTGATCTCTAAATCCATCACCAAGAACTTATGTCGGATTGCAAGGTTGTCGCTGGGAATAACCTTACAGATATGCATATTATACAAATAAAACATACATATGCACATCTCACAAATACCAATAAAAGAAATAAATTAAAAAATCCATATGCATATTACACAGATATGAACTTACATCATACGCAAAGAACTTACCTTAAACATGTTCTTTGTTTCTTTTGTTGGCATATATTTATATATAATTTGGCGAATCAACTTGAGATCATCTAAATCTATCGATTTTGACTCGAGTATTTGAGCCAGTTTTATTTAATAACATTATAAAAATTCAATTGAAATAATATGTCCAATTAAATACTTTTCTCCCCCATCATAATAGAAAATAAAAAATATTTTCAAATTTTCATAGATCTCTTTCTCTAATCCCTTCATATTCCCTACCAACGCGGACAACATCAATTTCGAAAGAGTCCATTCAAAAAGAGGCAATGAGTAATCTTTCGCCAAGTAATTCTTACATTTTGGTCCTTTATATGGATTTTCTCAACCTTGAAAGGATACAATTATTAAAAAAAAAAAAAAAAAAAAAAAAAAAAAAAGTTATTAACAATTTTGCATCTCAAAAAGTTAGGAAAATAAAATTTCAAAGGTTAAGTCCTCTCGTCATTATTGGCTTAAGGCCACACATACTGTTGACCTGCCCCTGACTAGGGTCCAACTTTAATTTGACCTTCCCAATTGAAATACTGCAATACTAGTAATCTTTATTGCTAAAAGTAAAGTACGGATAGTGTATAATTTAGGAAAAAGTACGTATCGTAGTTCTGGCAATTGATCGATGCCATATTTAAGCTCTCAAGCAAAATAACGAACAAAAGTTGTTTTCAGCAAAAGGCAATAAGTAACTAAACGTACTTAATAAACACTTGAAAATAGGAGAACGTAGTTAATTTTTTACAACTGGACCAAAATTTGTGCATCCATAGGTAAAATTAAGAGCAACAGCTCAAACTCTAATCCATAGAAAAACTCCAAAGAACATGCAACATAAACCACAGAACTCAAATGTAACTACTGTCGATCAATGATTTCTTTATTTCAACACCAATCGCCCTAGGTTGAGCATCTCTCAACCCGAATACACTGTCAATAACAACCAACTCTGTCGCTGTAGTGTCTGAGCCACAAAACGCTGTCCAGTCATTAACGGCCAATTCAGCAGCGATCACATTACTACCCCTATTCACAGTTCCTGCAACCAGAGGAACCTGAAGAAGAATTGAAAGCTCGCCCAAATCTTCAATGGATGTACCAGGGTGAACCTGTAGTTCCAAAACAAAATTTCACCAAAATTAGGAAACCTATATTATAACATATTTCTGTGTCTTGTAGCCCCTGCAACTGTCAACAAGGTGCAGTAAGCATATATCCTCTTCCCTTGTTCTCCCATTGAAGAAAATTGTACTTACCAAGCCCCCTTTGTTGGATAAAGAACAATAGCTGCCAACAAGAACATTCCCAGCTATCGTTTGCCTAAAAACTTCAACGCCAAGGACATCAGCAATCATCTCTTCCGTGTCCTGGTAAAAATAAAAAATAAAAACTAACATGAGCACAAAACAAGATTATGATAAGTAAGCTGGACACTCTATTAATTTATCCCAAAGGAGAATAATCCTATTGCTGAATCTTGATGGCTATAGTTAAATCCATATTCAGGTCGTGACGAACTCCAAAGATCTCTATGAGTATATGATGATGATAGATTATGTTTAAACAGCATAAAATATGGCAGAGGTAGCGGTAGTAAAAGAAACCACCGCCAAGGGCTAACACGAGGAGATGAAAATGCTTCTCCTAGGAAAAGTCAATCAAGATATCCCCTTCCTTGGAGCTAAACGAAGTGTAAGATGACACAATATCAGATTGAAGACGTTTTTTTTTATAAGGTAATATTTTATATCAAATGGAAGACGCTTAAATGAATAGATACTGGAAAATTGTGCATAAAAGGACTAGGGCTACAATTTTTTTGATAACCGAGAAATCCCCAGGAGTGGAACTACAAGTTTCAAAGATCCTTTCTCTAGTTATGCACATCCTAACACAGTAATACCACAAAACATCAATAATACCACAAAACACAACAACTATCAAACCCGACTGCTCTAATTTTAACAGACCACTAGTGTTTTCTGAAGAATAAAATCGAGAAAAGGCCAATGCATAGATAATCATCGCCAACCAAAACATCAAAGCCGTTACCTAATGGCGACACTGAAATTTTGACAAATAGGTTTGCTAAATACTTGGAATATATAGAGAGGGGAATGAAATTCCAGAAACCACATAATGCCATTCCATTCTGTATGAAAACAAGTGAAACATTACCTTGTCAAGATCAGGATGTATAAGAGCAACATGATCATTGGATGCTATGCAGTTTCCCAAGGCAGAATGTGCCTCCTCAATGCATTGTACCTCAACAGAATGTGGTAGACTATTCCTCAAGTGCTGAAGTTCTTCAACCACCAAAAGAGACAGAAAACCAGATGCAAAGTCAAAGAAATACCAGAGGATATAAGTGGAGGGAAGGTATTATGACCAAGTTAGAATGACATCACAGTCCTACCCAATAAACATGAAATGTAGAATGAAAGCTAAACATCATGATCTATAGGGAGCGTGTTTGAATCTTTGACGTGCTTGAATCTTTTCTCCACGTATTATTAAGCATTAAAATAAAGAAGTTTACAATAAGATCTAATCACACATCTTTAATAGCATTGTCATTAAACTATCACTGTAACGGAAAATAAGCATTACATTAATAGACTTTCCTGGATATCATTAATCATGCATTGACAATCAACAATCCTAATTTTCCAATCACCAGTCCTAAACCGGCTACTCATGTTTTCTGTAAACTAATTTAGCCAATGTTTTCTGATTTGAACACCTCATTCGTCCCATATCAGCAGCGGGGACATATAGAAAGGAAATTCCAGCTATGCTACACCATAACTATGCGAACTAATCCCAAAAACAAACTTTAAGAATGGAATAATGCTTATTGTGATTAAAATGTAAGATGGAAAAATTAGTCTGAATGAGAATCAAATTGTTAACATTTTGTTAGTTTATAGTATATGATTTATCAGTGGCCTTCCAGGACCAAAACTGCTGCAAGAGTTCAAGCAAAGCAATGTTGCAGACCACCAACAACTAATGAAATTGTTTTCTTCTAACCCACAAATTCTGTCATAGCAAGTCCAACTTATACCAGTCGCCAGCATAGAAATAAGTATTCGAGACGCTCTATTTGAATACAAGAGACTAGATTGACATATGTTTGCTCGATCAACAGTTATGGCAGTCTATAAATTAACATGAGTTTGAACTTCCATATTAAAAGCTGAGTAATTTTTGTATTATAGTATTCCTAGGTATTTTCTACAGCTTATAATTCCTAAAATTTGGCTTTCATTTGAAATCCTTGAATAATACTGGATTTAAATTGGTAAAAAATTATTAACATCGGATGTTTGCAATGGTTGAACTCGTCCTATGTATGGAATCCTATTGGAGTATCACAGATGAAAACTAAAACTAAAAGAAAAAACTATAAACTCTAGAACTGAATACACATAGCACAGCGAAATATGTTATTACCTTGAGGTGTAGTGGTGTAAGGCAAGAGAAGCCCGTTTTTGTTTCCTGCAGAAAATTGGAAGTTTGAAGCTTAGTTCTCACAGAAAAATCGGAGGGCAAAAGGGCTTTAGAATTCCAGAATATAGTTAGAATATTTGTTGAATACCAGCACAGAGTCTTCCAACTGACCAGCTTCCATTAATGGATGTTTTAATCACTGGAAAGCCTCGAATAACACCTAACTCATCCTCAAATGTACTGGAAGGAAAGCACAAAAATTACAACTCTTTCCATAATACAATTCCAGTAGAAATGGGAGAGTCAACTTCTCTAGAAACAGAGAAAGTTAACAAGAAAGACACTTTCTTAATTTTAAATCTTTCTATAACCCCTGCTTAAGTATTTATATTCCATTCATGTTTCCGTTTTTCATCATTCCACATCATTTTTTTCTCTCTAATCTTTTAGAGCTTGTTTGGATGGTTGTTACCTATTGTATTATATTGTGTTGTTAGTTTAAATACAATGTTTGTTTTGATTGTTACTTATTCATTTTATGTCACGACCAATTTGGTGTGATCGCGTCATTATTTTTTTTCTTCTCATTTTGTCTTGCTTAGTACTATCTAATAATCAAACTTAATCCTTTACCGTACCTTTTTTATGATAACTCTATACCGAACCCTACTTTTCTTGTAGGTTTATTCTTCAAATTGCTAAAGTCTAACATTATGTAACGACAAAAAACGACACAATCTATCTAAATGTTGTATTCATTAAAACAATACAGTACAACACAATACATTATAAACTAATAGGTAACAACCATCCAAACAAAGTGTGTGTTAGTTTAAACATCAAGAAAGATGAACCTGTAGAATTTTTCAGAACCCCGAATACCAACTAAGCAGGATGCATTAGTCAGCTTGGAATAAACTCCAATATCACAAGAATTCTCAAATTGCAGCCCTACATATTAAAAAAGGAACCTTCACACACATAAACAAATACTACAATTGAATATATCAGAATGAAACAATCTTATAGTAACTCACTAGTGGCCATGACTTGCTAAAAAGGACACAGCTCCTACAATTTTTGAAGATTCTGCCAACAGCCAATCAGACAACTTCAACAATTAGTATTCTTGGTAAACAAAAAATAATTACACATACTCTTCTTACTATCAAACTCAGTAAATACTTCTAACATTAACAGAAGGGGGCAGTAAAAACTTGAAATTTATGGCTTTTACTCCCAAGACATAAACAAGCAGTATAAATATTTTATCTGTGGGGCTTATTTTTGGCCTTTTTCTTGAGATAACATGGGAACCAAATAAGAACAGAAGGCAACTTGTAAAATCACAAAGTTCAGGTTTTTGTTTTTAAGCTAAAGGACATATAACAGCATATATAACAGCCAAGTTTTTTCGGAACAGATTTTTCATGTTATATTTTACTTTTCTAGAACATCATTTTACCTATAACAGTAATTTTTGATAATATAATAATTAACCATCTTTAAAAAAAATAGAATATCTATTGTTACTTGGATGGGGATAGACGATCCAACGATTCAATTCTTAGATTCCCTGAAAGCAATTGGATACCCGTTTGCTGTATGTTTGGACACAAATCTTCGTCAATTCAAGTGTTATATCACCACTAAGAGATTGAAATACGAAACAAGCTATAATTATAAATTTCTTCAATCAATCTTGAAAGAATTTAATTTTCAAGCAAATTTAAAGTGTGTCTTGTGACTTAAAACTTTATTCATTCAGTTATGAATTTATTGACATTGTATTAATTTTCTTTAATGTTTAGTTAGCGAAGATGCATATCTTTGAGATTTAAAATTTAAATAATTTTGTTATTTTTTTATAGCATTAAAAAAAATTAAAAATTAGATTTTATGCATCTTTTCTGCTTATAGCAACCAACTATTATCTAAAATGTCAAATGTTGTTATACATGTATAACAGCCATTATCTGTAACAAGGAAAAAAAATTTGAACCCAATGATGCTGTCATAGAGAGGTTTGACTGTATACTTTTTAAAATGATATAATATTATTTGTTGGAATCTGTGGTACACTTAATTAAATGTTGAGTTATTTACCTAAAGGACTAGAAATCAATTCCTACTTAATATATTTTTTCCCTTTTTTTTTCTAGTGGTGCACTATGTTGATGGGATTTTTAAAAAAAAAAACATAATATAGGTTATTTTTTAATTAAAAAAAAATGTCACGTGACTTCAAGAAAAAGTCTAACCATTTTTTTAGTAGACATACTTTTTTAAAGCCACATAGTAATTTTTTTCTGGTGGGTCGGGTCTAGTTCGTTTTAAAAAAATATCTCTGTGACTTTAAAAAAATAAGTCTACCCATTTTTTAAAACGAACCAGACCCACCCACCAGAAAAAAAATTACTATGTGGCAAGTATGTCTACTAAAAAAAATAGTTAGACTTCTTCTTAAAGTCACGTGACATCTTTTTTAATTAAAAAATAACCTAAATGATTTTTTTTTTTAAAATCCCGTCAACAAAAAGTGTATATTTGCACCATTTTGTAACGGCAGGGGTATATATACACCACTTTTGGAACGAGGGGTATATCTGCTCTAAATCGCGAAGTTGAAGGGTATATTTGCACCTTTTCCCTTAGAAATATAAACAAAAATATAATAAAAAATAAGAAAATAAATTAAATTTGTAACTTTGGACTCGGAATCACAAGATACTGGTACATAAATCGATGAATTCAGGTTCAATTCCAGGAAACTAGATGATCAGATTCCAATTTCGAGATAATCAAAAGTATCAATATGATATAATATCAATCAATAAAAAAAACTCGAGTCACTTACCGAGCTAAATTTTGGTTTCTTGGGCTTCAAGTCACGTACTTCCGCATAACCTTTTATGGTTTTTGAAAATTTTACTAGTATTTGCTTTTTTCTTTTGGGATAATTTTAGAAAGCTCCACATATGCTTCGTAACACTTACCTCCCTCGTGGTTTATAATATCGCGTTTATTTTCTTTATTGAAATTCTTTTAACCTATTTATCTCTACTATAAAAATTTATGATATGATTAATTTGGCCATCTTAAAATATCTTTTTGTAATATTTATAGTTAAATTCTTCAATCAAGTCGTGTCATCTGTCTTAATTTGTGAGTAAAGGAGTAACCCTTTAGATATGGGAATTTTCCTATAAATGAGGGAACTAAATCTGATAGGTTATTTTTTCTTTCGATTGAGTCGACTAATAGCCTGTTTGGTCAAGCTTTTAAAAACAGCTTATCTTAAAAAGTACTTATTTCAAAAAAGCAGTTCGTGTTTGGTCAATTAATTTAAAAAGTACTTTTGAGCAGCAATTAATGTTTGGCTAAGCTTTTAAAAAGTGCTTCTATGTGTACTTTCCAAAAAAGTGCTTTTGGGCAAAAACCTTTTTTTTTAACCAAAAATCAAGTTACATTCCCCAAAAGAGACTTATTTTCTCAGCTTGATTGTCAAACACCTCACATTTTTTAAAATAAGCATTTATTGAAAAAATAAGTACTTTTGGAGGGAAAGTAAGCTTGGCCAAAAGGCTATAAATACGAGGAATATTTAATAAAATTAATTAGGCCCTACAAATTCTCCATTTTGTTAAATACTACTAAGGAAGCACTATTGTGTCTATCTAATATATAGTATATCATGCTCAGTATATTATATTATATATAATGTTCGGTATATATTTTATTTAAAGGTATTTTATATTAATGCATTGCAGAAAATATATAGCATATTGGTGTACATATATGCTAAAACTAAATCTACGTTAGCTATTAGGTAGTGTAAAATGTATATATCTAATATATAGTATATCGTGTTCAGTATATATCATATTAATAATTTATATCATGTTGGGGTAGTGTTTACTGCACAGACATAATATATAGTATATTATGTTCAGTATATATCATATTACTAGTTTATATTAGGTTCACTATTGGGTAGTACACATCTTACGCATTCTTTTGCAGAATATACCAATGTCTCGCTTAAGAATCAATGATTAAAGTTTGTATGCAAGACTGAAGTAAAAATAAGCTAAAATTTTAGTCACGTGCGTCTGAATCTTTTTTATTAAATTCATATCTACATGACTGAAATTTAGCCAGTTTTTATACGTACCTCAGTAAAAAATGTGTGAGCTTTGCCTTGACAAGCCATATCATACATCAGGTGAAAACATCTGATAACACTTTCAAACATGAATGTCTGAAGTTGTCAAGCTTCAGACGCAACTATCTAAATTCGTGCCTAAAGTGGATAAACCTGCAAAAATTACAAAGCGGACACAAGTTAAATGACGACCCAATGTGTTTGTGCACTTCAGCCCAAATAAACCAAACTCAAAGCCCATTTGGAGCAACCGTGCAGGTGTTTCTCTCTCCTTTTAGGTGAAAAGGGTGGTGTCATTGTTTAGCTGACTCACACGGACCTACTAATCTGGAAAGGCTTACTCATGCCCCATCACAAAAGATTAGTTTAATCGTTTTGAAAAGCATCATTAAAGCCAATTTTACTGAATAAAGAACTCAGAAAGACAGCAACCATCATTACATTGACTTCCAACGTAAACAAAAGTAGACCTGTTTAATTATCCATGGGGAATATGACCAATAATTATGCCACTACCCTAACCCGAAAAACTAACCCTAGGAAATTCATCCTTACAATTAGCATTTGATTTTTTTACTTACATAGAGAGAAAGAAAGATGTTTAAAAGGCGAGTTCTGGTAGTCAAGAGCATAGTTAGAGGGTCGATTATGGGGTTCACGAGAGTGTGGTAACTTTTGGCCAGATGAAAACCATTAAATAGCTATAAATATTTAACTATGAAATCAGTTATTATTACTGTATTAGCAACTTGAAATAGTTATAGAAACCCACAAATTTTAATCATAAATCCCCCTTATGATAGCCAACCATTTGGGCTATAATAATTTCCCCCCATTTGATTTGAACGCAACCACCGGCTTCCTGCGGCTTAACGTGCTCACATAATTTTGATTGAAATAAAGAAAAGCTTTCCGCTTAAGAAAGTAAGGTCAACGACCTTTTGATTAGGGCCTTTTGTCTCGAGAAATAATGATAACATAAAATACTACTTCCTCCGTTCCATAATAAATGGTGTTTTAAATTTTCATTTTATTTCAAAATAAATGGTGTTTTAGAATTTCAAGAAAAAATTGATCTTGTTCTTCCAAACTTACCCTTATTTATAATAAAAAATTATTAAGTAGCTTTTCTTTTTTTAGGCATTAATTAGGAGTATGTTAGTAAAAACACTTATAATTTTTTAAGAGTGAGCAATTTTTTAAAGGGTGTGCAAAAACTAAAAATACCACTTATTATGGAATGGGAGGAGTACTAATAAAAGACACTCCCTCCATCCCAAAAAAATCCTCTTATTTTGACTTGACACGAAATTTAAGAAAATAAAGGAAGACTTTTGAAATGTGTGATCCAAATAAACATTAGATATTTGTATAACTATAAATCATCTCATAAAATTAAATTATTTTTAAATATAAAAAAGTGTCAATCTTTTTTAAATAAACTAATAAGGAGCGTAGGATAATTTTTTTGGGACACAGAGAGTAATTATTAATGAGAAGAATAATACTTACTCCATGAGTTACGACCAGTAAAGAAATGGCTGCTGTACTTCGGGTATTTCGGCATATTTATGATGCCTACTTGAATACTTCACATAAATCCAATTGAATGTAGAAAACTCGCCAAAAACGTTTTAGGTCAAATATATTTGGTACAGAATATCATGGCCGCCCCTAAAATTTTATTGAAGGACTACAATTCTAAGCCATCCCTCATTTGACCTTAGCAAGATTCGTCTCCAAAATATAACAAGATTCCATACAAATTCGCCGTACTAAAACTTCGAGTGGATAATGACAAACTAATTTAAGGCTGACTTTCCAATAGTATATTCAATATTCAACTAATCAGAAATTCTGAAACCAGTAAACTGATTGATTATTTAACGCTGAGAGAAGCCAAATAGGATAAGAATTTCTTCGTCTGCCGGGTATGATAGATTGTACATCTCATTTTACATAATCGAGGAAAAGTTTACAGCTGAATACAGCAAAGAGCATTAAAAGAATTACATAGAATGAAACAAAATGAGAATAAAAAAACACGTGGCAATGACTAGAGCAAGATCTGGAACAACAAGAAAGTTGATGAATTTCGCTGGCAAAATTGGTTGAATTCAACTGAAATGGCAGCTATCTTCCAGCTCATTTCCTACAACGGATAACACAGAGCATGTGAGGCGTTACCCTTATATCCCTACATTTCATTATTGTAATTAACGCAAATCAGCATGTTAATGCACCTAACAATAAAATACTCCTCTAGGAAGCTGCTTGGTCAGTTCCAAGAATCTAATTAAGAAAACCATAATGACCAACTTGGTAAGAAGGAGAAATAGCATACCAGATATAGATAGTGTTGTTCAAACATTTGTATCGAAGCTGCAGCACTTCAGGCATTAACATAGTCCATACCATTGCGCTGACGTTTGTTGGATGTTGAAAAGCAGCATATTTGAGCCCATGATTTCTTCTTCTTCACGGGTTGCGCCTTCACATCCCTGTTGGCAACCAGATCACCCATATATTTAACAACAGCCTGAGAATCAGAGGAACTAAACATTAGTGATCAATTCATCTTAAACAAATATAGTTAGGCATCGTTTGGAAACAAGTATGAGAAAATAAAACAGGTATTAGCTTTGTTAATACATGCATTAGTTATACACCCTATTCAGTAGTATTCTTATACATAAGAAACCATGGCATTAACAATACCACTACTACTCCTATTCTAATACTCCCTATTCAGTACTATTTAGAAATTATACAATGCACTATATTTAATAAAACAAACCAAACGATCGATAAAAGATAATGTAGCGTAACTAATCTCAGCATTACTAATCCAAGCATTAGTAATACACCCTACTCAGTACTATTCTTATACACCCTACCAAGTGACCTTAAGGTCTTAGGAAAGAAGGGCTAAGATAAAAATTCAGAAAGCACAATATAGTAAAATGAAACAAACCTGTGCTCCCTTCTCAAGGATGTTTCCTGGTGGCACTTCCAAAGGATTTCCATCGGTTTTAAGGACCCGCAAACTTGAAAGCATCCTAAATGAGTCTGGAAGAACTCGTATCTGGTTGTTACTCATGTCCAATTCTTCAAGCAACTCAAGGTTCCCAATGGACCTTGGTAGTGATCTAAGGTCTGCAAAATTGTTGCTAATGTTCAGCTTTACCAAGCTAGTAGCAAAGCACAAGCTCTCAGGCACTGCTTCGATTTCATTGAAACTAACATTGAGCTCTTTCAAACTTGTAAGGGCTGACATAGTTGTGGGCAATTGCCTGATGTTATTGTAACGCGCAGACAGAACCTCCAAAGACTCGATTCGTCCCACTGCTTCCGGAAGAGCTTTAAGCCGGTTATAGTCCGCACGAAGCTCTTTGAGAGAAGTACATTGACCAATAGTGTGTGGAAGTTCGTCAAGGTTATTAGTTTCCACAATCAATTTCTTAAGACTTACTAAAGAGCCAATTGTCTCAGGGAGTACTGACAGGCTGTTAGAGCTCATATCAAGTTCTTCAAGGCGAGCTAACCTAGCAAAACTCGCGGGCAATAACTTCAAGTTATTACCACTTAGATCAAGATAGACCAAGTTAAGCAGATCTCCAATGGAATCAGGCAGCTCAACAATTTTGTTTGAGTGCAAATCTAGCTTTTGCAATGATGAAAGCCCCCCTATGGTGGTGGGTAGGACAGTAATTCGATTCTCAGACAGATCCAAAGTGATCAAACTTGATAGCTTCCCTATAGAATCTGGAATCCATTCTACTTGATCGGACAATTTACTCCGAAGGATAAGCTCTCGACTTCCTTTTTTCGATGAAACTTCAATCATACTAGCAAGCTTAATCAAACTTAATTTCTCACCGTCTTGACCTACAAACAAAGTAACCAGGGTCTTCTTGATTAACATAAGAACTTTGAATCAACACAACAAAACAATAATTTTATAAAGATAATGGTCAAAAACATCCTCAACTATCTCTTTTCCGCGAGTTTCACTGCTCAACTATCAATTGTTCCCTTTTCCTACTTGAACTATCACCATCTATATATTAAAAGACACCCACTTGATAGTTCAAGTAGCAAAAGGGAACAACCGATAGTTGGCCTAATCAGCTTCCAGGTGTTTTTAATACATGGATGGTGAAAGTTGGGGTGTAAAACTCGCGAAAAAGTTATTTTTTTACCAGTAACTCTATTTATATAACCAAATTCGCTAGAAATGCATAACCAAATATGGTAAAGCAAATAGATGAAACATACCACTAGTTGCTGGCTTTAAGGTGGAATCAACAATTTTGGGGCCAGATGAATAAGCATCTCCAGATCGAAGCCCAGCACCAATTCCATCAACAAGAAACGTAGCTTTTGCCTTATTCAAGTAACTGTCATCTCTACTATACAGTTCAGACGGTTTAACAGGCGATTTCCCGTTATAAAAACTCGACGAAGAAGTAGCCGTAGTCGCAGTCGCAGTCGTGGTCGTTGCCGGTGAAATTAAGTTGCTGCTACTGGAATTCGTTGAAGATAAACCATTGGAATTATTAGAAGGCAAACATTTCGAAGCTCTTTGAACCAATTCGTCGAACACACAGTAAACATTCTCAAGATCTAACAGTTTCAAAGCCTCCCTTTTTTGTTCTTTACTTTGAAAATGAACCATGTTTCTCTGCATCTCTTGTAAAATTTTGAACAGTTCTTCTGGAACACCTTTCCTTTTATTTTGCCTGGAAATAGCATCTAATTTCAACTGATCTTCTTTCTCCAGGTTTCCAATTAAATCTCTTGCAGCTTCAACTTCATCAATGGATGGTCTAGTCGGTAAAGATCCATGAATTCTCATAATTTCTTGGACAATCTCGTCAATTGACATTCCTGATGACCCCATTTCAATAATTTTTCTGAAATTTCTCGAAAACCAGAAACACCCAGAAGAATTTTAATTCAAAATTAATTACAACTCAGGACAAAAACACCGTATTTTTCGAAGCCAAAAGAAACAAAGACGAAATCACTAGATCAAGAAAAATGAAAAAACCGTAGCTTAGTTTTCTTTCTTCTCTACAAGTTTCTAGAAAGCGCCAATTAACGATCACAGCAATTCAAACCTTTTACCCACATGAAGACATGCATAATAAAGCTTATTTTTCGCCGTATTTTCCTATATTGAAAACACGCAAAAAACACTCATAAAAATGACCAAAAAAATAAAAAATAACCCA
This sequence comes from Lycium ferocissimum, assembly GCF_029784015.1. NCBI lineage: Eukaryota > Viridiplantae > Streptophyta > Magnoliopsida > Solanales > Solanaceae > Lycium > Lycium ferocissimum. Next base: position 45,776,086 of record NC_081343.1, read on the forward strand.
CAAAAAAAGGAAGGGAAAAAAAAAAGAAAATTGAAAAGCAAAGTTTTGCACTAATAAAGCTCCAAACTCCACTTAAAGAAAGAAAATTCATTCACTCACACTATTCAGTGGCTTTTTCTCTTCAAGATAAATCAACAATGTTTGTGAAACTGTAAGAGAAATCTGGAGAACACAGAGAGAGGAAGGAAGAAAAAGGATGAGTTATCTAAGAGAAGAAAATGAGCCTTGTTTGGTTCTGTGGAAAATCCAACGATATCCATCATAGGATGACAATTTATTTATACAAAAAAAGAAAAACTTCCCATCCCAATTTTAGTGTCTAAATTTCGCTAAGAACAAAGTTTAAAGAACAAAAAATGACTGATGTGTGTAATTTACTAAAATATATTTCGAATCTGATAGTTTTAAACTTACTATATATGATGTTTGACTTGTCTATTTTTTATATAAGGATATTTTTTAAAACAGATGAAAGTAAGACAATTAAATTAGAATGAATGGTGTACTAAGAGCTTGTGTGGATTGGCTATAAGCTAAAAAGTTGGATTTAGGAATTTTAACTTATGACTTTTGATTTATTTTTGCTATTTTAGCTTAAAAATAAATACTTAAAATTTCTTTATTTTATTTTATTGAGATTCATTTTAACATAAAAACGCCTAAAATAAGTCAATCAAGACAGGTTTATTAATACCTTTACCACTGTTGTGATAAGCGCATTAATTTTAAAAGAATAAAAGGAATACCAAACTCTTTTAAAAATAGTATTAATAGGGAAAAAATAGTGTAATAATTGGGTATAGTTATGATAAGGCAGTTATTTGATTCAAAACTACAGTGGACTCGATAATGACTGAACGGTTATTAAACGGAAATCTACTCACTGATCGTTTGGTGGATAGCTAAAATTATTTCGGGATTATAATCTCGGGATTAATTTATCCCATTTCTTGAGATTATTTTATCCCATCTTTCAGATAGAATAAAATAATCTCAGGATAAGTTGGATAAGGTGGGATATCTCACCCTTAAGATAAGGCTTCATTTTATACCGTATTTGATAGGAGGTATAAATTTATCTATCTCAGGATAAATTTATACCTCCTATCAAATACGGTATAAAAAACTAGTGCTGGGATATCCCAGCTTATACCATCTACCAAACGACCCTTGTGCTTAGCGAAAGATTTCGGGAAATGGCCTCGGCTGAATGCATAAATTACGAGATTGTCCCAACCGTTCTAGGATTCTCTCGGACGGCTTTGGAATTTTTTTTCTCTGATAAGTGATAATATACTTGGTGGTGGTTTGGTAGGTAGCCAAAATTATCCCTGGATTATAATCTCGGGATTAATTTATCCCACCTTTTGGGATTATTTTATATCATCTAAAAGATGGTATAAAATAATCTCCGGATAAGTGAGATAAGGTGGGATATCCCACCCTTGGGATTATGCTTCATTTTGTACCGTATTTGATAGGAGGTATAAATTTATCTCAGAATAAATTTATACCTTCTATCAAATAGGGTACAAAAAATTAGTGCTGGGATATCCCAACTTATACCATGCACCAAACGATCCTTGTAGCATTTCAATGTGAGTGATGATATTGATTTAAGTGTCACTGGACTGACACCCTTTTGATTTGATACACACTTCACGCGGCAGGCATCAATTTAATTATTTACATGTTCTATAAACGTCATCTTTTATAAGTTATCTATTTCGTTGTACCATTGTAATATGATCTTATCGAATAACACTGTAGGAAGTTCATTGAACTCAGTAATTTTACGTTCTAATTTATGAGCTTTTGATATCGAGGTATTTCGTTTATAAGCATCCAAGTGAAATTATCTGGCGTTGTTAAAAGTAGCAGCGAGAACTAAGCTAAGAACGATACTCCTTCCCGTCCAAAATAATTGAAATTTTATCCTTTAAAAGTTAGTTCAAAATAATTAATGTTTTCACAAAATTAAGAAAGTATGTAGTTCTCTTTTTTAAATTTGCTCTTGACACATTTTCATATCTCCATAATAATTATGTCAATCTAAAAAGAAAAGAAAATCATCATTAAGGTATCTTAGTCAAAACCCACTTAATTATTAGGAATTGGTGAATTTCTTAATCCATGTGTCAAACTTAAAACCTTAATTATTTTGGAGCGGAGGGAGTATAGATCGAGCGAAATTGGGGAGGTCTACATTGAATGCAGTCAATTCAAAATTCAATAATTTCATGTGTTGGAGGGGTGATCTCTTTTATAGAAGACCGGACGTCCAACAACTGGCTAGTTGATATGGTTAAAAATGGACCCTAATGAATTGCGGGTAATTGTCTCTTGATTTGTTGAAAGTACTTGCCAGAATTTTAGACTATTGAGAAACGGGAAGTTATAACTACATTTGATTTAGAACCATATGCCAAGGGGAGTTCATTGCAATTTTTATCAACATGAAACATGTATATTTTGTTTTCATGGATGGTCCATTATTAACTTTATTAACTAGAGAGAAAGAAAAACCTTTAATTTAGTCATATGAAGTGTTTATCCAGCTGTTTTCACTATGGATTTCCCCTACGCGTCATTTTATAATGCAAACAAGTACAAAATGTGATCCTTTTTAGAGTTTGCATGTCAGCTTATGTATGAACTTTTTATCTTTTCTTTACAATTTCATGTGAACGATATGAAATTTGTTTGTACTTATCGCCAATTCAGAAACTTTTAGATCTTTCTGCTTGAAACTAAAGAAAAACCTCATTTAGAGACTTATGGATTGGATTCTTTTATTGTGGTGTATGGAAACGTGGAGGGCAAAGCTATGAACCTTTAAAGAAAGAATTACTCCCTCCGTTTCAATTTATGTGAACCCATTTGACTAGACACGGAGTTTAAGAAAGTAGAGAAGACTTTTAAACTTGTGGTGTTAAATTAGTCACATATATTTTATGTGACTATAAATTATTGCATAAAAGTAAATTGTTTTCAAATATAGAAAAAGATCATTTTTTTTTATACGGACTAATAAGAAAATGAATTCACATAAATTGAAATAGAGGGAGTACTTAATAAGGATCCACTACATATATTGTGGAAGAAAAGAACCAAAAAGGATCATCCTAGTCACAGGGTACCTTCAAATTTCCTACTAAAGCCACAAGAATCACGAAAAGATTCTAAAGTCCAAAACCCCCATCAATCTTTTTCAATATTCATGGATTGAACTTCTTAAAACAATTTGTGGAAAAAGTCCGCTGTCCTTTTATCTACGTTTCAGATTGACCTAAATATTTAGTACTAGTATTCAACTACTATCCACGACCAATTTACGGATAAGAATAAATATTTTTAAGAAAATATTATAGATAATCGGTTTGAAAGTTGCGATTTCCCTCCTCCGTGTATATCAAGTAAGAACATTCAAACATTTAAGATAGCTAAGGAGGTATAAATTTCACAAAATATGCAACTGATCCACGAAGGATTGAATTGAGGCAAGACCACTTTCAATATGAATCGAAAATGGATAGTTTTTCAAAGCATTATATTTTTATTGTGCATGCAGGTACTAACCTACAAATTAAATACCAGTATTATCTAGGCCTCAAGTTTTATCAAATGAAAAGTTACTCGTCGAATTGTCTAAACTTTTCATATAATTGAAAATACCAACAAGTACGATGATATATTGGATAGGGCAATTCGCCCTTCTTTTGGGGTGGTCTTTAAATTTTCTTTTTCATATTTGAAATCTTTAAATTTTACCCTTTTAAACCCCATGGGTTAGGGTTGAACCCCCACACACATCAAAATTTTAAAAAAAATTCGCGAAGGCGAGTTTAAATTTATTATATTTAAGATATACACTTGTGAAGGAATTACTAAAGTTATGCGGGACCCGCATCCATACTTATGCCTTATGGGCGGACTTGGCATAAGTATGTCGGGTCCGCATAACTTAGTAATTCCTTCACAAGTTTGGTCGACGCATAAAAGTTTGCCCATTAAAAGTATGCCTCACCGCATAAACTTGTTAAGGAATTACCAAAGTTATCTTGGACCAAGCATACTTATGTCGAAGTTCGCCCATAAGGCATGAGTATGCGGGTTCGCATAAATTTGTAAATTCCTTAACAAGTATATGCGGTTCGCATACACGCGACCCAAACTCTTGCCTTGCAATTTTTTTTTTTTAATTTATGCTTGAGCGGGGGTTCGAACCGAACCTCACGATTTTTGCGTGAACGCTCGAGTTGCAATGCGAAGGTAAAAATTAAAGACCAAGCAATATAAGGGTATAATTTAAAAACTATAAATATGAAAAGTAAAATTTAAAGAAAGATCCCAAAAGAAGGGCAATCCGCGCAAAAAAATGTATTGGGTAAAATCTTGTGTTCACCTATTGTCTAAATCAAATCATATGAGTTTGGTTTAACTAATACTCCAGTGATTGGTGGTAATTTGAAGAAAGTCATGCCAATTGGATTATTATTTTATTGTAAATAATCAAGAGCAAGTGTAAATTTTTATCTTTAAGTTTTTTATTTTTTACTTTTTTCAAATTTGGGTTTTGAAAGAGATGAATTATCCATTTTAGGAAAAAGGGAGTGGGCCCCACTCTACAAATGAGGCCCAGATGTTCTCTTCTGACTGACTGAAACATCTTTGGAATTCGGTTGGATAAAAACCACGTGCATACGTATGTAGCCTGGCATTTCCACCCTCACGCCATTACCGTTTCTTCTGTTTGACCTTTTCTATTTCATTTCCCTTTTCTTTTTCTTCCTTCCAAATCTTTTTTTGGATAATATCTTACGGGTCGTTTGGTTCTTGGCCTAAGTTGTCCTCAGATTATAGTCCTAAAATTAGTAGGCGTTTGGCCATAGAAATAATAAAAAATAAAAAAGATGTTTTTTGGAATTTTTGAAGTTGGAGTTGGAATTATGTTTGGCCATAGTTTTTATAAATAATATTTGGTTGTTAAAATATACTTTTCCTAAAAAACATGTAATATGATTTATACCGTCAATTTCTAAAAACTAGCAAACTCACCCAAAGCAATTAATAAACATAATCAATGCGACAAAATATAGCAATTATCTTTGAGATCAGCTTATGAGGGATCAAAACTGATGGTTTCTTTCCATCAAAAGGCTGCAACTGAAGGCTTACTGGTATACACAAAAATATAGCATCTCTAATTATGATTTTCTTTGTAAAATTTCCACCTGCTTCTTTTCTTTTAGAGGTTTTTTAGCACATGATGTTCACTGTTGTTGGAGTAGAGAGCAACTGAGCAACATAAGTTACATCTAACCAGTGAAAAAAGTTTTATGAACAATTAGGGTAAAAAATTAGCAACATAAAATCTTTTGGGGTAAAAATTGAAAACAAAAAAGCAAAAGTAAAAGCTCCAAAACAGAAAAGGGAAAAAGTGAAAAACAAGGTTTTAGTTGTTTTTCAAATTCCAAATACAACTTCAAGTTGTTTTCCAAATACAAATACAACTTCAAGTTGTATTTGGAATTTTTATGGCCAAACACCATAAAGTAAAAAAAGTGAAAAATATTCCCAAAAAAAGTGAATAATTATCATGGCCAAACGGGTTCTTATAATCATGAAATAACGCCAATTCTGATGGGATAAGGTGAAATATTCAGGATTAAATTTATCACTTCAACCAATCAAATTACTCACTTTGTCTTAATTTATATGATATAGTTTGACTAGGCATGCAGTCTAAGGAAAAAAGGAACACTTTTAAAATTTGTGATCTAAAACAAGCTATAGATTTTTGTGTCATAGACTAAAAATGAAAGCGTATCACATAAATTGACAGAAAAATATATATTAATCTCATACTTAATCCTAAAATAACCATCTTATCTCATGAACCAAACGATCCTCTGTGTAGGTATTTAGTAGCTCAGTTGCTTGTAGGGCTGTTCAAAACCGAACCACAACCGATAACCCAACCGCAAAATAGGTTTATTGGATTAACGGATAGGGAATGGTTTGAAATTTTATAGTTAATGGCTTAACGGTGCGGGGGACAGTTTTCCCATTTTCCTTATCGGTTTAGCCGTTAACCCATTAAGAATAATTAAATTATCAATATATCCCTATGCATATAAAGTACTAAAGATTAGAAATACTAATCTTTGAGCCTAAAACTCATTTTTCTTCCCGCAACATGGTAGTAATTTCTCATTTTCCTTATTGCTTCTGCCTGGTGTTAGTTTCTTATTATCTTGTGTTACCAACTAGAATCATTCAAAACATTTTTACTTTTTTTGGATGTTTCTTCCCTTTTATATGGTGAAGATGAGAACGAGATAGAATTACTAGTGATTGTTTGAAAGAAATAAGTTTTCTTATGGACATTGACACACTTTAGTATGAAAATCTTATACTTAATCTGCACAGTTTATTTAATAACGATACTTTAGTGAAAATTTAATTTTGTATACACTATCAATATTGAGCCTTTATTGGTTAGCCGATAAATCGATCGCTAACCGACCGCTAACCGCTAAATCCACACCGAACCAACCGATGTCTTATTAGTTGGTTAGCGGATTGAGATATTTAAAAATCGATATCCGATAAGCCGAACCGTTAAGCACAATTATCCAACCGAACCGCCCGATAAGCACCCTTGGTTGCTTGGCTACAGCCTACATGTACAATATTCCCCTCCCCTACCCCCCCACCCCCCACCACAATGTAATAATAATAATTTTTTTTATTTTTATTTTTTTGAAAAAACGATTTATGGGCTGCACGGGAATTGGGCCTGGCTGGTTTGGTGGACATGAAAAGATGGGAAGTTGAGCAACCATGTGGACAACCACACATGTGATGTCTCTTCCTGATTATGAAAGTGTCGTGAGAATTACCCTGCGGGCGTCCCTACTTTTCCTCTCCCTGCACCTACCTGGCCCTGTTTTATTTGCAGGATTGTCTTTCCCGGGGGGTCTTTAATTTTTATCCTTCGCTAAAAAAAAAAAAAAAAAAAATCTGCCTTAAAGTAGAATTTGCAAAGATTTGTGAAATTTTACCTTGCAATTTTTTTTATTGAACTTGAGTTTGACCCCATAACCTCGGATATTAGGCGAAGGGCAAAACTTAAAGACCACCAATTTGAAGGACAAAAATTAAAAACTACCCCAAATGAAGGATAATTCGCGCAAAAAATAGTTTGTCTCCTTATCTGCTTTGGTTGCCAGGCCCATCTATGATATTTGGGTTGAATTTAGGCCTCTTGTATAAGACAAACAAGATATTTATGATTACACCTTTAGATCTCTTTTTGGGAGGGCAATTTGCAGGATTGTCCTTCGCTGGGGGTGGTCTTTAATTTTGTCCTTCAAATTAGTGGTCTTTAACTTTTACTCTTTGCTAAAAAAGAATTGGTTTCGGTTCGAATTCCTGCTCAATCAAAAAATTTTAAAAAAAATCGTAAGGCAAAATTTTACAAATTCTGCCTTGCGATTTTTTTTCTTACTGAGCTGGGGTTTGAACCCACAACCTCGGGGAATTAGGTGAAAGACAAAACTTAAAGACCATCAATTTGAAGGGAAAAAATTAAAGACCAACCCCAATGAACCACAATCCGCGCAAAAAAATTTTTTTGGGAAGACATGGGAGAAGTTTGTTGTATTGCGAGTTAGCACTTACCAGTATTTTGATAAGAGAAAAAACGGCTATTTTCTTCGTATGACCTTTTTGAACTTCCATAGTCTTTTCCAGCTCAATCTTTTTTCATTACTCACGTCCACATTTGGTTTAAATTTCTAAAATAATTGCATAAAAAGAAAAAACATAAATGCACACATAGTCGAAATTTGAATCCAAGTTCAAGCCCGCAGGTCCAAGAGGGATTCCCACAAGTAATTTTGAAGTGTCATGGACCAAAAATGATTTTAGGCCCAAAATATTCATAACCTCTGAATTGAAACTCTCGAACCCGACTCTTAAGATTGCATGTCGCATAAAAGGAAATTACGTAAATGCATATACAGTTGGAATTCACTCTTTATGTTCTTTATCCCGTTAACTTGGTCTAGCATATTGTTTTTTTGAGAAAATTTCATAAATAGTTATAGTTTAGAGCGTAATTATGAAACACAACTACAATTTGTATATTTACCAAACGTAGCTACAATTGCGCATATATAATTGTAGTTAAGAGCTGTATCAGTGCATAATCGAGGATATCAACCTAAAATCACGTGTATCAGCTGAAATAGCGCGAAAGAGTTGTATCAGCGCATACAGTTACGCACGTGTATTGTGTATTTGATACGTTTCCCAAATTTTTTGAAACTATAGCTATATATTGTAAATATTTGTCACGTCGCATAATTTTTCTTGGAATTTTTACGCGTTGTAGCTACTTCTAATACATAATTAGTGGTAATAACTACCTTTTATTTTAATTACTAATAATAACTAAATACTTTTCTAATTTAACTATTATAGCTACACAGTAACTTTCAATTACCATTTCACAAATACACCTAAAAATTAGCACCCCCAATCCCATATCCCCTTTTAATGGTAACAATATTAATCGCTTAATATACATTACCATTCTCTCTCCTTTTTCATAAATTCTTACCTTTTAAAAATGGAAAGAATCTATGAATGTCTAGTGAAATAGTCGTCTTCTTCCTCTCTTCCCCCTTCTGCAAAAAATTCACTTCCATTTTCACCAATCAACAAGTTTTTTAGGGTTTTGAGAAGATGAAAAATATATGTATTTGTGTATGTTCTATGATATAACTACCTATTGTTGTGGTTGGTGGTGTATTTTTGTTAGTTTTTCTATATATTTGTGTATTTTGTGCAAATTAATTCCATCAATTCATCTAGTTTCAAATACACGGATGACACAAATACATGGTAAGTTTTCTATATATTTATGTATTTTGTTCAAATTAATCCTATCAAATCCATGGGTGATGCAAATTATTACTCACACAAATACATGAGATTTAATATAAAATACATGGGGTTTGATTGGAAAATTCAAATACATTAGTTATGCTATCAAATACATGGGTAAATAAAAAACGAAATCAATATTGAAAACTTCAAATACATTACCACTAAATACACGGTGATGCAAATTGTTACTCACACAAATACATGATATTTAATATAAAAAACATGGAGTTTGATTGGAAACTTCAAATACATTAGTTATGCTATCAAATACATGGGTAAATAAAAAACGAAATCAATATTGAAAACTTCAAATACATTGGCTGTTGAATGTTTTCAAATTTTGAATTTTTGATTTTTTTACGTTTAAATCATGAAGATTGGATGAAGGAATAGAAAACGGTTATAAAAAAGAAATCTAAAATTTGATTTTGTGGAAGAGTATGGTAAAAAGTACCAATTAATAACTAATTAAATGATCCCACCGTTATGGCCTAAAATCAAGGGATGTCTTTTATTTTTTACTGTGTTTCTATGAATTTACACACATCAAATACATCCGAAAAAATAACTTAATTTGAAAAAACATAGCTACAAATGGTAATATTTAAAAGGATAGTTATAAATGATAGGAAACTACCATAAGGTAGTCATTTAAGTAATTTTACCATTTTTCTTACCCAACCCAATGCAAAAGAAATCAAGATCGAGGCCGTAGGTCCAAGAGGGATCCTTTGGAAAGCATGATGGGCCAATATCATTTTAGGCCCAAAGAACTCATAACATGTTGTAGGCCCAACTAACAAGAAGAAGAAAGACTAGTGAAATAGGCGCAAATTTCACTCTTTTGAGCCCTCAAATTCTTGCCAAACACTACCTGGCGCCGCTTTTGCTTCTTCTGTCACCGAATTCCTCACTTTCTCCTTCTCCGAAGAAATCACAGTGTATGCTTCTCTTTTCTTTACATACTATCCTTTTTCTGTTTGTTTCTAATAGACAATAACGCTTTTATTCCCTTTTTCAGCAATTTTTGATGGCAAAGAAACGATTTTTTTTTTGGTGAATTGGATTGTGATATTCTTTATGCTCCCATTGTTTAAAGAAGCTTAACTCCAATTACTTAGTTTCCTGTGGGTTTCACTAGTTAATATACTTTTCATTTGCTTGAAATATGTGATTGCCTACTAGTAATTTAGTTTTCAAAAGACTTAATTTTCTGATTATATTGGTTCCTATAGCTGTTATTTCTGTTTCGTATTGAGAAAGACTGGTTATTTCTTGCTTCAATTGAAAGGGCTCAGTGATTTTTGAACTTAAGTGGAAAACAAGTTAAAGATTAGAAAGTTTAAGGTTGTAATAAGACACAAAATTCCAGGTTTTCTGCAAATGAAATAGTTAAACCCTTGGTGCTTCATTCTTTTGAAGTCACTTTTAATGCGCATCTTTATAATAAAGGAAATTATAATAAAGATTAAAGTAACAGCTGATAACTTATTATAATTCGCGATATGATTTGCATTATGTGTTCTTGTCTTGTTGGTAGATCATCGTTTGATAAATTGTATCTTTATCAAAAATAGGAAAGACCATTACAAACTTCAGTATTTTTAACTGTCCTTTCTTGAAGAAGCATTTTGATTGGTTAATTGATGAGATGATTCGAGGGTCTACAGCTGGTCATTTTACGCTGATAATGGGGGTTTTCACATGATGATGTTTCACAGGAAATTTGCCCAATATTTCAATTATATCTACATGATGGGAATGGAATTACATGCTGAGCAAGGGGGTTATGCTGAGATGGAGAATGTTGAGATTACGGATACAGAGTTGCTCTATCATGTTAGAGGTGTCCTTAAATCTGCTCTCCAGGTTAGATGCTTGGACATATTTGTAGGAAAATTATGTTCTTATATAATTGCTTGGAGTTGGGTTTGGTGGTGCATGCACTGCCTCGGAAGTCAAGGTTAGACCGTATGAAGTCAGCATAAATCTTGAATTTTCTTGCCTTAATTCTTTGCTAGCCTCTGTTTATTCTTGCTATCACAAATAAAATGACAAGTATCTTTACTGCTAAGATGTCTATTTTTAATATTTGATTGAAGATGAGCATAGGTGCTCCATATCGATTGACTTTGGTTAACTTCCCTGGAGATTAAGAGTTGAATGTTTGGACTGGCAGTTTTTGAGTTTGGGTGAAGTGTTAATATAATAGTGGAAGACGTGACTAAGACTATGAAGTTGTTGCATCAAATTCAAAATGATTTACTAGCTTACCATATGCTCTCTTTCCATCTCATTTTATTTGATAGCATGATTGCGCACTAAATTTTAGATGCTAGTTTGGCTTTTGTATTATGTAAATAGTAGTTGAAGAGAAGTATCCAGGGTGTGGCGTAGTGGTCAATAAAGTGTTCTCCATGAGGTCTCATGTTCAAATCCCAGCGAAGGCACAAATATTAGGTTAAGTCTTGGTAGATAGACTTACTCGATATTTGTGCTAGTAGGTGGTAGCAGGTACTCTGTAAATGAGTCGAGGTGCGCGCAAGCTGGCCCGGACACCACAGTTATAAAAAAATAGTAGAAGACAATATTGAACTTATGGCTGAAAGTTTAATTTTCAAGTTTCGAAACTTGTGAAAGCTATATGGAACTATAATATTAATAGAATGGTGTTAAAGATTTTTATTCGTACTAAATTCGACAGTGTGTCATAGCAATTGGGATTTGGGATAACCATTGTTTCCATTCAGGAAAGAGGTCTTTTTCATGGACTAAAATGCAAGTCAAACCAAACATAGAGAGTGGCACCATGACTATTGTCAAGGCGCCCAATTATGTTGCTATTTTTGTTTCTTTAAGAAAAGATAACAGACTGAGTATTGACGGTATGGAGAAACTATGGAGTTCTGATCTGTTGGTTGATAATCATATTGATTCTGGTTAGAATTATGGTGAAACTAATAAAAAGTAAACAGTGTTGGTTGCTGGCCGTTGTCATTTGTCTTTGTTCTGATATGAGATAAAATTATGGAAGCTGGTAAAGGGGCAAACTAGTAATTCACTGAGTTTCGAACCGTCCGCTAGCTGGTCCTCGTGGAAAACTTGGTTAGAAAAAAATGATGAGGTGAGGTGCATGAGCCTTACATGGGTTTGACTTAGATAGAAAAAAGGGGAAAATTGGTAGGGCTCTGTGCAGGTGACTGATGTCGAATAGAGAATAAAGAGGGCTCAGGTTCGAGTATTGTGCTTTTAAGTTGGTACTCTTAACTGTTCAGTTCTGAATGGATGCAGAAGTGGTATTCTTAAACACATCCTCTTCTGTCTCTCCTTCTCTCTTTTATTTTTCTCTTTTTTTTTTTTTTAGGGGGGGTGGGGGTGTTTGGGGGGTGGGGGGCCGCAATGTTATTTACCTCATTTTTATTCAGCAAGCACTAGCAGGCCAAACATTTGCATTTATTCTTTTCGCTGAAATTGCTGTTTTTTACCTGTTTCCACTTTGTTTACTTTCCTGGAATACATCTTCACAAGATGTGAAATGTCTGAACCTTCTTAGTTGCTGTTTTCACTGGTGCATGCGATGCAATTTTATGAATTTAACTTTCTTTATAGTTTCTATATATTTTATTATAGCTCTCCAAAATGAATTTTATAGCTGAATTCCGTATATTAGGGTGACCGGGGCAAATATGAAGATCTTTGTGGGCTTATTCACCATAATGAAGGCCTTATACCTGAGGATGTGGCCATACTGGTGGTATGTCTTCCTTAGAGATTGCACATATATTGGGCATCCTGCAATCGCTTTTTTGTGGTGGTGTCTTTTACTTTGTGTTTTAATTATCACTTAATCTGGGATTTGCATTTCAGACATGTTTAAAAGCTTTGTCAGGATCAGTTTCTTGTCTCGACATTGTTCACCATCAAGCTCTTATTTCATCTGTAAGTTCTAAATAGCTGTATGAACTCTTTCAATCTATATCTTTGAAGAATACAGGTTGGCAGTGGTAAGATACTTAAAATGTCTATTTGCTTGCAGGTTTTAAGAATGAGCATGTGGAACTATGGGACTGATGTAATGGATGCTTTGATGGAATTAGTTATATCCTTGGTATGAGGCTCTAGTGCTACTATCTTCAATGTTTTGGTCTAATAGTCTCTATGATCATGACTCTTCCCCAATGCTGTAGGCTACATTCAGTGGGCAGTATGTCGATTTGTGCTTGGAAATGCTTGTGAGCAATTTTATGCCTCCTAATTCCTTCATACCATTGTTGAATCAGCCGCGTGGCATTGTAAGAAAGGGCCAAGTCATTAATCGTGTCCATTCAACATTAATAGACATTGCAGAGTTAGTTCCTCTTTCGCCCTTGAGACTTGAGAAAATAATAAAGGAGAGGATGCCACTCATTTTCAAAAAGGAACCAGTAAGTGCAGATTCATGCTTTCTTTAATGAGAAAATTCCACTCGTGGTTGGTACACTATTTCTTCTGTGTTGTGTTCCTTATTGCTGGAAGCTCCTAAAGTGTTAACCATGTTCCTCCTCCTCCTTCCCCCCACCCCCGTACAGTTTATTTTGACATATGTGGAGAACATGTTAAAACTAGAGAGTGGAGCAATTGGTGATCTTGTTGGGAGAGCAATGCTTGTTGCAATTATGGATAGGCTGATAGATTTGGATGTAAGTTCTTTGAATTGACCCTTCACTTAGGCACAGTGTAGATTCTAATAGGTGTTGCACTAAATTAATTTGATTCTTGTTATTGAGTTTCTTAGGTAGACATAGCATGGGATGATATATTACAGGAAGATTTCACCAAAGGCATCTTCGATATGGAGCTGGAAGATCTGGAAGGGCCAGTGGATGATGGTCAGCAAGATGGTGACGAGGTGATTTTCATCTTTTTACTGATATTCTTCTGTATTTTAGTGTTGCCACTAATTTTGTTTGTTTGAGTTCCATTTTTGTGTATTTGGGGGTGTGGGGTGGGGGGGGGGTGGGGGGGTGGGGTGTATTTCAGAATCATGTACTTGTGTAGAAGGTGATGCTCTATCCATAATGTTGCATTATTCGGTTTTACTTTTCTCCTTTTTATTTTTAATTAGAAAAGCTTTTGTGAGGGTAATATGGAAGGAGAGAAATAGGAGGTCGTTTTTTGTGTGTTTTTTTGGGTGGGTGGGTGGGTGGGTAATGATTTCGTACATGCGTGGATTAGCCTTGTGTCTTTAGTTTCTTTTTGGTGCATCTGTAAGGATCCTTAGATGATTGGGTGAATTTTGTATAGAACCATGTTCAGTGCAGTTTCTCTAAATGCAGGGATTTCCCAGTATCAATAAAATCTATTACCTTATAGAAAAGATTGGTCTTAATCTTGAAGAAACCTAGTAGATAAAGAACACATGATGATTCAGAAGAGGATTTCCTAGAACATTTCCATTTAAATCTGAAGTGACTGTCAATCTTGAGGGAAAAATTGCCTTTTCGACACACTGCCCACAAAGCTATTTTCACCCTTCCCATAATCGAGTACGACAAATTTCTTTTTTTCACGGTGTTGATCAACCATTTTAAAGGTTGTATTCAATTGGATTTGGGTACGCTATATTCAAAATGGTCATCAATTAGGGAGAATCACAAATACCATCTATAAGCAGATGTTTTTTTTTTGTTCTTGTAAATGTTCATTTTTCCTGTGATGTTCAGTTCTATCCTTTTTATTTTTATTTTTGATGAACTAGTCTGTCGTCATATATAAATTACAATACGCTGGGCATGTCAAAAGTACTGTATTATAAGGGCAATACAAAGAAAAGAGTAGCTTTCAGCTGATGATTGATTATATTTATTGTTTGATTTTCATCCATCTTTTTTAATTTTTTTGTAAGTTATTTGAGGGTTCACCGTGGGGATTTAGCCCACGACCAAAAGGTTAAGAGCCACGTACTCTACTGACTGAGCTCATTAGTCTTTTTGATTTGGTATTTGTCATCTGCCCTTTATATGCTAACAAAGTCTTTACTTCCAGCAACGAATTTCTTGGATTGACCGGTATTTTAGTGGAAATCTCAGTGCTCAGAAATTGGATAGCTTGATGGTGCTTACTTTTGAACACCTTAACTTTTGCAAACAGAGTGGACGCCTGAGTCAGGTAAAGTAGATGCATCAGAGTTTAATTCTAACTCCAGTCCTTGCTTTTCTTACATGTATTTGTCTTTCAAACGGTGTAGGTCTTTGATACTCTTCTCCAGTCTTTTCAGCAAACTGTTTTGACAGCATACAAGTCTAAATTTGCTCAGGTAACATGCATAATTATCATCCTCAGCCAATTAGGCTAGTCGTTCTTTTCCCAGCATTTCTAAACTTGATGAACACCTTGTAAATTTGTTTTTCTTACTTCAATGTACCTGTTGCCTTTTGGAACTTAAATTTGTCGATTCTGTTATTGCAGTTTGTGATGTTTTATGCCTGTTCACTGGATCCTGAAAACTGCGGCAGGAGATTTGCTTATACTCTGTTTCATATATTTAAGACCAGTAGATATCCAGAATGGAGGTGAGGATTAAATTTTTTTTGAATCTTGGGTTTCTTTTTCTTGTCCCTCCCACTTGTTGCCCCTGGCACTTCCGTTTTGTTTATCAATTTGTTTAGTCATATATTATGGGTACACAAGCAACTGCTTGCTCAGTTTTACTGTTCTGTCTGAGTGTTTAGCGGAAACTCTTTGTGATACTAGGTGGATGGGCTTAAGAGTTTCATCTTCAAACATAATTTTGGAAGCTAAAATGAACAGTCTGAAGTCCCTGTTTATTAGAGACATTCTTAACTCTGGATTCAACTATCCTCTCCTTCTTAATATGCAATGTAGGAGGTGTGCTAGTTTAGATTTTGTTGGGGCACTGCTTGGGTTCCAACATTAGCCCCTTTATGGCCCTGCAACATTTTTCGTGCACTAAAAGTAGTATTCCTTACTGAAAGTAGCAGACTTTCTGCATATGCTGTTAAGATAACAGGCCATCAAAATAGTGGTCCTTAAAAGTCATAGATTATCATGTTTCAGTACCTGTCAATTGTGTTCGATAAGACAAAAAGTAGCTGTCATTTTTATTTCCTTGTCAGAATGTTTTGTAGTGTTTTTTGTGGTCTTTTGCTTAAAATTTCAAATGCAACAGAACAGATTCGATACTCTCCGCGAGTGGATGATAGTGTTTTGCTTACTAGTTCATCCGGGGAGGTTGGGTGGGGAATGCTGCTAGTTTTTTTCCTCCAGTTATATTCATTTTTGTCATGGTTTTTGGGAGGAACTGATTTATTGGTTGCTTGCAGAATGAGCGCTGTGGCCTATCTTGCTAGTTATTTGGCTCGTGCGAAGTTTTTGTCCATCTCATCCGTTGCTGAATATGTAGAAAGGTTTGTCTGATGACTAAGCATCTTCAACTCTATACACAATATATTTTATAGTTTTGAGTTGCTTCCATTGGTCAATAATGAATTGAAATGCATCTCAAGTCATTGATTTTCTTTTGTTTTTCTTTTGTGCGAGGGTTCAGTTTGATGGAATGGTGTTCCACTTATTGCTCCAACCAGAGTGGCGGCATCAATCCAAAAGCTCACAAGGAATTCTATGCTGCGTGCCAGGTACTTGATTGCTTTGTTCTAGTCAGAAGCTTCAATAGTCTGTCCCACTCCCTCCCACACAGAGACCCTCATTCTTTTTATATTGTTTGAGGAGTGGGCTTTTTTTCTGTATCTTAATGTGGATCTGTTTAAAGGCTTTCCAAATTATATTCATGGTGATAATTTTATTTATGTACCGTTGGAGTGCTAGGAAGGATCAAGGGAACTGTAGGAAAGTTAAACTTTCTTATTTTCTTTTTGTGAATTACAGGAAACTTGCGACAGAAGTGGTTAAAAACTTTTCAATTAAAAAGAATTATTTCAAATTAAGTGTGCAAAATATGTAGGGAACTTGAGGGAAGACTTAACTTTACCTTGGAAACAAACCAACGCGAGAAAATTATCTTCCTTTTTTTCTTTTTCTTTAGCGGATCACTGTCGGAAACTTTCTTGACATCCAAATGAATTGTTACTGATTTGTTCATTGTATTGCAGGCCATGATGTATGTACTTTGCTTCCGCATGAGATCAATCCTTGCTATCCCTCCCATCAGATCACGGGTATCAAAGCATCTAGAGGATATCTTGAGGCATCCATTGAGCCCATTAATGGTAATGTGTTCATTTTCTCTATTATGGCTCTTAGGTTTCTTTTATTTTGTATTTTCTCTTTATGATTTTTATTATTTCATTCGGATAGAATATATGCCCGGCAAGCTAGACAACATAGGAAAAATGGGCGGTGAGGATTCATATAACTACTCCCAACTTGTTTGGGTCTAAGGCTTAGTTGTTTTAAGCTTAGATAACATAAGAAAGATAGAGTTGAGTGAGATTAGATGGTTCGACAGAGCTGCAGTGCTTAAATGCAGACAATTTATATATAAGGGTTCAGCGTTCAGGTATTGGGTTCAGTTTTTAGGAGAATGGCTAGGTGCAGATTTAACACAAAATTAAAATAGGGGATTAAAATAGAGGAAAGGATCATTTTAGTTCTCCAGAAGATATCTTATTGGAATAGGCTAGGGCCATTTTTGGGGATCTATCTTTACTTGTGATATCTCGTTGAGAACATTCTTCTCTAGTGTACTGCTAATATTGTATTACCTTTTTCAAATAGAAAAAAAGGGGGGAGGGGGATGGTGATACAGGAGTATGATGCAACTCCTTGGATGATTTTGTCATAGTGAAACAAATTCGAGACCTGTGTGTTATAAGAAAGTGAATGTCAGTTTTTACGTCCGGACTAATAGGATGAGTTGCGATGTTAAGATGATGGGTGCACGGTCATGCATGATTAGGCAAGACTAAATGATCTTCTCTAACAGAAGACAGAGATTGACTGAGATGTCTTAAACATCCCCTGCTTTCACCTCCAGATACACTGATTCGTGTGTCAGTATGACAATTCAAGGTGTTAATAAAAGCATGTGAGGAAATTTTTAATTAAAAACTCTTGGAATGCATGCGGATTAGCCAATAGAACATAGTGGAAGCAAAGTATTCATATAGCGGATACCAACTAGGTGATATTAAGTTATATGTTCACTGTTGGTTCCATTTGCATTAGGTCTGGTGTTTGAAAGTACCCTTTTAAGTTTGGTTAAATATTTATGTTAGCGTCTGGATAATCATGAGTTTTGAAGTCGCTAATTTTAGAGAACTCGGGAGTGTCATAAAGACAAATAATGGACCCCCAAAATAAAGCAGAGGATCTGATAGCCGATCCTTAAGTGGGGATTTGCCCGAGGCTTGTATGTGCTTTCTGTTAGTATATTCTCTACTTTTTGTTAATTCTCGTCTCCAATAAATATTTTGCCAACAGGTATGCTTGCCATCAATAGTGGAAGAATTTCTTCGGTTGGCAAAAGTGATTCATCTTGATGTGCCTGATAACTTTGTATCAAGCGGTCTACTTGAGTCAGAACTTTCAATGGCTTTTGGTGGTAGAGAGAGGCTTGACATGTTTTTCCCATTTGATCCTTGTCTGCTAATGAGATCTGACAGGTTTCTTTCTACATTGACATTGTTCACTTATCGTGTATTTTAATTGTTTGATTGGATATTGCCATACGTTTTGGGTGAAATTTTCCATGTGATTGTTCTATTAATTGGTGTGTTCTTTCTTGCTGTATGTTCTGGAAGATTCATCCGGCCAAATTTTGTGTACTGGTCAATGGTTCGGAGCTCTTATGACAACGATGAGGATGATGATGAGGGTACTAGTGACGAAGACGATATTGAAATCTGTACAGCAGGGAAGGGGATGGATATAGCTAATGATGGAGGTGCCCGAAGTTATAATCAGGATCTTGATGAATTTGATAATGAAATGAGCAAAATGTCCATAACACCTAAAGTTACACAATGGTTTGGAGGGGACATGCAGATGCCTTCAAGAATCCCACCTTGTCCAGATTCCTTGTAGAGATTGATCTTTGCTGTTTGATGACCATGAAAGAGGAAATGCTTGCCCTTCCATGGCAAAGAGTCAGACCATGTCATGAAGAGTTGAAAATGCTTGTCCTGGACCGTGGTTGGTCATGGCAAGATGCCGAGATTATGACATATTCATTGCATCTTAGATTCATGAGGCCTCCTCTCCTGCCTGCATACATCCCATGTGGTGTTAGAGGTCAATTTTTGTATTCATAGCAAGGCAAAAGCCATTTGTAATATTTAGCAAAAGTTGGTGTGATGATGAAGATCAGAACTAATAGTGGAAATACCTAAATTCTCGTGTATTTTCTTGTTGGTGTTGATACATTACGGTTCTAAGGCCCAATATAAGAGTATATTTTGAATGTAATGCAGGCGAAGGGTGAAATACATCTTGCGTAGTATGAGGGAATTTTAGTTGCGAATTGCCCTTCTTTTGGGGTGGTCTTTAAATTTTGCCCCTCATATTTGAAATCTTTAAATTTTGCCCTTCGGCTAACACCCATAGGTTCCAGGTTTGAATCCAACGCAAATCAAAATTTTAAAAAAAATTCGCAAGGCGTAGTTTAAAATTCGCTATCCCGGACCGCATACTTTTTTGTTAAGGAATTACCAAAGTTATGCCGCACTGCATACTTATGCCTTGTGGGCAAACTTGGCATAAGTATCGGTCCCGCATAACTTTGATAATTCCTTCACAAAGTTATGCCGGGTCCCAGAGATAAAAGTTTGCCCATTAAAAGTATGCCCCCACCGCATAACTTTGTGAAGGAATTATCAAAGTTATCCGGACCCAAGATACTTATGCCTTTGCGTACTTGGCATAAGTATGCGTAGATCCGCATAACTTTGATAATTCCTTCACAAAGTTATGCCGGTTCGGTATAAAAGTTTGCCTATTGTTAAAAAGTATGCCCCCACCGCATAACTTTGTGAAGGAATTATCAAAGTTATGCGGACCCGACATACTTATGTCAAGTCCGCCATAAGGCATGAGTATGTCGGGGTCCAGAGCATAAAATTTGTAATTCCTTAACAAAAGTATCGGTGCGCGCGCATACACGCGACCCAAACCTTGTCTTGCGATTTTTTTTTTTTAATTTATGCGCGAGCGGGGGTTCGAACTCGAACCTCATGATTTTGGTGCGAAAGCTCAAAGTTGCAATGCGAAGGCGCAAAAAATTAAAGACCAAAGAATATGAGGGGATAATTTAAAGACCACAAATATGAGGGCAAAATTTAAAACCACCCCAAAAGAAGGGCACTCCGCGCAAAAAAATGATTTTAGTTATATGCGTGATGCAAGAGCCTATTTGTTTTTGATTCTCCAACCTTAAAATTTATTTCTCAGACTCTGCAAGGGGCAAGAGAATTTACATCCCTGCCCGAGTGAAGTAGCAATATATGACACGTTTTCTATAGATAATGTCATAATGATACTTCCCCTTCCCGTTTTATGTGGCAAAGTTTGGCCTGATATAAAGTTTAAGAAAAAAAAGAGAAATTCTAAAATTATTGGATATTTATGTGGCGGTAAAAGGGCAATTCGCAGAATTGCCCTTCTTTTGGGGTGGTCTTTAAATTTTGTCCTTCATATTTGAAATCTTTAAATTTTGCCCTTCGCTAAATCCCATAGGTTTCGTGTTCGAACCCCCACACAAATCAAAATTTTAAAAAAAATTCGCAAGGCAAAGTTTAAATTTCGCTATGCCCCCGTCAAGCATACGGTTGTGAAGGAATTAGCAAAGTTATCATGCGGACCGGCAAGATACTTATGCCTTATGCGGAACTTGACATAAGTATGCTGGGTTCCTGTGATAACTTTGATAATTCCTTCATAAGTTTTATGCGGATCGCATAAAAGTTTGCCCATTAAAAGTGTGCCCCCATCGGCATAAACTTGTTAAGGATTTACCAAACTTATGCCGATGGGGCATACTTATGCCTTATGGGCAAACTTTGCCTTGAAGATATATATGTATTTTTTCAAGCATATATACCAAAGTTACATGGAAAAGTATTATGCTACAACCAAATGTCCATCCCAGGATACAAATTCACACTTTGGTCGGCAATACAAGGTAGATTAGCAATCGTTGATAGACTTCGTAAATATTTTCCCATCTTCGCAGGCGTACCCAAGAAATATTTTCCCATCTTTATTTTGAATGCTCCATCACAAAAGGATTGTGGTACAGATTGTTGGTATGGAGGGGTACACTAGAAGAATAGGGGCTGGCAGCATGAAATCACATCGGATCTCACACATTGCTAGACACAAATCAAAGCATCGCTCCATTACTTGTCGCATTTTTGGTATGCTAGTGGCATTGGTTTGGAGAGAAAGGAACCTACTCGATTTCAAAATACTCGGCTTCTTCCGATAGACTGGCAGAGAGATTGCACAACATATTCACATCCAAGGCGAGAACAACTTCAAATGGCGAGAGCTCTTCTTTGCTATGAATTGCTATCCCTAGCTAAGTGTAGTTGATTAAAGCCGGTCGTTGTTTTTTAATGTAATAGTTGCTCCTAGTTTGACTTATACAAGTTAGTGAGTAGGAATTTTACCATGTACAGTTGAAGGTCAGCTTCAACTTTGTGCTGTACAAGTTTTTTGGATGGAATAAAATAGACTTTCAACCAAAAAAAAAAAGTTTGCCTTATAAGGCAAAGTTTAAATTTTATATGCCCCCTCCCGGACTTTTAGTTATGTTTAACTAAAAAGTACGCGAGGCGTACTTTGCCTTGAGGGGGACTTTTAGTTATGTCGGATCCGGCATAACTTTAACTTTTTTCTTAAAGATTGTATCTTCGAATCCGCATACACCTCCCTAGTCCTGCGCTTGCGAAATTATTTTTTTATTTTATGCTTGAGCGGGGGTTCGAACCTTAATTTCATGTATTCGCTCATCTTTCCAAGCAAAGGGCAAAATTTAAAGACCACAAATATGAAGGGCAAAATTTAAAGACCACAAATTTGAGTGGCAAAATTTAAAGACCACCCCAAACGAAGGGCAATCCGTGCAAAAAAATGGCGGTAAAATGGAAATTTTAAAATTAAGTTATTTCTAATTATACAACTGTGATATTTTTTTTGGAACAGACTAAAACGGTGAAGCGTGTCACAAAAATTGGGATGGAGTGGAGTAGCAATTATGTTACTTCTTTTATAGAAACAAATAGCATGCCTCTTTTGCACGTTTCAGATTATAGGCCAGGACGGAAAAATCATTAACTATGATCAGAAGGGAATAATGAAATATCTCCCTCTGCCTCAAAATAGTTGTCGTGTTTCTATTTACATGTCCCTTAAGAAAGCATAAGGGAAGCATTTTGACTATTTCCCCCTCTTTAAACCTTGCACTATGCTATCCTCCCCTCAAGAAAAATTCATTATATATCTATGCTAACTCCACCAATCATAAATGTTGTAGGATTAATTGATACAAAGGGTGGAAAAAGCTATTTAATTTTATCTTAATTTATTAAATTGACAAGTATTTTGAGACAAATACTTTTACTAAGGACGACAAGTATATTGAGACTGAGGGAGTACTAAATAAACAGATTACACAGCTTTCTAAGCTTGGGGGCACGGATTATCAACACGAATTCTGGGAACATACGAACATAATTCTCTCATCTCCAGGGCAAGTTAGCTACTCCAGAAGGACTACTATTCGAAGTTTCAACAAGCTGATTATGAGCGCTGACAGGACCGCCGCTGGACTCACTTAGGGTTCCGAGGGATGGAGGACTTCTGGCTGCTGATGCTCCAGAGACAAATGTTGCTGGTGTACCAAAGGCGTCTGAATTCCCTGACTTCAGCTGCCTCTGACCTTCCGTCCTGAAGCTACCAACAATAACCTGCAGCAAGTAAGAAGGTCAGGCTCTCGTTTCAAAAGAAGAGATGTAATGGAAGTAAAAGCTATTTCGAACATATTTGATTATAAGGACCATATATTTGTATAAATTCTATGTCGAACCTGAACAGAAGCTGCTGCTGTAAGGAGCCCTGCCACACCGCCACCCAAAACTCGACCATCTGGTCCAGCTAGTGACACACTCAAACCACCTGTTCTGCTGCGTTGACCCCCAGATTCCGAGAGAAGAAAGGAACCAGACAGAGTTAGGATCTCGAACCGTCCCTGTACCAGTTAACCAACATTTTTTCCAGAATGTGATAAGAGACATCTGATGGTACTGGATAATTTCCAGAAGTACATACAGCCAAAAGTGTCAAAACACCTGATTGAGTGGTTTACATACTATGACATAAATCTAAGGTAGACCAGCCTATGACCTTGGTCTGATAGGTTCATATAAGGCAAAACACATGCTAAACATGATACAGTTCCATACCCACTTTCTATATACGTAAGAAGAAATATTAACATGGAAGTACAAACCTCATATGTTACAGTGCCACCTGATGTTGCTGCTTGCCAAAGTGATACATTAGATATGGAACCATTGGCTGACAAAACGCACACCGCTTGTGAGGTACTTTGGGAGAATGACATCAGTTTTGCCAATACATCCTGAGAAACCAAAAAGCTGGAAATACTGATTTGAACATTCAAACATGTAGAGATATGGATTTCTAATATCAAGTTGATTTGAGAAATTAAGACAAAATTCACATGTTAAGTTGTACTCACTCCGAATCTAACATTTCAACCCCCACCTTCACTCCACAATATTTAAAGAAGACCATGTAATCATTGTAGTTATAGTAATACATTTATTTCACAAATAAAAAGATATTCATTCCATATCTTCAAAAGAGTAAATCATTTTGAACTATTAAGTTCTTATGATTTTTTTTTTTTTTTTTTTTTTTTTTTTTTTTGAGAAACTGGTACTGTAAACTATTAAGTTCTATGTGCGTATCTAGAAATCGGTTCTTCCTCACCTAAATTTTAGGATTCGGGGGTATGGATCCAAGTGCGGATATGGGTGCTGGGATACGGCTAATAATTATATATTACGACACATATAAGTATATATTTCGATTAGTTAAAGTTATTAAACTAAAACTAATAAAATTTAATTCTTTATAAGCAC
The DNA here is from genome assembly GCF_029784015.1 of Lycium ferocissimum. Taxonomy (NCBI): domain Eukaryota; kingdom Viridiplantae; phylum Streptophyta; class Magnoliopsida; order Solanales; family Solanaceae; genus Lycium; species Lycium ferocissimum. The sequence goes on from NC_081343.1 coordinate 45,800,166, forward strand.
TTAATGTTTTTTTTTTTTGGGTTTGAAACTGGTACTATTAATAAGCACTTAATAATTTATTCATAATATATCTAGCGTAATAGCAAAGCATTCTATACTCATTGTACTTATTGGTCAGATGTAGTCACCCAAGATAAGTTGACCAGATCTGGTGTAGATCTCACACCCACACCCAAATTGTGTTGGAACGACATGGGTGCGGCAGGTAGGTTGAAGGGTCCGACCAACATAGATTAAAATAAAGCAAGAGAGCAATGATGTCACCATATTAAGTACACGGAACATACTCATATAACACGACTAATACTTCAGCTGCAGAAAGTCAAGCTATAATAGATGATTTGCTTTTGACCTACTTGCCTGATGACACTTCATCATTCTTCTCTACACATTCAAAATCCCCACAAGCACAAGGAACATTTGTCTTAGTTCCATTAAGTCATTTGTCATTACCTAATTAACAACTGATGTGTAAAAAGACCACCAAATATAATAATAAGTGGTACATTAAGAAAATAAGTGGAAGACCGCCTGAAACAATTGGGAGAAAAATATCAAATGTCTTGGATGACTAGTCACTAGTCCATGCTTAAGTTGTTTCTATTCATATTCTTTTTCTATTTTAAACTTTTTTAACTGGTTTCCCCAAGAGAATTATACATCCAGAAAATGACAAACCACATAAGAATATTGAAAGTCGAGATCTGAAAGACCGTCTTATATGTTCTTTGTTTAATTACAGAACAAGAGCAAAAAACACAAAAAAGTGGGCAGGAGGACCACCTAGTGGTAGCTCCAATTGAATCATAGGGACCGCTAAAACTGGCAGTCCACCGACAAAATTAGTAAATGATTGATACAGAACAGTGAATGAGAAAGGGAGGAGATATGAAAATAGAGAAATGGCCAGGCAGACAGAAAGAATAGCGGTACAACAACTACAAACTTCTCCATTGATGAGAACAACTATGATCAGGAATGGAACTGATTAGAAATTAGTCCTAACAAATCCAGGCTATTTCCTGAATGAACTCCAACTCCTAGAACTTGTAAGATTATTACTCCGTATTACTTATAGAAGTGTGTCAAATGCTGATAAATGTCCCAAATGCAAAACGTGCAGTAGAAACTGGGATCAAGGAGTAGATCCTTTCATCTTCGTAGGAACCGAAAATTATCAAGAGACTCAGCATGGAGATTTTAAAATAGCATCTGAAGTTCATATTCGCAGAATAAAGAAACAGAATTTTCTTATTCATTAGTTTCTTTCTTTATATTTTGAATCCCCCGTACTAAAAATCCTGGCTCTGCCACTGTACATCGTAACTACTTTGATTGATCACAAAACCTGACAGAAAGAAAACTCTTCGGGCTACTCTCCTAGACTGGAACTTGTATAAAAGGTAACCTCGGGTGCTTATCAAATAGTAGCAAGAAGAAAAGGTGCATAACAAATTCAAAATTGCTACAATGAAACTAAAATCACAAAAGATGCATTAACAAATTCATAATTGCTACAATGAAACTAAAATCAGAAAAGATGCATAACAAACTCATAATTGCTATAATGAAATTAAATCACATGGGCAAACTATCCAGAAAGTAGTTTTCCCGGCTTTTATTAGCAAAATTATCCGATGATTGATCAGGTATGGACATGACACAAAGATAAACTAAACAAGCCAGTCCCAGAACATCTGATCGAGCTTTCACCCTACTGACAAGATAATTAAAGGACAAGAGAGAAAGAGTAAAACACATGCTGATCAAAAGAGAGATTAACTAAGAGCACACCTCCCCAGCTTTTATTGTGATAACGTGCGGTCTAAATCCAAACCCTGCTGCTTCTGATCCTGCAAGTTGAAAATCATGAGTGACTTGAGATTTGGCAGAAAGAACATTACAAAGCCGTTAAACTCCACATTACAAAGTATCAGCTATTAAATACCATATTCAGATTCAGTGAATAGCATAAGAGCAAAAAAATGACTTTTTCTGCTGAACTTCATGTCAACGTAAGCTAACGGGAAAAGGAGCTAATTTCACAGCAGCTACTTTAATTGGCAGAAAAAAGTAGATCTTTAATATTTAATTACCAAATTGCAATGCTGTCCCAATGAAGAAACATGAGTAAATAAAATAAGTCTTCTTTTTCATGCACAGAGGAAAAGGAAATATAAAAAACTAATTAATATATCAAACTGGTAGCTAATAGTTAAATCTTTTAGTATGATATAAAAAATTGTAGCCCCAACAACAAAAGTAAAGCAAAGCTAGAACCAACACAAATACAGAAATACAATTGTTTAATTTAACATGTGCAGAGTAGTATAAAGATACTGCTTATATTACCTAAATCAGCAAAATTAGTCCCTGATTAAGTACAATACTTCATCCCAATACCTAGCTGAAAACTAATTAATATATCGTCTAGTATGATATTTTAAATTAATTGAGTTCACACAAGACAATATTTTAAATTGTAGCCCCAATACTAACAAATGCTAGTACCAACACAAATAAACAAATACAATTAATTATTTAATTCAACATGTGCAGAGTATATAAACTTCACTTCTTACCATATATATTACCTAAATAAGCTACTTGTTGCTTTCGCCCAGAGCCACGTGGCCTCCCCCTCCCCTTTTTCACCGCTGCCACGTCAGCTCCCTGAGGCGGCGGAGGAGAAATTATCCCATGGTTGGCGGAACCTTCTAGAGAATGCTTTCTAGGTCTTCCACGTGGCCGTTTAACTGAGCTAGGGTTTATGTAAGACGGTGTTGGTGAAGTTGAGGTGGGAATTGGCTGCATTAAAGGGTTGTACGTTGTTGTACTACCATCGGTAGCAGCAAAGGGTGATGGTGATCCCAGGTTTTGCAGCATTGAAACTCCATTGGATTCTCCAACTGACATTCTTTTTTTTTTTTCCTCTCCCTATTTTCACTAATTATTTAGAATATGTTTTATTTATATTTTTGAAAAACAAACCCTTTGGAAACGACGAAAAATATCTTTAATGCAGATATGTATACCGGGTGGAAAAAAAAAAAAAAGACAAAGCAAAACTGGTCAAAACATTTTCACAAAAGATGGAAAAAGAAGAATAAAAAGTGAATGTGTCGGTTTCTGCTGGTTCCGCTCTTTCATTGCAAACTTAATTAAAAACTACTCATCTTTTCACTCTTAATTGTTGCTAATTTTAGCTAAAACATGGCATAATTAAATTAGAATATATATTAGCATGTTGCTACATTGAAGATGAAATACTATGTAAGTCAGATTGTGTTTGATATACACACTTGAGGATGAGTTCAGGAGTTTAATAGGAACAACACTTAGTTGAGATGTTAAAATGAAAAAGGAGGCAAATTTAAGAGGCTGCAAATGCAGTATGCCTTTCTACTATGATATTTAGGTAACGCTATGACTTTTTAATACAAAAAAAAAAGTTATTACTCCCTCCATTCCATAATAAGTGTCACTTTAATCAAAAAAATTTATCCATAATAAGTGTCATCTTAGGAAATCAAGATATATATTGACTAATTTTTTTCAACTCTATCCTTACATAAAAACTTACAAGTTAAAGTAACATCTAAATGATGATTAAAAAAGACACATAAGAATTAGATTGTTGAATTCACGCTTAAAAGCGATTACTACATTTGAAAGATGTTCCACTCAATGGGAAAAAATAATTTATTTTTATTAAATAGGGGTAATTTAGTAAATTTCGCATTGCATTATTGATTTCTTAATATGAGTGTTTTTTGTTAAGGTGACACTTATTATGAGACGGAGGGAGTAACTTTTATAATACTGTACTTAGCTAAAGTTGAGGTACTTTTTCTTTATAAAAAATAATTTAATAACTTTTGGTTCAAAATAATTAGTCATTGGTCGTGTTTCATATCCATCATCTCATTTGTACAACACACCGATTCGTTCATATTTTGATTCGGACTTCTATCTAACGTTAATCAATAATAAGAATTATTTATTTGGGTTACAAACATAGACAAAATTTCAGTTTTGAAATACTGTAGAAGGTTGTCATCCATCTAAACTTAAAATGTTACGAGAAAAAAAAAATGAAAATAAGGGGATACTGGAAAGATCACGACTCATGAGGTCTAACGAGGAGCAACTAGGAACTACACTTTGTGAGGGCCACTAATGGAGTCACATGCTGTTCCTTGATGAAAGTGCGATTTTAATGAAAGCAGTGACAATTGAAAATGAAATAAATCTAACACCCACCAAAATGGTCCTTTTTTGTGTCCTTGTGAGAACTCGACGCATATTTCCTATCATTCGTGCAAACATTTAAAATATTCATTGACTTGTGGTCCTGCTTTCCTAAAGTTAAAAACGTCAACTATCATGAATAGTAAATATTGTTCTTTAATCCCTCTATTTCATTTTATGGTACAATATTTTCTTTTAGTCTATTACGGCAAAAAAAAGTATGGAGTAATATTTATCTTTATTGGAAAATAATTTTTATCCTTAATGACATGATTATAACTGAGGTACCATAACTTTTCGTTGATGTGAACTCTTGAGAGTTCATCTTGTTATCCCTAGAGTAACTTTTATCCATTTAGCACAGTTCCACTCGACACCATCCTATCACTAAGGCCGCACTAGCACTAATCTTCTGACATATTTAAAGTAACAAGTTTTAAGAATCTTTATTTCTTTCTCAAGTTTTATGTTCAATCAATCAGGTCATATGAAAGGGAGGGAGTAACATTTACAAAGGTCATAGGTGTTAAGATCGAATTTTTGCTTGATACCCGTTATACTTCAACACGCGCATATGGATTTCACTTCTCTTTTCTTCTTTGTGGATGCGGGTGGGTTTAATTCCAAATTCTCATTGAAACAGTGTTGCCTTGAATTTAGGTTCTACTATTGCAAACACTTCTTTCCTTCGTCATTCATATTGGGATAATGGAGCAAAAATTATTGAACCTCACTAGTTATTCACCTTACTATGTTTCTATAAGGATTCACATCAGTATACTTTTATAAGTACTATCTTCATACCGAAAGGTCCAAAAGAATATACTAAAGCAGTTACGTATAATTGATTCGATCTAAATTGAATATCAATGTTCCACTTGGCACTATTGCTTGTAGAGCTGGGCATAAATACCGAAAACCGAAAAACCAAACCAAACCGAACTAGTTTGGTTCGGTGTTTGGTGTCCATCGTCAAAAAACCGAAATCGAAATAGCCGAACCGAAGTCTGATAAAACCGAACGCTCACCAAAATTTAATACATTACCCAAAAAAATTAAACATTTTTTTGCACGGAGTGCCCTTCTTTTGGGCTGGTCTTTATATTTTGCCCCTCATTTATGTCTTCTTTAATTTTTGCCGCTTCACTGCTTTGAAAGTTTTTTGACGAAATTACCCTTACCCCATTAAAACTCTTTCTATTTCGTCATTTGCTCTTTTTTTTCCTTTTTTTTTGCTTCTTTCCTCCTCTTTTTTGTGTCTATCTCATCCGTTCTAAAACTTATGCATTTGGATCTTTTGCTCGTTTCAATATTTGTTTTTATGTTAAATTATTGTTTGTTGAATTGATATCTTTGTCTTCGTCATTTTTTATATTTAATTGATCCTTTTTTATTTAAAATTATAGTGTTTTGTTATAGTGTCTCTACGATTTTTTCAACTTTAGTTTCGTTCCATGTATATATTTTGATTTTTTGAATATCGTATTATGAATGTCGTAATATATTTTAGCCGATTTTGATATGCGTTTTGGTTTCTCTTTGTCAATCTTTGAAGTTTTACTGTGAATGCCTTTTTATGTTGTTACTGCTGTTTTTGTTTAATAATCTGATTTTTTGAAGAATGTTTTTGTCTGAGGCAACATATGCCGGGTCCGGCAGAGTTTATGATTTTTGAAACTGAAGTTATGTCGGTTCCGCATAAAGTTATGCTTGTTCGACATAACTTCATGAATTAAGTTAATTTATGTGTGTCTTGATTTTTTGGTATTGTCTTGTTAATAATTTTGATTTTTATGCAATCTTATGTGTTATTGGTGTTGTTTTGTTAATAATATTTTGTTTTGGTTATGAAAATGAAAGTCCTCTCACGCATACTTTGTAATTTTGTAAAGCCGAACTTCCGCCCCTCCGCCGTACTTGTCTAATTCTTAACACTTGTGTATTTTTTTATTTTGTTTATGAAAATGAAAGTTGCCTCTAACAAAGATACTTGTTCTTTTGTAAAGTGAACTTCGCTCCTCCGCATACTTTTCTAGTTCTTAACACTTGCGTAAATTTTTGTTTTGCTCATAAAAATGAAAGTTTGCCTCTAACAAAGATACTTTGTTCTTTTCTAATGTAAACTTCTGCCTCCTCCGCATACTTGTCAATTCTTAACACTTGTGTATTTTTTTATTTTACTTATGAAAATGAAAGTTTTAACAAAGATACTGTTTTTTTGTAAAGTAAACTTCGCCTCCTCCGCATATTTTTCTAGTTCTTAACACTTGCGTAAATTTTTGTTTTGCTCATAAAAATGAAAGTTTGCTCTAACAAAGATACTTTGTTCTTTTCTAATGTAAACTTCTCGCCTCCTCCAAGATACTTGTCTAATTCTTAACACTTGTGTATTTTTTTTTATTTTACTCATGAAAATGAAAGTTGCCTTTAAAGATACTTTGTTCTTTTGTAAAGAAACTTCTCTCCTCCCAAGGCATACTTTTACTAGTTCTTAACACTTGCGTAAATTTTTGTTTTGCTCATAAAAATGAAAGTTTGCCTTTAACAAAGATACTTTGTTCTTTTCTAACGTAAACTTCTCCTCCTCAAGATACTTGTCTAATTCTTAACACTTGTGTATTTTTTTTATTTTACTTATGAAAATGAAAGTTGCCTCTAACAAAGATACTTTGTTCTTTTGTAAAGTAAACTTTTGCCTCCTCCTAAGATACTTGTTCGTAACTTTGCCTCGATTATTTTTTGTCAATCGAAGTTACTATAATTTCAAGTCTAAGTCATGAGCATTGTATACTAATCAAATGGAACGTATAAACTAATCAAAATCGTAACAAAGCAATAAATTTGATCAATTCTATGTTGTTGAGTAAAATTATGATTCGCAATGTGAATCTCAACTGCATATCAGTTGTTTAGTTCATAGAAGATGATTTGTTATTTCATAGAAGATGATTTGTTGTTATTTTCAAATATTAACAAATCTAAACTTAATAAAGCATCAAATTAAGTTGAATTACATTCAATTGAAACGCTACATATTATGTATTTTATCTTTTTCGATGTTGTAGCAGCAAAATCAATGGAGATTTCTCCGGTGAAATGTTGGAACGATGGAACGATTGAAAGGTTTGTTGTTAAAATGATGGATAGGTTTAATTGGATGTTTAGGATTCGTTACAGACTTTCAGATTTTTATATGTTATGGGTAGGGGTAGTAAAGTCTTTTTCTTATTATCTTTTAGCTTAAAAGGGCAAATATTAAAGACCACGCATTACGAGGGCAAAAATTAAAGACCAGCGCATTTGAAGGGCATTCGCGCCAATTGCCCTTAAATTTAAAGCAAAAAAAACCCAATTGTAATAAGTTATCTTTTGCATTTGTATCCCTAATTTCCACTTCAATTGAAAAAATCAAATATCCTTAACAAAGAAAGATAACTAGGATGTCTCTTTAAGATTAATGTATGTCCTTTATGTGTTTTTTAATTATTCTTACGATATGTATATAACACCTAGTAATCCTATGTCATGATTATAATTTTTTTCGTTGTGTATCCGTTTGTTCGATTTTGATTTCAATTTATCAGTTTTATGTTCTATTGCTTTTGAGAATATGAATTAGTGTCAATGGAATCGCTTCTAATATTATATTAAAAAAACCGAATTGAAAAAATCGAAACCGAACCGTACCGAACTTTAAAAAACCGAAACCGAAAGAACCGAACCGAACTAGTTTGGTTCGGTGTTTGGTGTCCACCTTCAAAAAACCGAACCCGAAATAGCCAAACCGAAGTTTGATAAAACCGAACTGAAAAACCAAACGCCCACCCCTAATTGCTTGTATAAGATGAAAACAAAAACCTAAGACATGTGCTCGGTCATAGAACATCTCTGTGAGCACAGGTGTACAACAAAATGACATTTTCACTATAACCTACCCAGACATATTACTGTACTAACAAGAAAGCCGCTGCATATTGACAACATATACATACGTAAAGATACCTGCACAAGAAGAAGCAACATATTTCAAAATAATACTAACTTTTCCTACAACTCCTTCGGAGCCTTTTACGTGTCTGTGAAGACTCGTTTGCAAGATCATCCTCCATGGTTTGACATGGAACTTTCTCACCCATCTCTGCACAATAAGCCATGAGCACAAATTATGAGAGAGACAATGTGGCCTAAAAAGCATTATCCAGTTTATCATGTAGGAACATCTTCAAACTGCATTAAATCTCATTACAATCACTCAAGACTGAGAACCTCAGAACCTGTGATATAAAAATCCTCATTTAGCTCTAAAAATATTTACATCTATCCAGTTAACATATTTCTACTACGTGCATAAGAAAACTAAAATTAACGAAAATCATCAATTCCAGATTTCTCACCCAGCAAACCTTCTCAATGAACTTTGATATCTTGGGCCAACCCTCCAAATAGAACTTAAATGACCATCTAAATTTATACCCCGACCTGCTTTTACCTAAACTTGCGAAACTTTATCTACTTATGCACAAACCACTTTAACACGCACTTCTTCTAACCAGGCAAAAGAGTAGCTTGACTATTATACTTGCATAATCAGACTACATGTACAGTCGCATACAATGTTACACCCACTGTTTGTAGAAAACTGTACTTGCAGCGGTTCAAGGTGATGCTAATATTGTGGAGTAGAGTGGGCAGTGTAATCTGGTGCACATTGATGTTGCTAATTCAACAAGAAGGGAGATACACCATCAATCTTTTCCGAAAAACTTTGGCAACTTTAGTCTATGGAATCTTTGCCATCACTAGTTAAAAGAAAAAAGTTTTATTGTTGGTTATTAGTAAGGAACCTTAACTTAAAATAAGTGACAAGTGAATGTGGTCATTTTTTCCACTCATTAACTCATGTTGCAACCTCAACTTGAATGGACCCTCTATCATGTACTGAACATTAACACACGTCTGAGGTCTCTTGCCCAATGGTTAGAGTGCATGTGACTATACTGGGAAAAAGGTTTGGCTATTAGTAGCATAGCATCTACACCTGCACAAAGGCACTTAGCATGGTATCACAATGAATTACAGATTTTAGCACCAAATATGAGAAGAAACAGGGGTACTCTTTTGATATTGGACTGTCTCCAAAACAGAAAGCATAAGTAGTTAGAACTGTTAGAGCAAAGGTACTATGAATGTCTTGTTTTAACCAAAGTTCTTAAGCTATTGTTTTGTCATTTACGCAATGGAGTAATGTGAAGTGAGAGTTATTGCCTCACAGGTGAAGCGGTGCACTTCAAAGAAGCGCACACTTTGCAGGATGAGCCATAGGGTGATCTCTGAGAAGGGTAGATCCTTTCAACCTGATTTTAAACGGTTTTAAAAACTATAATAGGACTCCTTTCATGTACGACTCGGCATTCTCTTTGCCGATGTCTTATTTCTTGAGTTTGTAATGCCTCTTCTGCAATAATTCTATTTCTCTGCTTCTTCTGATTTATATCTTTCTTCTTCTTCTTCTTCTTCTTCTTCTTCTTCTTCTATTTCTTCTCCAAATGACTTTCCTATTTTTCTTTTAGTATTAGTACGAGTCTTTTTGTACCACTACTTCGGATTGTAGGCTTCTCTTTTACTTCTTTCGTCTACTCTTTAGGATAATTACTTCAGCATGAAATTGAATGCATCAAATAGATTAATTGAAAATTCAAAAAACAATTTAGCAATTAAAGTTAACTCAGGGCTTTGTTGAAAGTACATCGTAATGATGCAAATTTGAGTTGTTGAATTAATATATTCATTTTTTATAACAGATGCTAGAACTAATGATTTTAATTGCAACTTGATGTGTAGATACTATACTTATACATGTTATGTAAAAAAAAAACTTATTAATTTGTACTTCAATTCGAAGAAGCATGTGCTTTGCTTCTTGCTTTTCACTTAAAATCCCATGAATATAGTAACTTCTTTGTTCTTTTTTTTTTCTTTCTTTTTTTAACTTTATTTGTTTGTTTCTTTTGTGATTTTCACTACCAAAAACACTGATGGAAACAGAATAAAGATAACCACTCATTTCTAGCTGCAAAAAGAATATTTAAGGAAGTGAACAATATCAGTGTCATACTTTCTGGTGTCCCCGCAGCTTGTCTGGAGAGCTTGCGCTTTATCTCTTCGGGATCTTCAGTGGAACTGTATCCCAGACGCTTGCTGGATATCGTTATCACTCCAGGTTCAACTTCCTGTTCTGGTATCTCGCATTTACCATTAAAAGGTTTCATGTAACAGAACCTACAGTAATATGTCAATACAAGATTTACAGAATTAGCTGTTACAATGACCAGGTGAACAGGTAGAAGTTCACTGTAGAGTTCAGAGAAGAGGAAGTAAACAATATAGCAAAACTGAATACGACCAAAATAAACTTCGTCTTGCAATAAATTAGATCTTCTCATCTTCTACAAAGACCTTTTTCCATACCCTTAAAACTGACATTTGTCAGCATAATCAATGGAACAGCATATTATCTTTGAATTCCAGATTTTCTGTTGTTGGATGTGCATTGTAAGGCGAATATAATTATGTGATGAGAAAGTGGAGTAACTTTTTCAGATCACAAAAAGAGAACCATAAATGATGATCACATGAAAACATTCTTTAGAAAAGAACAGTTAAGTGCCTCGGTTAAGAGAAAGAACCCGACGAATGGATGACATGAACTAGAGATAGGACTTCTAGGATTTTTTGGATAAATCAAGATAAGATTCTTAGTATTAACTGAGAGACAGTATGATTAAAAGTAAAAAGCGCAAAAAAGCAGCAAGGTTTATGGGGCTTGAAGCGAGAAGCAAAGCGGGATATTAATCCAACTCTTCAAAGTTGAAATCCAAAGAACCAACCACTTTTTTTTTTTTTTTTTTTTTTGGAAACAGGTAAAGTAAGAACCAACCACTTTTTCTTTGGATCACTTTGTGCTTCATTGTTTGAAGGGCGCATGGCTTCACCCCTGAAGCAACAACCCCTCGCTTCGATTCAATTCATCACTTTAAGTGATAAAGCCATAGCTTTTAATAACACTGCTAAAGAAGCTCTTTTCTATGTCATATTTTTCAAGGAAGCCAGGGAAGTCAGATAAGACTCTTACCACTGAAGTGGTAAAGTCTTGCTGTTGAAGCCATGGATCAACATTCTCCACTTTCTACATTTGTCACACTGCACCCACTCGTTGTCAGGTTTGTAGACACCACTACCCGCCTTCTGTAAGTGAGGAAAACCCTAGTTAAAATTTGGTGAGAATGCCATCTTCGACAACAATGAACCATGAACTCTAAAACCAAAAAGAGCAATAGAAAGGCTACAGAAAGACTCGAGACAAATAAGAGAGATCCCTTCTCCCTGCTTCGATCAGTCTCAGAAATGCCGGCAAAGTTGGATTGTGAATGTACTGATATTTCAAAAAGGGAATTTTGCAAAGATAATGGTACTTTTCTTTGCAAGGCCTCATATCGAGATGAAAGTAAAGGCATACTTCTGCCTATGTAGGCAGTAGTCAGGATAATCACACTCACAGATTACTACATTGTGAATTTCAATTTCTAGAAATAGTTTTAACGAATTACACGTGAAGCAGAAACATTTGAACGTTTTCCTCATGCTTTATTTGTAATCAAATGAACCTCATAAAACAATTTCTGTGCCACATACCTAGTGGGTATGGAAACATGATAAATCACTTCATCAATCTTCAAAAGGGGAAACCAACGGCGCATGAGCAATGATCCCTTGGGACAACTTTACTCTAGCATCACTCAACTGATATTTTTTCTACAAAGGTTTTCTTTTGCCTTGCTTATCATTGCTTCTCTGAATTTTACTTGCCCATTTTACGGATCCAGCTCTGTTAAAAAATTTATTTCAATTTGGTTGCAGGAATACGACAACCATTTTATCCTTCAAATTACTCTCACAGAACTCATTTAATCAGTCCTCATACAAAGTTGATGGGTTGGTTTTAAGTTAATTAGATTGCATCCTTGATACAAAACAAGTTATCCCATCAAAACTGAGCAATCAAATGGGAACGCTGAAGAGCATATCAGCTTTCAACCCATACCAAAATACAATAGCCTATTAAAATAAATTCAAGAATTGGGATGGGAGAGGGGGAGAGAAGAAGTAGCTTCAGCAAAACCACAAATAAAGTTTATAGTAGGCCAGTGTAGTGAGGAAGTACCAATTCAACTTTATCAACGTGTTCATCCAAGTATTTGTCTGATTTTTCACCCAACCACTTCTCCAATTCAGCATATACTTCACAGTCCTGGAATCCTTGCTTATTATTGTGCACCCAAACATGTCCATTATCATCAGCCTGTGCCGAGAAACATTAATTTGACATTGAAAGCAACATGGTATGTACTTTTATCATATAGAAGGTCTTCTAAGAAAGTAAAAAAGAAAGCTTCTTTGCTATAGCATCACCTTCTTTATAAATATTGTCAGTACATATTCAGTTTCTTCCAACTTTTTAATGAGCCAAAATTTATCGATATATCAAGATTGGCAACTTTGCCAATGTGTAAAAGTGCAGATGATCCAAATCCAGATAAAGGATAAATGTGACAGTAGATTGTGAGCCAGCATAAAACTAGTCAAATTACGATTAATACTGACGTATCACAGCGAAAGGGGAGCCTTGGCGTAACTGGTAAAGTTGCTGCCATGTGACCAGGAGGTCACGGGTTCGAGCCGTGGAAACAGCCTCTTGCAGAAATGCAAGGTAAGGCTACGTACAATAGACCCTTGTGGTCCGGCCCTTCCCCGGACCCCGCGCATAGCGGGAGCTTAGTGCACCTGGCTGCCCTTTACTGACGTATCACAGCCCACATCAATTGGTTTGGATTTTAGGATAGTTGATTTTTTTTATATTGATTTATATACATCAAGATGGTGTCAGATATACAAAAGTACTATACTATGAGTGTATTTTAGAATCTCAATGATCTATTCAACTATCAAGGGAACATGGTATTTCTTCTTTATATCAGAAAACAATACATATTTTATCATATAAGCAAGAAACCCTAGAGCAAAACATTGATAGACAAAAATAATCTCGTACAGTTGGCAGACATATATACCCATCAAAAACTCAAGTTAATTCTCACGGCAATTCTTATCATTAGAAATAGTTAAACAAATACAATTCAAGTGACTCTAGGAGTCTTCCAGCTCATTATAGATATCTCTTGTTTGATCGTCGTTAAACTTGTAACTGTATATGTGAAGATTTGTTTGCTTTTTGTCCCTTTTCTCTAGCCAGTAATTTCTCAAGCCTTTCACCTGCTCAAAGTTTAATTACTCCACGTCACCAATAATTACCACCATGTCCTCTTCATAATTTCTTAAGTTCATTTTTCCTTTTTTTTAAAAAAAAAAAAAACTTTTTTGGCAATACAATAATGTAAAATACACTGTACTAAACATCTTGGAGACAGAATTGCATGCAGACTTAGTTTAGTAAAACTCTAGTTCTTCAGAGGCTGAATAAATGGATAAAAAGGAGGACTTGTGAAATGAGATGTGAGAGTTACATCTAAAAACAATTAGATTTAGCTTTAATGGGAAGTCCAATAATTTGGGTATATAAAGTTCATCATTCAAGTTTCAAAAAACTGTCTCATGCCACAAACTCAACAAATATTGCAAATTTCCCTCATTTTCATTAGTTGAATCAGAATATTGCTTTGCGAAAATATCCTAGGGCTTAGGTGCGACCTCCTAACAATTTTAAGGGACGCAAAACTATATACACTAACAAAAATACTAACTCAAACATGATTTAAGGGATCACCACAAAATAATACAACACACTACTATAATTTTTTATGAAAATAGATTGTTAGGACACAGAATTTTATGATTGCAATGCTATGCTAAGTAAATTAAGGTGAAACCAAAAGCAACATCTTTCAGAATTATAAGCAAAAAGGTATAGCTTCAAGTCACAAAGATCGAATTGTCCAACATATCTATCGGAAAAACATCATCAACTTTAGCAAAAAACTGAAAAAATAGTTTAAAAAAGCCAGAGGAGGAAGAGAAGAACAAAACAGTAAATGAAGCATCAAATAAGAAACAGAGAAGAATGTTCACCATTAAATTTGTTACATCAATAACACCAATGACACCACGACCTTTATCTCCATTATGCATCATACTCCCAACTCTTTTGTAAGCCTGTGATAGAATAACCATGTGAGCTGCTATACTTTAGATTGTAAGCCAAGTGATTTCCCAGCCAAAAGAGTACATAAATCTTTATATATTCACCCAATTTATTGCAAAAATAAAAATAATCTTTCTCATCATATAGTTTTTAGGAATCTAAATGTTAGCATCCTTACCTCCTAGAGTTAATTATGTTGACTTTTAACGTATTTGGAGTGAACAAATTGTAATCAAGATATGAATTCAGAAATCTAAACTACTGATATAAGAGGTTCTATTATCATAACCAGACGCTACTGCATGAGAGACTACCCTTTGAACTCAATAAGAGACTCATAACTGGGGAAAGATAACGAGTAAATAGTTGTCCAATCCGTCCTGGATTTTTCAAGTATCTAGCAATCACTTGATGTCAAACCATCTTGACCTTCAAATCAAGTATATGCTGAAAGATACACACAGTAAGGGATATCTGTGGGAGGTTAATAATCAAAAGTCAGCTTCAGGAATCCAAAATCCATACAATCAAGTAATATAGTCCAAATGGAAGCTGTAATTTCACCCATCAAGCAATATAGTATAAAAGAACTGCATATCTAAAATCAAGACACAGAATTAGGAATCCAAGCTTGTGAGATAAGGGTTTCTATTATCACCATCTGCTGCCGCACCAATACTGGACTTTGAACTCAACAAGATAAAACGGGGGAAAAAAAGAGTAGATAGATGTCCAAATGCATCCTATATTTTTGAAGTATCTAACGAGTAACGATCAATTGATATCAATTCATTGTGCCCTTCAAATGAAGTACATGCTGCGTTGACTTCTTGTTCTTTGTAGCTTGTACTTTTTTCTCATGATCAACTATAACACTTCATCCAGAAACATAAGTCCCTATATTTTACAGGCAGATATGTCACTTATGTATCTTGATCAATCTAGAATGACATCCAGTTTACTTGAATCATCCCGAAGACTACTGATAACCACAAACTTCCTTAAACCCAGAAGTTCATTTACTTGATCAGACCCATTTACCTCTAGGTAGTTGAACTTTAAGCAGGTAGTCACTATAAAGAAGGGAAAGGGGTTGGACACATGATATGTTTGGGATCTGGTGAACTCCAGAATATCTTCAGGGAGGGCAAAGGATATAAAACCAATTAGAAGATCCTTGTTTAATCATGATTGGGCAGTTAACAGATTATGAAGCTTGGCATGCAACCCAGTTCTATCAAATCTATGTATCCAGTTATACTAGTGACTCTAGGTTGGTGTGCCACGGCATTAAAGAGATAGCTATAGTACTCATGCTGAGTGGACAGTATTTGCTAAGCACTCTACAATTTAGAAGGTCTCGCTAGACAAGATCTTTGAACTGGAGAAAGGAAACATCTAATTGTTCAGAGGCCTACAAATTAAAAGCTCCTATCTCAAAAGTGGATAAATCAACGAATGTGGTTACAATGAAATCGCTTTGCAGTTCTCAATGTCACATAAAAAATAAAAGAAAGCGAAAAAAAAAAAGGGAAGCCCGAACTTTTATGTCAAATTTATCCTGCCACCGGTGGACCTATGAAGAACAACTAAATAAACCAGAATATAATTCAACCAGTCAAATACCATTTTACAAAGCAGATTGCAAGACAAGTTATTTTCCTGTAATGAGCCATGACAAAAAAAAAAAAAAAAAAAAGGAATCAGTGTTTGCATGGCTACTCGTTTCTAAAAAGATTGCTAAGAAACCCTTATATATTTTAGCATTTGAGAACTCATATAGATTTTTCATGGAAGTTCACTAAAATCCTCTTTGCTGGTTATTGTAGATGTTTAACTATCAAAACTCAGACAATGAAAGCTAAAATCCATTGAATCTCATTTGGTCAATTAAGTGTGTCATGGGAGCATGATTCCTGAAGTAAGAAACAATAAACCCATGGAAGTATATAGGCAACAGAAAATGACATGCATTATCATGTTCGATGGGGAAATGAATCAAAAGAACTGCAAAAGCCAGTGTTTCAAAAGGGGTCAACCTGTGGATATGACTGCAATTTAAGTCCAATCTTATTTTACTTCAAAGCCATGAAAAGCTAAATCACAATGAGATTGTGAAGAATCTGTAGGAAAAAGAAAGAAAATATCTCCTATCCAAAACAATGAGGAAGGCAAGAATGGATGGTCAACGCTTACCTCTATTAGACGTCCATGCCAGTACAGAAACATTCCACAATTTGCTTCTTCCCATTCCAATTGACTGCAACCCAGTGTAAGTTGAACCGATTTTCCCATAATAGTACCATTTTCCACAACAGTCTTGTTCAGAGATCTTGCTAATGGTCGGCTTTTAACCTATTAAAATAATTAAACAAAGGAAATCAGTTTCCAATCTTATTAGCAATACATTGTGATCAGCCTATGCAACTGTGACACAAAAGCCAAATGTATATAACTACCTGTGATCCTTGGACATATATTTTTATCCGTGGATCAAGAAAGATCACTTCCAAATAAGATCTAAGTGAATAGTCCAAAGGAACCTAAAGTCAAACAACAGCAACTTAGAAATATGAAGAGAAAAAAATAAGTTAAATATAAGTTACAAAAGAAGGTAACCAACCATTTGAGTCATCTGGCCTGGACGAGCTCTGACCCGTCTAGAACGAATGAGAATATCACCCTGATGGAAGGAGCTCCCCCCAGTTATTCCAGACTCCCATTGCAGGCTATAATTCGATCCCCACTCGTCCAGATTCCAGATATAGATATGTGTTCCTGTGCCATCCTTACTGAACAGACCTACTTTTTGACCAATGAAGTACTTATCAAATGGTGAAAATTTCTTAATGGCTTTCAAGTTGTGTTTGAACAAAGTCTCATTTTTCTTATCCAGCTCCATAAGTTGCCCATTCCTGTAGTAGCTTACAATGGGTATCTCTAGATTCTGCAGCATAAGAATGAACAGATACAGATAAGCACTACTGCAAAAAATTACAACCAAAACAAAGAAGTCTAATAAGTTCGTTTGGTGCGTACATTTTTTCCTTCATTTAGTGTCTGGGAAAGGAAAGCAATTGATCTAGAGTTAGTAGTCTGTGTCAGAACCAACGCATCTTTCCCAAGTTTCATTGCCCCAGTCTGCACAAAGAACACCAATGGAAGAGTAAAGATAAATGAGATCAATTCATTAGGTTCTTCAGGCAAACAATAAGGACCTCTAGAGTTTTGCATCACAGGTGACAACAGCAGATATTAACCAACCTTAAAACCAATCCCAAATCTCCCAATACGATTAGCGTCATCGGCATCAGGTTGCCTGTGTCCAAATGATACCATCTGAAGCATCTCCTGATGGTTCATTCCACACCCATCGTCTATAATGCATAGCATAGGAATTTCTCTGCCGACCGCTTTTGAAAATATCATGTCAATAGAAATTTCCAACCTGTCAAATATCCAGTAAAAGCAACGTGAAATGAGGAACTATGCAAACTTAAATGCACAAAAATAAATGGTACTAGCACAGTTAGAAGAGGGAATTGCAAGCAAGGCAGAATGAACAAGTAGAAGGAAAAGGGAATACAATAACGAAAAGCATTTAAAAAAAAATCATTGGTAAAGTACCAGAAAGGGAAGTGTAGACAAAATATATACAAGGAAACCAGTAAAGAATCATTGACCAAGAAAGTAACTAGTGTACCTACTTAGTTGCTTTGGCGTCTCTAGAATTGTCCACAAACTCAGCGATTGCTCCAAAAATCCAACCAGAATGAGTGTGACCTAGAGTTTTCAAATAACTAGGATCTGCACGCGCAAAATTACTCTCCAAGGAAAGATTGTGTTGATTTGTTTTCTCAGGTCGTCCGCTAGCTTTGGCTGACAAATCACAAGTTTGGGCACCTACAACAGCATCCTCATTGGAGGGAGAACAAGCATCCTTGATCACTTTAGAAGTTGATCCAGAGGCCTTACCTACAAGACATTCACTTGGTTTTTCCCTCTCCCGGTAACAAGCAAATGTACAACTGAATCCTGAGCCTTCTTTGGGAGGAAGTATGAAAAATTGAAAGCACTCATGATTTCCAGTAGCAACCTTCATGATCATGTAAAAAATAATTGCAATCTTCAATAGCAAAGTAATACAAAAAGATATGTATTGGATAGATCAACAGAATTTAAAAGTAAAATGAGCACCCAGATTTTTTATTTTTTTTAAATCAGGTAAACATTTTCATCACAAGGCCAAAATCGGCTGTATACAAGAGTATACCAAAAAATAAAGAACCTATGAGCACCTAGAAATTGTTAGTAGGATGCAAAACAGTTGCTGCCCTTTTCTTCTTCTTCTTCTCTCTCTCTCTCTCTTTTTTTTTTTTGGTTTGGTGGGGGGGGGGGGGAAGGAATTAATCCGTGCAGTAAGGTACATTCAGGATTCTAGAATCAAGTTTACCCTTTTGTGTTTCTGAAGGAAACCAAGGAATTCTCCCCACTCCCTTTCCTGATGAGAAGTTTCTGGAGCACGACGTAACAAGCAGCGGGATAACCCAGAGAGGAAGTCCAACGTTTCTTGTCGGACAATGTCTGTTATATTCCAAACTGCAGGCCTGTTAAGCATTTCAGAGTAAGTACACATCATGATTTGCATCAATGGAGGAAAGAAGTGAGGAAGGGCGGAGAGCCTCTGGCAAGTAATGCATTACCCAGTTGATAGCTTTAAATCTTCAAAAGAACACCCCATGATTTAGATTTAACTCAAGAAAAGAAATAACAGTAAAGCCTTCTTAGCTGTTGAGCATGAAATTCGTCAATCAAGTTTTTTTTTTTTTTTTTTGGAGAATGGTAATGTTAATCAAGTTTCTGCTTTAACACAACTTATCATGTTAACCCTTCTGCATCACCATGAAACAATGTTTTTCTCCATTTTTTAATGGATACATCTTTTTGATAATTATTTTGATGGATACATGGTACCTTACTCATACTTGGATTGGATAAACAGGCTGTATTTAAATTGCCTCAACAGCTACAAGGGAAAATTGATTAAAATCTCTGCACATGCTTTTGCATAATGAATGCATCATTTTGCAGGGGAATAAACATTGGACCAGTTTGTAGATAGGACAGTATTGATAATTCAGCTGCATGGCACAGAAGATGGCAACGAATATGGTGGTTTGGTAGTAGCACAAGAAAGAAAATGATTCCCACTAAAGGGAGTAATTGAGGATTCAGCAGCGTCACTTGGTTTGAGTAGGATCATGCAGTTGTAATTGGGAAAGAAGAGTTGAGACTTACAGGATGAAAAAGAGAGAACAAATTTGTTGCCAACAGATTCAAAAGCTATATCGTTAATTTACCATAAAGAAAGAGAAAAAAAAAAATTTGCCAGTGACAAACAACTCTACCTCAACAATAACTAGCTTCCATCCAAAACTGGAATAAGAAATTACTTTTTTATTGTTAAAAATTGGGATAAGAAAACTGATCATCCAAATAGAGAAAAATGCTCCGGAAGGAACTTCCATGTTTTCCACTGAACAAACTTACTTCTGAATTTTCTTATTTTCCCTCAAGAAAAAAAATATATGTTTATTCACGACCAAATTAGAAGAACTTATAGCAGCAGATAAAAGTTATATCAGCACATATGTTCCGTAATTGTTCACCATAACATAGTAACATAACATGCATGAGCTATTCTGAAGGTGAAGCTAAGGCAGAAGAGCACGGAAAGCTGGCATATTAAATGAATTTGTGACTAGTTACATACATATTGGCAGGTGGATTGAGACACTGTGTTCGACATATGATCTTCCTGTCCTTTTTAACCATAATGTACTGTTTGAAGCCATCTACAAAAATAATTATAGTCAGATTGGTGATGGAAAATAAGTAATGAAATAACGGGTTAGTATTTTGCACGTACATCCAGAGGAATCAAAGGAAAAATAAATTTTAAGAGGAAAAAGGAGGAAACAAAAGGGAGGAAATTGAAAATAAACTGTTCTTTAAATATAAAGGGTCAAAGAGCCCAGTTTAAAATTTCAATGCATTGATGATAGAAAGCAATATATGTTTCACTTCGTTTATGAATAATATCATCAGCGGCTCTCAACGTAAGTACTGGTACATAATTACATCCATAATTCTTTATGCCTGACCATGGAATAAATAACATAAAATATGATAGCCAATAATAGCTCTTTAATAAGAAGAGAATAGATGATCAAACTAACTTTTTCTCTTTTGGATTAACGAAAAAGATTTTACCTTCGCATGATAACTTCTCCTCCACGCCAAGATCTCCCATCGTAAAAACCTAGAATAACATACCATAGAGCAACCATAAGGGCATTGAATTAAAGAATACAAATTTCAAGCCGGATGTGTTCAAACATTCATAAATCATAAAAGGCGACGTCAAACTTAACTCTACAAGTACACTGTAAAGCTACTTTCTGTAGATGCAGAAAAGATCAACAAACCTAAACTGCACAAACTAGGTTACAAAATTGCTTGTGTTCAGAATTCAATGCTTATAACATATCAGATATATACCCTGACAAAGTACCCAAAAAATAACAAATTCACACATAATAGACTTGATTTTAAGGTAGACAAAACTATAGACTATTAATTAAAACCTAATACACCAATAGTGTATTAACAAGATACATTGCCAAAAAAGGGATTAATAAACCAAACAAGAAATTTATATCACTAGATAATCTAGTAGTACCCATTATTTCACCAAAATACAATACACACTACCAAACAAGCCAAAAGATAACAAGAAGAAATGTGCTTTTAACACGGGGGGAAAAGTTGAAAGTTAACCCAAATGGAAAATAAACACAACCTAACCATCATAAAACTCTTCAAACACAAAGCTAAGAACGTGCATTGTAAATAAACTAGTATAACCACAATAAAAAAAAAAAAAGTAAAATAACAACTATTTAAGCAAGTGAAAGAACCCACATTCACAATAGTTCACAGAAATTACACCATTTTAGACCAAAAAATCAGTGTTTTTATTGATTGTTGACTCAAATAGTTGAGTTTTCAAGTGAAGTCAAAACCCTAGTAGAACAAATTGGACTGTCTAAACAAAAGGCTATTTTGCAAGTGTTTGAGCAGAGAATACGATATATATACGCTTAAAATACGAAACGCGTGTTAGCATTGTAGAGTACTTACGTTGAGAGCCGCTGATGTATTTAACGGCGAACGGAATGTGTAACCACTCGGAAAACGGACGGAAAGTTGACGAGTGAAGGCATGCAACTGGCAGAAACAGGGAGCTTTATCACTTTAATTTACGTAACAAATTTCCTATAAAAATTCTTATTATTTTCGAGACGAAAAAAGAATATTGAGAAATACTTGTTGATTATATAACTTAATGTCGTTCTATAATGAAATAAATGAGAAGAATAATAATTTTTTTATTAATAATAATCAAAACTATAATATCTATTTTTACAAGTAATAATAATTATATAAATATATTTCAATGCAAGTAATACAAAATAATTAATAAAAATAGAAGTATATTCTATAAAAAATTCCTAAAAGATTTTTTTTATTATAAATGAATTTTAAATTATAATTTAAAATATTTCATTAATGACAATCAAAACTCGTCTATATATTGATAATAGATAATAAAAGAGAAGTGAACTTAAATATACGTATACTTAATGCATGTAATATTAAAATATCAATCATAAAAAGTAACATTAGATTTGGTGATAAATTAATAAAAGAATTATTCTACTTATAATAATTTAAATAAAAATCTATAAATACCTCGGTTAAAAAATAACTTTTATATAATACAAAAAGGTATTACATAGATGGAGGATTGAAAATAAATAGACATTGCATAGGATAAAGGGGGGAGAATGTATATTGTTCATAATTGAGGGGGAAGTTTGATTTCTAAAGCAAAGTTGGGGGTGAAAATGATTTTCAGCATATATATATATATATACACTTACTTTTTTTTATTTTTTGGTTTTCCACCCGGTGTCCGGTACAGATATTGGAGCCCGATTATATCCGAATTCACGCCGCGTAAGACTCCATTTGGGGATTTTTTCATACCAAAAGCTCGAAACCGAGACCTCTCATTAAGGATCCTTTGGTGGTAAAAAAAAAAAAAAAAAAAAGCTAATTAAAAAAAGCAACTTATTAAAATAGCAAAACGTATTTCGTTATTAAAAATAAAAATCAAGACTACAACTTTGTAAGAAAAGTCTGCACGAATAGCATTGCTGGGTACTTTTTCTGAATATAGAAATACATTCATGAAATGCGGGAAAATCAGTGCTTTTAAATTTTGAATATTGAGCGGTTTTTTGGGTGCACTTTTTACGCAAAAGAGTTTCTTAAAAATACTTTTTTTCCTAAAATGTATATTATGTTTCGATTATTTGTTGCCTTTTAAATAGTAGGTGTGTCAATGGTGATTTAACGATCTATTGAAAAAATGGAGTAAAACTTTTTGAATTATTAGGGTTTTTTAATAAAATTATAGATTTTAGTAAGACTTTACAATTATACTGAATAATTAAGGAAAGTCTTAAATTTTATAGAAGAAACCAAGAAAAGGACGAGTTAAATCGAATAGATTAATATGCATAAATATATTTTGTATATTAAATTTAAATATAAATTTGTTTTTAATTTTGAACCTTGGGTCTTGAGGTAGATTTAATTAAAAACAATTACAAGTAACACTTAAACTTACTCTTTTGTTAATGAAACTAAATCGATTTCAATAATTTTCGTCAGCAAGCCGCCCATACATATTGTATACTCTTCTTTTCACTTTTTATCTTTGTAATATCTGAGTCAAATATCATCTTAGTATAAAAAAAAATAAAAAAAAATAAAAAAAATAAACTTTAATGATGTTAGACGTTATTTTGTAAAATTTTATGTAGTTTATACTGCAAATTTTTGTTAACAACTCCGTAATCGTTAAAAGATATAATAATGTTTACTTTTGGTAAATAAATGGGTAGAAATGCACAATGTGTTATTGCAGTCTCTGTCATAACGCATATAAGTTCGTAAAATGTGTTAGAAATGCACAACATGCTGTTGCATGCGGCATGCATATAAGTTCATATAGGAATATTTGTACTCAATGAACACATGGCACGCATATATCTATATTATATATGTTGCATTAAAATTTTAAAATTATTTTATATAACAAATCCTATGTCCTAATAACAATGCAACTATTACGTGATATTTTAAAAATAAAGTAACTAAAATTAATTGAATCATATCAATAATGAAGAGATCGAATTAAATAAGGGGCAAGATTTGGTGTGTACAATTGAGCTGCAGTATTGTCGCATGTCAAGGGTCTCCTTTTTGTCAAAATAAACTTTAAGGGAGTTTTTGGTATGAAGGAAAATATTTTTTAAGGAAATTTTTCTATTTTTTATATTTGGTTGGTTAAATATTCAGGAAAATATTTTATCTAGAAAAATAAAATAAGTTCCTTAAAAATAAGGAAAATAAGGAAGTAGGAAAAACAAGTACAGGAGTGACATTCTAAGTTAATTGGCTTCTCCCTGCCCAGCCAATGCTCCCAACCCCACCTCGTGACCACTCCACCCCGCCGCCCCCGAAACCCCAGCCCTGCCCTATCCCACCCCCGTATAGTGTTTTGCTAAATTACATATAAATACTCGTGAGATAATATTTTTTTGTTTACTTACCAAATATTAGAAAATACTTGGCTTAATACATTCGACAACACCTTAAACTTGCTAGTAAATTTCATTTAGACACTCGAACTACAGTTTGATCCAGTTGAACACACACATGATAGAGTGTTCTTATTAGATACTTGCGATTCAAATTTTGAAAACTTTTGAGCGTGATCTCAAGCGCCGATTTGATAGTCAAGTTAACCACATAAAATATGTCTGTCACGCCCCAAATCATGGCCTGGGCGTAACACGGCACTCGGGACTTGCTTGCATGTGTCCGAGCGAACCTCATGGCTTGCTTGTCAATATGGGCATCAAAACAATATAATTTATACGATGCAATTTAAATGAATCATGAAAAATGTAATTTGCGGAATAAAGTCTTGAAATTATCAGCGGAATAAAGTCTTGAAATTATCTCATAGCATGAAAATGTAATAGTCTGCAAACATGAAAGCATAACTGACTCTGTGAACTAACATCTGTCTATGAAACCTCTAAAACATGTCTGAATACTAACTACCAGGACATGGCCCTGGACTACCATAAACCGCATACTAATACGGACTCCATGTTGAACCTCGAGAGAGTGGGGCTCACCAATAAGCGATAGCGAGGTGATCCCATCGCGCGGGCGTATGCTCGAAAATCGGTATCCGCACCGTGAAGTGCAGCCCCGGCAAAAGGGACGTTAGTACATGGTGAATAGTACTAGTATGTAAAACCTGCTGAAATGAAGAACATGACACAACATAGGTGTAGGACATGAACTGAAATTGAATGTAACTTGAACATGAGTATGAAACGTGAGTAAAGTCTGAAAACAGTAAATCAATGAAAATACATGTATATAAAACTTCTTGTAACGTGGGGAATGCTATAGTGTAACCGACAACATGATCTGGACTTGCGTCCTACCAGCAGAACACTCACACCTTGCCAGGGATATGAGATTTAAGTAATAATAAGCATGTAAGGATCCAAACTGCATAATGAAGGTGTTGCCTCCTTGCTGACAACCCTTATCCTACGGTGGCTACGTAGTTTCAGGCTTTACTGAGCCTTCTCGGTTAACTAAGCAACTCCCAAAAACATGAACATGATATAGTTGGCTAAGAAGCCCATGATTTTCGTGAAATAACTTGTAAATAACTTGTAATCATGATTTCACGAAATTACACGTAACATGGTTTCATGAAATATCTTGTAATATGGTTTCATGAGATAACTTGTCGTAGTCTTGCAAACATGTTCTTGATTCATGAGTAATAACAATAGTTCATAATTATATATATAATTGACTTGAAAACATGCTTGTAACTTGCTACATAAAATCATAAAATTTCATATAAACATAATGAGAACACATGAGCAAGAATTCATGATTCATGGATTAAGCTAGGGTTCCTAATAACCATAATGGAAGATTAGGAATACAATAACGAATATAGATACAAAATTCATGTACACAAATACATAAATACAGGCTACCAATATGTTGGGTTTAATGCCCTAGGATTTGAACTTCATGGATATCAAGAAATGGAGCATGGGGAAGAACGTAGACATTCCCACATGTGGATGGAAGCTCTACATACCTTAGTCGCTCCAAAACTTGAATTAAAGACTTGAGCTTTGAAGAGGATTTCCAAAATCTTGAATTCTTGAACCTTGAGATGGGTTTTCTTGAAAACCCTAGTTTTAGGAATGATGATTTCTTGTTTTAGATTACAAGGGTATGTATTGGAATTGACTTGGAATGATTAGAGTAGGCTTACCTTGGTGTTCTTGATGATGGAAGAGGGTAGGAGGTCGTTCTAAGGCTTGAAGGAATGAAAAATAATGATTTGAACTGATATGGACGAATATATAGTGTTCTGGAAAATTGCATTTTACGTCCAGCAAAGTACTGGCCGTATTTTGAAAGACGGGCCGTATTTTGAAATACGGTCCGTATTCCGTATGGACTGCACTGCGTCTCTTCAGTAAAATGGCCATAACTCTTTGCACAGATGTCCGTTTGACCTCCATAATATACCGTTGGAAAGGTATTTCAAAGCTCTACAACTTTCATCAAGGAAGTTTTCCCAAATTCCAAATACGTTTTGAAATACGGGCCATATTTTGAAATACAATCCGTATTTAATAATGTAACATCCAAATGCCAAATTCCAGAATGCTCAGAAATCCTTGGTACCAGTTTACGTTTTGAAATACGGCCCGTATACTGAAATACGATCCTTTGTTCATGGGTGTAAACCCCCATCTTACAACTGAACAGGGAAATTCCAATTCTCACATCCTTTATCTGATTTTCTAAGTCTAGGATCATGATCAAAGCTTAGGTTAAAGATACGAGGTGTTACAATGTCATCTTCTATAATTATTCATATCAACAGAAATGTGTGCTTACAATTTATTGAGGCTAGTGCATATAATTAAAGGAAGTGACATGTTTTAAGTGGTTAACGTATATACATAATGGATACTTGAGAATAAATGCAAGTGTCAAATATGAACATTTTACCATGTGTTCAGTTGCTCAAATGTAATAAACATAGTTTCAGTGTAGGAAAGCATTTTCCTTCCTACCAAACGGCACCCTAAGTTGAAAATGTACTGATTAAAAAGAAAATGAACTACCTCTCTTTCGTGTAAGTGCTTCAGACAATTATTATATGTTGCCTTGTTATTTAAAGTTTTATCGTGTACATGCAACAATTTGAAGTCAATCTAGAATATTACGTGGGATAATTAAAAGTATCCCCAAAGTAATGAAAGCATTATTGGATGTGTTTTCATTAATATACTATAAAACTATTTGATTTGATGAATACAAATGAAAGTTTTATTAAAAGAAATAACCTAGAATGAGTGTATTTTATGGGTCCCATAGTATGAGTTTTACCGGACACGAAATCGAATTAATCGCATCAGTGGACTGCTTAGTTGTTAGAAGATAAAAGTTGAAGAGTTCTTTACTTCTTTATACAATACTATGAGGAGTAAATATCTCAAATGATCACTCAACTTTGAGTAATTGTATGGTAACATTACTAAACTTTGCTACATATCAATAAAATCACTTAACTTTGGTCTTTACTCTCATAAAATTACTCAACTAAATGTGTCATGAAAGAAATTTGACATGACAATATTAATCAATTTTTTTTATGCCATGTAGACATGGACTCCACAAATAAAATAAAATAAAATAAAATAAAATAAAATAAATTCATATTTTAATTTTGGATATACATTTCAGTTTTTTCTAAAATTTAATGTATAAAAATTAATCTACTATTTTAGACACTTTACGTGAGAGCTAAGTTGTTAAATTTCAATTGACTTATTGAAAACACTAATGCCAACGGATTTATTTTTGGTTTAACCTAAGTCCCAACGTATATAAACCAAAAAAATTGTTAATTGTTGTTGCTTACAAAATGAAAGGGTCCAACCGGTCCTATGTGGCCTCTTCCTTTCAGCCAGACCAATAATAACATTCACGCATTTCTATGTATTCTTTAATTATGATTAATTAATATGTATTTTATTTTATTTATTTCTTAATTATAATACAATTCATACATATTGATTTGGTGTAAATACCTTGTATGAGTAAGTCTTATCTATTAAATAAATATACGTAAACAAAGTAGAAAGATAAGAAAATAGAGACGAAAAGAAAGATTGTAGAAGCAAAAAAGAAGGATAGTGCAAAAAATAAATAAGAAAATAATTTCAAGAAAAAGAATAAGAGCACACATAAAAATAAGGTAGAAACAACAAACAAAACGAGTTTTAAATGAAGGGTTGGTGGGTGGATGTTGAGGTATTAAAATGTGATTTTTTTTAATTTGTGGGATCCGTGTCTACATGGCATAAAAAAAATAATTAATATTATCATGTCATATTTTTTTTTATTACATATTTAATTGAGTGATTTTATGGGAGTAAAGGCCAAAGTTGAATGATTTTATTGATATGTAGCAAAGTTTAATGACTTTGCTAAATAATTTCTCAAAGTTGAGTGGCCTTTTAAGATATTTATGAGTGTAACCACATATTTAATTACCTGCTAGTTACTACTAGTATTTTTTCGTTTAAATATTTGACAAAAAATTTCACTTGAGGATACTATTTTATGTCTTCAAAATTCAACGTAATCAAAATTAAGTTTTAAAATTCACTTTTCAATAGTTAAGAATTAGATTAGATGTAGCCTTAACAAATTAGTCTATTTTAAACTTTTAAAGGAGAACCTTAATAGCTAAGTGACATTATCAGAGAAAGTTAATCTATTTCCCAGTTTCTACGAAGTGAGACATTTCTATAAACATCGTTCCTTTTAAGAAGTTATGTTATTTATGCAAAAGTATCCACATAATACCCAACAAAATCAATATTAAAATTTTGCATGCTTACTATATTTGGGACAGACGAACATTAATGACAAAACTTATTGTCTTGCTGGCATTGACTTAGATGTTTAAATCATATTACGAGAAGATTATTGTTACAGCTCATATTTCTCTATTTCTATTAAATGCTTACTGTATTTGGTACACGACAAAGTCACAATTTTTCTTATCTTACTAGCATTAACAAGATGTCTAAATCATCCACAAGATTCATATTATACCAGAAAATAATCACTACAGATCATTAATCATATATCAATATATGTTTTAATAATAACGGTAAAATAATTTATTTTTCCATAATTAAACGGTAATTTATTTTTCCATAATTAAACGGAGTGGAGAAGTGTTAAGTGGACACCTAAATGAAATCTTTGTAGTATTCTTTTTATTTTCTTCGTTTGCATGTTTTCCTCTTATTATTTGTACATATACGTACTTACTAATCCTTAAACGGCCTGCTGGTTAGTCTTCAACTTTTTTCTTGAGGGTTGTTGACGCCACAGTTTTCTACTCTCTGTTGATGACAATACAACATATTCTTTTACTATCTAAGATAACTTAGAGTCAATGTTCAGTGATAGTTTGCAATTATACAATTTGTTTCTGACAGGTCCAATAATTTGTTTTCCATGGTCTCATAGAGATGTTTGAATGATGTCGGGTAAAATTGTTTTCAAGCGGATTAGAAGAAAATGCTAGTGAGCAAAGGAGACCAGTTTCCTTGAGCCGTTTCCATTTTATTTTTAATGTTATGATATATTGATATCTCTACAGTAGTAAAGAGTGGCAGGGAAGTTTGAGGCTGGGAAATAAAGTTATACATTACGGCTTTTTGTAGAACCAAGCTTTTGGCTCATGCATTGCCAATCGTCAATTCTGTTTGCTCAGTTGCAATATCTTAAAGACATTCCTCAAATTCTCATTCAATGCAACGTCATCAATCACGCTTCTATGCTGGGCATATTTACTTTTTTCTTCCATAAGTAAAAGGAGAAAAGTGAGAATTGAACCAACACCTATTGCGTGGGAGGCTTTCATCAGTACAAACAGATTGCAACCCATGGTGGTGTTTTGAACATCCTGATTTCTTGAAGCCATCGTGTTATTATGCTTCAAGGCATTCTCGCGATTGAGTAGAGTAGGATGTAAATTTTTATGGTAGATCATGTCTGGAGGGGCTTGGAATCTCAAGATATTCTCTCCTTTATCTTGAATGCGTTACTAGTTGAAGAAGATAAAAACAAGTAATTGTATCATGGCTAGCCCCATTGTATAGTATAGTAGATAAAGAAAACCTCGTTTGGTAATCAAGAAAAGTTTAGCATTTTTAACACGGGAAAAGATAGCGGATATTATGACACAGTACAACATTACTATGAACCGTTGTTCCATTTGCCTCGACTATGTTAAGGTAGAAACAAACTTCCAAGTGAATAAGAGATGTAACTGAGAGTGGAATTCTGATCAGAGCCAGTAATGATACAGCTTCAGATGATTGCATCTTCCAGAGACAAATAACCAGTGTAACTTCCTGATTCAAGTTATCTACTTAGCTCGATACAAAAGCAAAGAACGGATTAAGCTCTTTCTTGCTGGTTTCGTATTTGTAAATGCTTAAAACACATTTAGACAACTATCTGTAGTATTCAGTAAATAAATATAGCAGTAAAGATTGTGTGATTTACCAAAAAAATTCTGATCCCGAAAGCTCGACGACCTGCCCTCTTTCAGAGATCAGCAAAAATACATGATTGTACAGATAATCAAAGGGAAGAGAGCACACTAATGTGACTGCTTAGACGAGATCTATATCCACCAAAGATTCCTCGTGGCAAGCTTCAGCCAGTATCTCGAACTTATACTTTGTGTAACGTACTAAGCAATCCCCAGTCCCAAGTTCAAAACAGAGCAGTGTGTCAATCCACAGCCGAGAGCCTTACACTTACAGAAACTTCCAATAATCCACAAGCATGCTTTTTATCATTAAGCTTCTTCGACTAATCAGCCTCGAACATAAACTGGAAGAACTTATTGTAGAAACCTATTCAGCTGCAACAGATTCCACTCTCATCTCTCCAATATCCATCAACCCAAAATGAGGCTCAGATGGGAATACAAACACCGTAGAAGCTGCAACTGAAGGTTGAAACGCAGCTGAATATCGTACGGAGGTCAATGTAATTTTAGGAAGCTGCTGAAAACCCGAGGCAAGGGGTACAAGCTTGTAACTAAGTATGTGCTCAGACTTTGGCAAAATAAAAGTTGTATCATTATGAGGCCCTGATAAAACAAAACTCTGTGAATCCGCTAAAGAGTATTTGACCTCTTGAAGAAACTGTGTTCTGTTTGTAATTCTGATGGAGTATGTAAATGGATTTCCAAGAATAGCATGAGGAGGACAATCTAAACTCAAGATCAGTGGAGGTTGCTCCACATTTACATCAGGCAAACTATGTTTCGTTAGAACTGCAGATGCTGTGCTACAGGAATCCGATCTTTCTCCATCTCCATGATCCCGTCTCCATCTCAAACACACAATACCCGTGTTCAGCTTAGGAAGATTAACCTCAGGAGTGACAGCAAAAACCTGTTTAAACTCTTCTCCCGCCACAAGCAGCACAGGTTCTTCTGGGTCCTTACTCTTACTTTTCACATCACAGGTGCTGGCATCAACTGCCTCAACGGACATGGACAACAAGTGCAAAGGTACTTCTGTGCAGTTCTTAGCACTAACAACTAGCATACTTGTTTCATTCAAAGGCAGAGATGTAATTTGGTCAGAATCAGAAGCCGGCTTAGTCTTTGACAGCAGTAGTGGTTCCCTTCGAAATGGCAACATAAAGCGATGGCTCATCACAACAGCAGTCTTACCTTCAATTTGCAAGCTTTTATGCACATGAGCTCTTTGTGAGCTAAGTTCCGGACTTTGAGGAAAGTAGCCCAGTGACACATAAAGCATGATAGGCTTAGGGCGGTTCCATCTAATTTCTAGTTTGCAGGACCACGACTCTCCTTCTTCCAAAAACGGGACAGAAATCAATCCAAAAGAGGGCTGGATCTTTTGAATATTCTCTGAATTAGCAAGATCTTCACATTCTCGTCCAGATATGCCAACAAGTTCTACATGAAGATTATCTGATGAAAAAGTTTCAGCCTCCCTTGGACTAAGCAAGCCACCGCCTCTTGTATCAACAAGGTTAATTTTCAATTCACCAGAGTGGACACTATGGCCCTTTGAGGTGATAATCACAGGGACAATAAAAGTCTCTCCGACCAATGCAGGGCCAGAAGAATCTAACTTTAGATCCACTTGTGGGTCTGGTTCTTCAACTTGGACGGCCTTCTGACCAGAGAAAGCCAGACCAGGATCCTTCATTGGTATAGTTTGCACTATGTCTTCAAACTTCCAGAGGGGTAAATCACTCATGGAGGCAGGACTTTCAGCTCGGCAACAGATAGTAAAATGTTGACCCCATCTTGCAGTTACATATATGCATTCCAGCTTTCCACTTTGCTCTGCATCATTCAAATGTTATCTCACTTTCAGTGCAATAAGAAGGCATATTTTAATTAAAAACTGGGGTGGATAGAAGAGTATTATATGTAAAATGGTATAAATTCAGTATCTCTCCTCAGTGAAGCATTCAATTTTGATCAATGGTGGTCCAACTAGAATTTTCTCAACTCAGCGAGGTCTTAGACAATGAAATTTCCTCTCTCCCTTCTTGTTTATATTGGCAACGGAAGGACTAAGCAGGCGGCTGGATAAAGCAGTACTGTGGCAGTGGATTAAGTGTTTCAGTGTGGGCAGGAGCTGGAGATAATGTCACATTTGCTATAAATGTGACACATTATTTCCCTGGTGCAGACAAGTCA
This sequence comes from Lycium ferocissimum, assembly GCF_029784015.1. Lineage (NCBI taxonomy): Eukaryota > Viridiplantae > Streptophyta > Magnoliopsida > Solanales > Solanaceae > Lycium > Lycium ferocissimum. The sequence continues at coordinate 45,832,676 of NC_081343.1, forward strand.
AAAGTGCTTTATTTGAATCTTATTCCACTCATCTTCGAGGCTATTTCAGGACTTCATAAAAATATAAGCAAGAGTACTATTTACTCTGCCAATGAAGATCACAATCTTGAAGAATTGGCTGCAGTAGCTGGAAGCAAGATTGGGGCATTTCCCTCAACTTATCTGGGCTTGCCATTAGGAGCTAAGTACAAGGCAACATAGGTTTGAAATGGGATCATAGAAAACTCCAAGAAGAGACTAGCTACTCCGCAAAAGCAGTATTTGTCAGTGGGTGGCAGATTGGCATTGATTAATAGCGTAAGACAGCAGTCCAACACACTTTATGACACTCTTCCCACTACCTAGAAAGGTACCAAAGCAGTTGGATAAAATCAAAACAAAATTTGTGTGAGAAGAAAACAGCTCACAACATAAGCATCATTTGGTGAAATGGGACAAAAATGGAGGGTACATCAGCTTCTGGGGGTGACAAATGATTAGGTAATTCTCCCCTGAAAGTTATGTTTCCTAATTGTTTCAGTTAGCAAAACATCCACAAGATACACACATGCAGTGCAGGCAAGGCAATGTTTGGAATTACTTATTTAGATGGAATCCTTTTTTTTTTTTTTTTTTTTGATGACATGGGAACCCGCAGCCGCTACTCTTTGGGTGCGCACAGGGTATTTAGATGGAATCTCAAAGACTGGGAATTGAATAGTTCTCTGGATTTGCTTAAAGATCAGAGAATATCATAGTGGAACCACAATAGAAAGATAAACTAGTATGGGGCAGCTCAAGCTATGGAAAATACACAGTCAAGGCTAGCTAAATCAACTCACACACGAGGAATAGAATAATAGAAACTAGAGAATCAGCCATAAAATTAATATGGAAGACCAAATTATCAACTAAAGTTGCCTGCTTCAGCTAGACGACTATCTTGAAAGCCTGCTCAACTCTAGATTATATTTGCAAAAGAGGGATTCATCTGTGCAATAGGTGCTACATGTGCCAGCAAGAAGCAGCAAATGTCTGTCACCTTTTTCTCCACTGTAAAGTACCAAGGAACATCTTCCTATTTATTTTAGGAGTATGCTGGTAATGCCCTACAACACCAAGATGCCCATGCAAAGTGTGGACTAGGGAGAGTCCAAAATCCATCAAAAGTATTTGACGAACAGTTCCTGAACGCATATGTATCTGGCAGAGAGAATCATATTTCTTTGACAGGATCTCAACCACTCCTTAAAGTTAGGTGCTGCTTAAATCTTTTCCGCTAGAGCATCTTACCCACTGTACAAAGTATCGGGCAGATATTAGCTATTGTTAGCTCCCTGAACTATGTACAAACTAGAGCATCTTACCCACTGTACAAAGTATCGGGCAGATATTAGCTATTGTTAGCTCCCTGAACTATGTACAGAAGGTTATTCCTTTTGGAAACTATTGAAATCCACTGGATGCTCATCAACGAAATGTCTTACTTTATCCCAGAAAAGGTGGGGTGGATAGCACAAGAAGGCTGCAGAAAAGGCTTGGCAACAGTTAAGAACTCGCGAAAGGCCTTGAAGGCAAGAGCAGTTAAGAGTTCAATAAAGGGCTTAGAATTTAGGGTGTTCATAATGATCATGCAGCTAAAGAGTAATAAACCATAGACCGACAACAAAATCCTCTAAAAAAGCAACTATTTTATATTAAAACCTTCTGAACCTTGGATCTGTTGCCCCATGGGAAAGAAGTAGGTGAAGCGATATAAAGCAATTTAATTCTCTCCCCTTTTTTTTTTTTTTTTTTTGTGAGAAGGTATAAAGCATGTCATTCTTATCATCAGGACTCAATGGGCTGAGGTGGAAAGCCTAAACAGTATTGTCCCTGACAATCAAATGGAAACACGTACAGAAACCAAGAAAAATTAACCTCATGAGGGAGGCGCATAGTCAAGATACCAGATCTAATCTGGACATATTACACATCTGTCATGCGCACACCGGCAAGTGCAATTGAAAGGTTGGAAAGACTTCAAAGATTTCAGAGGAACATCTTATGGAACTCAAATGATGAGACAAAAAAGTTTCATTTGATAAATTGGGACGTGGTCACATCTCCATTAGGTAAGACGGGCTCAGAGTAGAAGATTTGATGGTCTTATTAGAGTGTTATTATGAAAGTTGCTTTGGAGATCTGGGAACGAGAAATAGGCGTCATAGATGATTTGTCAGTTAATTATTAGGAAGTACGTTCTTTCCGTGGGATAAATATATACAGTTTGACGTGTTCTCCAATCAAACATGAAATAGTTTAAGCTTGGAGTTGCAACAAGTGAAAGTAAAAGTAATCAGCTTACCAGGTTTCACATCGTATGTGAGCCGCAGCCATTTGTTTGTGCGAAGTTCCAGGGTGGGAGCTGTCTCCACTCTACGACCAGGCTGCAAACAGGATATTGCAGCTAAATGGGATCTTTGAGCATTGACAATGACAAAGTTACACTCCGACTGATTAAATTGGATTTCTAATTGATCAATCTCAACATTCAGAGGCAGTTGAGATAGAAGGGAGAGGGTAATCACTGTTTCTGCACCAGGCTTAACTACTTGTTCATGAAAAGCAACTGAAGCAAGAAGTACTGCTCTGAGGGGACTGACGAGATCAATCTCAAGATAAAGGGGATTATCAGCTGTTACTTTGAGGCTACTGTTTTCTTCAGTAGATGCACTTTCTGATTCTCCTCTTATTACTGAAAACACTTCATTGTGTATTATTTCTCTCTGCGCAAGACTTGCAGGCCCAGCTGGGCCACAGTCTCTTTGACCAGCCGCATTAGTAGATACAGGTAGAGCAGCCATTTCAAGAGAGTACTCAATGAAATCTTTCACGAGAGCAGTTTTCCTTGAGCAGTCTCTAAGGTAACCCAAGACATTCCATAATAGAGTGACCCAGCCCTCCTGTCGATAAAGACTAGCAACATTCTCAAAAACGTCTTTTGCATTACTATATTCATCTACTATGAAATATTCTCTAGCCATTTGGAAACCGCAGTAGGCAGCCATCCGAGAGGCTTTATCGTTGTTGTATGCTTCAAAAGATTTTTTAAGCAGAGCAATAATTTCATAGGAGTCCTTGATTCTCTTTCCTTCAGCCAGAGCATAACGGGCATATTCTTCATCACTAAGACTGCAAATGTATATGTGGGGAAAGAATGAAGTAAGCAAAAAAATTCCTGAAGTAATTTACTACAAGAAAATCACCACTCACGATTGCATAACAAATGTGTCTCCGTGCTCCAGTAGTTTTGCAAACTGACCAACATAAGCAGCAGCTATCACAGATTCGGCATTCCCATCAATCTCACCCGAAGTATCAGACATAGATAGCGCAAGTTCGAGAGAAGAACTCTTTTCCTTCAAGTAATGAGCTGCTAACTGTTTTCAGTAAAGCTAGATAAGCAAGCATATGAATAGAGTCGTATGGTGGTTGAGCTACAAAGATAAAGCAGGTAAAGTAGTACATACAAAGATGTATAGGGAATTAGTTCAGCTACAGATGGGGCTTTCAGCAAAAATTAAAGATTAGAACGAGATAAGCATGCACTGCAGTGTGTGTACCAATCAACAAATTCAAATACACAGCTCTTCTACTTTCCTTGTTTAACTTCACTTCCTTCTTAAATACTCCCCCTTTATTATTCGCCCATTAACTCTTTTCTTTTTTTGCTAAAATTGCTCCTTGAGGCCTAAAGTTGATGGATCTCATCTCCCCACCCATTGTCATCTTAGTGAGGGAGCAAGAGACAAATCAAGAAACTAGGAGGTTATTTTCATTAATAATGGGCAAATATTCAACTATATTAAGTCAGCTTTTGTCCAACAATGAGAGAATTCTAATAAAAAACTGGTAAAACCTGATTTATGGGGAAAAGCGGTGCGATATGGTGGAAAAGAAGTTCCATAATTGTTTGGTTCTAGTTTCTTAAATTAGGACGACTCCTGTCTCATACCCAGTAGTAATGCCCAGCAAATGGAAATGTCATTCCAGCACAATTGTGCTGATGTTTATATGTATATACACAATATGTTAACTTCTCCAAAAAAAAAAGGAAGGAGAAGTTAACTATTAATGCCCACTTCCATATCCAGTTCAAGAAAAAAGTCTTCCAGAAAAGTTAAAGGACTTGAGGTCTGTTAGTCTTTGTAACTGTCTATATGATAGAAACTTTCAGGGAAGATAACGACCCAGAAAGGTATCTGGTTATAGGAGAAAGTGGCGAAAGGTTATTTCCATCTTCCTCTTAGACAGTTGAGATTTTTTTCTTTTTGATAACCAAGAAATCCCCGAGGGCCAGTGGCAGACGATTCGAAAGTTGGTGGATAATGGGTCCATCCCTCTACCCTTCTCCGCTTAAAATACTAGGTTCTTGTCTGTGGCAAGATCTGAACCCATGACGTGCGCCTAACCAACACCTCACCAGTTGCACTCTTACCACTAGACCAAAGCTCCGGAGGCCTCTTACATAGTTGTGATTGTGAATAAGAGCCTTATCATTGTTCAACTTTAAGGAGCTATAGGTAACTACCAACTATCATCCACTTTTTCCTACTTACTCTAGTGTTTGGCATTCCAACAAAAATAAACCTAATTTTCAAGGTAGTTAAAGCTCATCTCCATATGTACTGCTTTATAGGTGTGATACTAAGATAAATGAAGGTGACAACAGGAGAAAATATAGACCTAAAATCACATGAAAGAATTTATCTCAAAAGACTTCTTGATGAAGTTATTGTAACTGCCTCAAAAGACTTACAATCTCTATGAAATAATCCGAACTTGGCTGAGAATCGAACATAATGAAAGCAATGATTCATAGACAAGATGCCACCTAATTATGATTGAGTATTTGTTCTTGTTGTTACACTTAAATTAGACCCTACGTTTATCATGAGAATTTTTTGTTTTGATAGACTTGTATATTAGTGCAAGGATAAGTGGGAGATTTAGAAGACCACTAGTTTTAGAGACTACTAATGGAGGGTCTAAAAAGAGCAGAAATGATAATCTAGGATTCATATAGCTGACTCCAACTAATTTGATTTAGGCTTAGTTGATTAATCATATGGGTTACTAATCAAACAGGCGAACCACAATAAATGAATAGCTTGACAAGGAAGGCTTTCCAACCTGGAAGTAATAAGCTGAATGAAATTCCCACTCAGTTGATCTATCAGTAGCGTCTGAAACCAAAGGGGAAACATGCTGAGCGGAGCTTGTCTCCAGTAATTCAGCAAATACTAGAAATTGTCGGCTTAACCATTCCCAGTGAAGGAAAATAACTTCAGGTGCTCCAACAAGCTTCCTGTAAGAAGCATAGTGCTGGCGGAACCAGGCAATTGCTTCTGAAAGTTTTCCACCATGCAGCAACAACGTAGAGATCTTGAAATGCAGTTGCTCTGCCACACTTTTGATCTCAATTAACCGTTGGATAGGTGGCAATCTAGTTGATGTTGCAACCATCTGTATCATTTAAAGGTCTCTATTTATATGATTAAGATGCATAATAACGCAAAACATGTTTAAGGCTACAAAGCAATTAATATGCTACAACTCAGGCAATCTGCCTTGTTATCTCATATAAATAATACTATTAGCATATCTTGGTTATATGCAAGTTGAAACTGGTAATTACAATTCATCCGCCCTTTTATGCAACTATTCTTAAGAGAAGAAACATTAAGAAAGTAAATCAATGATAACCTCTGCAACTATAATTAAACAAGAGTAGCGAGACATACTTATCTACTGCAGTCAGCTATTACCACTACATGGATGGAAATATACCCCTCTTGGTTGCTTCTTTGGATTTTTATTTGGATAAGATTGTTCCTTTGGATTTTAAAGTTAGTCAGACATAAAAGAAATAACGGAACCGCACTCAAGCAATAAACTTGGTGCTGTTGAAACACGCAAGAGAAGCTCTAACAACTCAGAGCTGATAGTTATAAGTGGACAGGAGTGACTATACATCTAAATGAACTTCAGTCAGAAATACACTAACACATGGATGAGAAAGAAACAGAAAAAGTTCTCCATTAATTTTCACCACGATGAATATCTTCAACACTGTTAGAATTCGCTAAATGACCACACCAATGCAGGCTAAGGGATAGAGAGTTTTTCGGAAGCTCCAGCAGTTCGTCTCTTCCATTTATAGCCATTTGGAACGTTGACTACACTACAATCATCTAGCTAAACAAAGATATGAAAGAGTAAAAAGAAGCTAACACTCTGTTCTATAAAGTTCTTTATATCTCATCTCCTGGTAATGCAAAGTACTTCACCTTGTCTAAAATGCAGTAAGACTCTATCAAGAAGTGGTCTCAAATTCTACAGGTCAAGCAGAGTAGCATAAATATACCTCTCGCACTGCATGATAGGCATCCTTGTATAGCCGTAATGCTTCAACCCAATCTCTGCAAAATTCTGCATATACAGCAGCCTGTCAAAATGTTAAGAAGAGCATAATCATGACATAAGCAAAATTCCAGGAAACATGCAAGGACATAACAGCTAGTTTCTAGGTCAGTATTTAATGACAATAATATAATAATGTTGTATGATACCAACAAGGTTAGGTAATGTGGAAGTCATACTACAAGGACAGCACATTAAGAACTATTAAACTGCAAACAGAACCCTTACTTTGAAACAACATCGAATATTCAGCTCAGCAGAATGGAAATTTTTCCTTTCGAGACGTGCTTTAATTCTTCTTTCTTCATCCTTGTAATAGGAATTAGCTAATTCTGAAAATGTGTTTCCCAACCTGCAATAGGTATCTCAAATATCAAACACCACTGGGTTCTATAACTCAAATTTAGCTATAGTATGAAAAAATAACTCCATGCCTGATCAAGGACTGTTGAAGCTCCGATTCGCTTGGAACAAATATGATAAGATACTTAGAGTCCAGTTCTGCACGCTTTCTGAGAGCGATCATACGGTCTTCACTTAGATCAACTGTTTCAAAGTAATATCACAAGTGGGTCAAATCCTCAAATTGTGAGAAGATGGGAGAAGAATAGGAAAAAGTTGTCATAGAGAGTGGGAGCAAGTCAAATACTCCCTCTGGTTCAAAAAGACCCTCCACTTAGCCTTTATTTTTTGGTTCAAAAGAGTGTCCACTTATCAAATCAAGAAAGAATTAACCTTATTTTTTCAAATTTGCCCATATTAAGTGTTAAGTGATCAATCCCAATAACTATTTAATTAGGGGTAATTTAGTCAAAGTACCTATTTTTGCCTTGAAGATAGTATTTTCTTAAGGGGTATGCAAATAGCTAAGCGGACACTCTTTTTGAACATCATTCTACTCTTTAATCATTCTACTCGTTCTTTATCCAAATTTCAGACATCTGTCTGTTTCAAACACCATTAGTGGGGAAAGAAAAATTACAACACCATAACTTGGTATATTTTATAATAATGAGAAACCCCACAAGCCTGAGAGCCTCTGAATGTGATGAATATAGTTGCACCTACTAATTCATTTGCTTCAACTTAATGTGAATTCCATACGTCTAGTCAACCAGAGGCGGATCTAGCATTTCTAGAACATGGAAGCACTGCTAAAAAAAAAAAAAGAAGGAAAAATGTATTGAGTGGGGACTGAACCCTATTCCTCTTGGTAATTAACTCAACCTTCAACCAAGTGCACCATTCAGCCTTCTTGGTGAATGGGTGCCAGCAGTTAATAGTATACTAATTTTAGAAAATATGTACATAAAAAATATCTAAATTTGCGGAGAGACCATGGGTTCACGTGTCCGATAATCTCCCCTATAAATTCGCCCTTGTAGTCAACCATTTCCCAATGTACCTCAGGAGGTCAAACCACCTAACTAGCAACCAAGACGAACATGAAGGTATTGGAAGTCAATTAAGAATTTCCAAGATGGAACCCGGACCAGAGCAAGTATCAAAGTTTTTTCCTGTTCTTCTTAAAACTCTTCTATATGAATGCGTTTGAGTTAATAAATTGTGATTAAATGGCACGTAATTCATTCATGCAAGAAATCCATAAGCAGATAGATCATAGACAGAGGAAAGTGTTAAAGACTCACCCTTAGAATTTGATGGAGCAACAACCACGATGACCAATTTAACATTCCTTCCTCGTAATACACCTCTGTTCATTCAGCACACAAACTTAAGCAACTCTTTTAATGAATATACACCCGCTCGAATGTGAACTGAAAAATCAGTATATAGCGCATGTTTGGTACTCCCTCTGTTTCAATTTGTTTGTCTTACTTCCCTTTTTTAGTCCGTTTCAAAAAGAATCACTCTTTCCTTTTTTGGCAACTTTTTAATTCCAACTTTTCCCATGGCATATTTAAGATCACAAGATTAAAGGGCATTTTGACACATTCTACATTTCTTTAGTTTAAGACCACAAGATTCAAAAGTCTTCTTTACTTTCTTAAATTCCGAACCAAGTCAAACCAGACAAACAAATAGAGACGGAGGGAGTATGATAGAAAATATCTTTCCGTAACTAATGAAGGAACCAAACAGTGGAAACGATCCAAATACTACATTTTCCATGGAAAATATTGGCAGATTTTCAAAAATATAAAGCCCAACATAAAATATTACGCCACGTAGCCCAATATACAATATTATACAACAACATACCTGAGGGGAAGCATTATACATAAAATATCAACCTTGTATAAAAGTATATACTAGTGTACAAAAGGTGTTTATACACAAATATTAGCTAAACTGGGTAACAAACTCAAAATATGGGCTACGTGGCATAAATATTTTCTCCCAGTAGACATAGAGTGTAATTTTCCTTTTCCCCCTAACTGATGAAGGAACCAAACACTGGAAATGATCCTAATACATTCCTTATCGCATGTTTAAGATGAAAAGATTAAAAGGCATTTTGATACATTCTACATTTCTTTAGTTTAAGACCACAAGATTCAATAGTCTTCCTTACTTTCTAAAACTCCGTGCCCGTGCCCGAGCCAAGTCAAAACCAGACAAACAAATTGAGACAAAGGGAGTATGATAGAAAATGTTTTTCCCTAACTAATCACTAGAAACGATCCAAATACTACATTTTCCATGGAAAATATTGGCAGATTTTCAAAAATATAAAGCCCAACATAAAATATTACGCCACGTAGCCCAATATACAATATTATACAACAACATACCTGAAGGGAAGCATTATACATAAAATATCAACTTGTATAAAAGTATATAATAGCGTACAAAAGGTGTTTATACACAAATATTAGCTAAACTGGGTAACAAACTCAAAATATGGGCTACGTGGCATAAATATTTTCTCCCAGTAGACATAGAGTGTAATTTTCCTTTTCCCCCTAACTGATGAAGGAACCAAACACTGGAAATGATCCTAATACATTCCTTATCACATGTTTAAGATGAAAAGATTAAAAGGCATTTTGATACATTCTACATTTCTTTAGCTTAAGACCACCAGATTCAAAAGTCTTCTTTACTCTCTAAAACTCCGTGCCAGTGCCAAGTCAAAACCAGACAAACAAATTGAGACAAAGGGAGTATGCTAGAAAATGTTTTTCCCTAACTAATCACTAGAAATGATCCAAATACTACATTTTCCATGGAAAATACTCATAACGTAATTGAAAAAAAGGACAAAAGAAGCGTACTTGAGGTTTTCGAGATCGGTGCAGACCTGAAGCCACTGAGCTGGATCGCCAGATACATGATCGGAGCTAAATAGAGCGGCAACAACTGCCGGAACCCTAGTCCGATGTTTGAGAAGCCAATCCTTGTTTAGTATTCCGGCTACAGGTTGAGGCGGTACAGAAGTGTCCTTCAAAGGCTTGGCAATTACCGAGATCTTAGAGAAATCAGGCAATGCGAGTGCATTAATAGGTGGTTGTTGGGAGTGAAGGTGAGTTGTGATTGTAGCGTGAAGGTCTGGACAACCTACCAGGGATACTAATGCTACAGGTGGAGTTCGTAGTTCTTCTGGATATTCTTCCATTGTTGAGAATGGTGAAGAGTTGTTGGAGTAGAATTACAGGTGAATTTGATGAGATCTTGGAGTTGAAGGACCGGGTTTGGGGACTCGGTTGGGTTTGACTCCCGTTGATTTCAGTTGGGAATTGGATTACCTGATTTGGGCCGGCCCATGTAAAGCCAAGCTAGCTCAATGAAGACTCTCAGTTCCATAACTTTTGGTGGGATATTCACATTTCATTCTCAATGTCAATGGTTATGTACAAGTCTATAGAACACCAAAATGGGAGGGAGATGTCTTGTGATGTATAAGTGTCGGATGAACCAAATTCTCATTAAATTTTGTTTTTTTCCAACAGATGGGGCTAACACATGTTCTATAATACCCCGTAAATATTCATGAAGCGTGAAAAGTTCTTAATGTTAATTAGTACTTAGTTCTGAATAGATTGATCTATAATAATACTTTTACGCTTTTCAAAATTCAACGAGGTCGCCATGATTAGGATGTTGTGGTAACATTTTGCTTAATTATATCTCTCATTGTGGCGGAACATTATCTTACTATTGGAAAAGAACGAGCTGCTTAAGTTTGATTGGGTGTGGCAACTAAATTTAATAGCAAGTAATTCTGTTATTAACGATACCCAACATTGATTGTGGGGATGTTTGGGATCACCACACCTTAACCGGAGGTCTCGGGTTCGAGCCCATAGAAATGAAAAAAAAAACTGTTGAGAGCGCCACCCCCAGAAATGGGCCCTGCAGTGCGCGATCCGAATTTAATTTGTTCCAATGCGGGTACCGAACACTGAATGGGAAAAAAAAACATTCGAGAATATAACTGTGCTCATAACTATGAGTTTTTAGAGTAACTTCACAAAATCTCAATTGCAAGTCATAGGTATTGCATTGAGGCGCAAGTAAGGCTGTTAAGAAAACTAGACTGCTGTTAATATAAAAGCGTGTAAAAGAAAGAGCAACTTTCATAAATGACTACATTTTGAGGGAGTTTTTTTAGGCATAGCTACATTTTAGCTAATTACATTACGTAGCTATAGTAGATTGTATTTGCGCGCTACAGTAAATTGTATTCAAAATTCGGCTGAGTCAGATTTTGCTGTATTCAAGTTCAGATTTAGTTGTATTCAAGTCAGATTTCAATGTATTCAAGTCATATGTATTCAACTAAACTGTATTCAAGCCAGATGTATTCAATTAAGTTGTATTCAAGTCAAATGTATTCAACTCAACTGCATTCATTTGTAGCTACTTTTACCTTTGTATTCACTTTATTATATTTAAAATCGATTGTATACAAAAATATCCTTCAAAATACACCCCCAAACACTGAATTTTACGCTAAAAAAAAATTAATGAATACACTCAAATACTGAATACAAGAAATAAAATTCCCTTTATTCATTTGTATACACTTCAGATTCACTCTATTCGTTTGTATACAAAAAAGATCTCCTTCGAACTATAGGGAAAAATACTGTATAACACTGTATGTATAGACTCCGATTTGAAATACAAAAAAATAAAAAAGCTCAGATCTGAGCCGCCACCGGAAAACAATCGGAGGTGGCGACGACGTAGATTAAAAAAAAAAAAAAAAAAACCTCAGATCTGAGCCGTCACCAGAAAACGAGTGGAGGTGGCAACAGCTTTGGAGATCGGTGTAGCAAAAACAATAAAAAGCTCAGATCTGAGACGGCGTCAGTGGCAATGAACGACGCCAGATCTGGGTATAGCTCCGGCGACTGCTGGCTCAGCGGCTTTCCGACGGATTTGAGTGGTTGATGCCTGCTCCGTCGAGTTGTATTCAAAAAGCTTCCATCTTCTCCACCGTTTCCATTTTCTCAGATCTATCGACTCCGGTTCACCAGAGCTAGAGCTCCTCGCCGGAGCAAGTGAGGGGAGAAGGGAGGGTAGAGAGATGGGAGGGCAGTGATGATTTTAGTAATAATAAAATATAGAGAGATGGGAGGGCAGTGATGATTTTAGTAATAATAAATTATTCTACTCTAAATATATATGTAGCTATTAATTGTATTTAACATATTACTCTTTGCTATGGGATGTAAATAATCTAAATGTTAAATCTAAATATGTACTAGAGTTAGTTATGCGATGTAACTATCCTAAAAGAAAACTGTGTAACAACTACTTTATTAGTGAAAGGAAACAATAAAAAAATTCAAAATACACTGTAAGTAAAATGAAACATTCACGTGGTATCAACCATTGCAAATGGAACCGCTTCCTTGATGTGCTTGACATTGCTCTCTGAATACTACTATCATACCAATTATTGCTTAAGTGGTTGCTCCCTTTCACTTCATCTTCATCTAAGTACCCACGTTCTATAGGCGATTTCTTGCTCTACATCAAGGGGGTAAAAACGCTTGACTATATAAATTCACATTAAAACCTTAAAAAACCCACCTATGATAATAACTTTATGTCAGCTAATCATCTTGGAGGGTGAACGTTAATTCATTAAAGGAAGCATGACATAACACGTACCCAAAATTCTTTCATCCGTGGACTTCACAAAATTGATGAACTTGCTATTTAGCAAAACCGTTCAAGTACTAATTATATTTACCTATATTTGTCAAAGCATTTCAGCTAAAAATTGAAAGATTGATACACAGACTAAGGACAACATAGAGACTTAAGGACGACATATGAATCTCAATTGATGTCCTTAAGAAAAGTGTAAATGCATATTGTAGTACAATTTCTCTGCTCATTGTACTATTTATCACACCTTTTTTTTTTCTAGTCAAAGATTTAAATGAGGCCGTTACCTCGCGCAAACAAAACTCATAAATAGATTATGCCTCCTTTTATTTCGCCGCGATCTTGCCAACGGATTTTCTCGCAATAGAGTTCCGTTGAGACATCCCTTTTAATCATGAATATTCAAGGAACATTGTTATGAAATATCTTGATGTTTGGATATCCATTTGTATTCTCAACTTACAAACTTATCCCATTATATCAAGATTCCTACTATATACCTACATTGACGTGACACTATCACTGACCATAAGAGGGGAAATCTCCCAAATACTATTTGTTGCACCTGAAATTATCAGATTACTGGTCTACCATTTACTCACAACTACAAAGCAAGCCTAGAAAAATGACTATCTAGGATGAATATTCATCCACTGATATTGTTCCACAATGGAACTGACCGAGAAACCAAGACACATTATTACTAACTACTATTGCACACAATGACAGATACCAACCGAAGGAGCAAAACTAGGCAACTACATCAAGCAGCAGCCACATGCTCCAAGCAAACCTGCGCAGGTGGCTCATATAATCGCACGAGATTTTTGCACCAGAGACCTTCTCCGGTACCCGAAAACAGCCCTGTTTTCCTTCCTTTGGACCTCCTTTATTTTCCTATTTTCCTAAGGAACCCCACACACTGTAATAGATTGAAAAACATAAAAGTGAAAAGGAATAGGTCCTAGAAAATAGTAGTTCATAGGTGAAGGCGAAGACCTGGATATGATCCCCTAGCCTAAGGAGATCGGACCACCAAAAAGAAAAATAAATAAAAGACAGCACACATCAAATGGACATCGAAGAGAAGTGTACACCTATAGACCAGGATGACACAGGTCTATATAAAGAATCATATTTTGATTCTCCTAAACTTGATTGCGGAGACCATCTTCCCGCAATCAATTGAATTATATACTTAAATGAATCAGTGCTTGAAGTCCTGGCAGGATTGTATATACAGACTGCGAAAGAGCGGTCCAGGCACTTGCTCATTTCTGATATGGTTATCTGAATTGCTTGGTATCTTACAAGTGATTCCCTCGAGTTCTTGGTGGCCATGACTTTGGAAGACCTGATATAGGAATGCAATAAACCTTAGCAAAATGCACAGGATTAACGTAACAGCTCCAACGAGCGGGATTTCAAAGCAATAACATACAGGGGAGGTAAGAGTAATCTGCCGTAAGGAAACAACTACAGGTAACCAAGTCAGCAACCAAAAATGAGCCCACATCTATGGGAAATTTCATAAAACTAGGCAGCGATTTTTTCCCCTGGAGAGGGGCAGTGGTGCTGGGAATTTTCTTTTCTTTCTTCTGATATGTTAGATATTCAAAATGAAGATTCAGTTTAAAGAATGTTTTACAAGGATTGGCCCAGAACCAGAAAAGAAAAATAAGGCAAAGTACTCTCCAGGATCATGTAACTGAGTGAAATTCATTTTGTATCACAAGAAAAGAATTCCAAGATCGACTTTTAAGTAGGCAGAGCAAAATTCAACCTGGTAGTCAGTTTTTTCTAATTTTCACTTTACAACTACGAGTACACCTGACAGAAGGGCAAGTTAGACAAAGAGCACCTGACTCGCCAAAATTAAGATTTCGTCTTATATATTTACATACAAGAGCTTTGCAATGGAAATTCATTGTCCAAAAAGTTTGTTCTTTTATTTAGACCCTATATTCATCCAGCCAGACTACCCCGAAATAGCAAGAAATAAAAAGAACTTGTGATAAGACCATGCAATGTGTATAGTCTAGTATTAAACATGTCATTTGAGAGAGACTACCAATGAAAATCTATCCAACGGATAATCAGTACCTCTGTTTGCCTCCCATCTGACGTTCAAGGTCATGTTCCAAGTCTACCACACAAATAACAGCGAGCCAATTCCTTGAATTCATCCTGTGAATGAAGCAACATCAGAAAGGGGAACAAAACACAAATAAGCATGTGTATTATCTTGAAGGTGTATCCACCAAATCAAAGCCAAGATATAGTAGAGGAATTCATAATTTCCTTACCATAATACATCCAGTTAAACCATTCAACCTGCCATTTGGTCAGAGCCACTGCTCTGAGTGAATTGTGGTGGGCGAGCTTGTACTGCAGTCTGCGACTGGCGGGGAGACGGCATACTGATGCCTGAAGAAATGGGGTGATCAAGCACCTTCACTAAAAAAAGATTAACTTTTTACTTTGATACAGACCACATAATAGAGATTAAAACAAAATGATCACCAGGGAGTTTTGCCATTTTACTAGAAATTTCAATATTTCGTGACAACGAAATGATCACCAGGGAGTTTTGCCATTTTACTAGAAATTTCAATATTTCGTGACAACTAAGGTCAAGCGTCATGGACAGGGAAAAGAGGGAAAAAGCACGAGTAGAGGCCTAAGGATGATAAAGCAGAAAAAGCAGTTGCTCATTTTCTTGAGATGCAGACTTTTTACAATAAGAACTCAGGAGAACTTTTAAGCAGTATCTTCTTAGCAATCAGATTAAACTGAGCAGGTTCCACTCAAGCAGTCTCTAAATCCCAAAACCAACCCCACAACCAAATACTTAGATTGAAAGGGAGGGGGGAGGGAGGGGGGAAGAGAAAAAGAGAGAGATCTTTTGGTATCTATCTGAGTTGGTCATTTTGAGTTGTGTTAGTACATACATGGTTGAGGGTCAAATAGATATTAACATTAACTATTAAAGTTGAACGGTTATTTACCAAAAAAGTAAAAAAAAAAGTGTTAACAATTTTTGTATGCTTTAGTACGTGTGTCAGCAATTTTTTTTTTGATAAAGCGTGTGTCAGCAAATTTATGCATGCAATCCTTCATCCTACCCTAATCCCTTAAATTTCCCTATTAAACCACATTCAACAGATCTGATAATGGGTGCCAAAATCAAGCTATTCTAATTTTGAATCAGTTAACTTTTAATGAAGTTTGACAGTTGGAAATGTCATCGTTCATATTGAAAAACTCAAGTTGTTCATATATATGATTAGGTTTGCTCCCTCAGACAAATGCCAAAATTCATCTCACAACATAAATAGTTAGACCCCTCAACTCAGTGAGTTGGTGCTAACATGAACACTAACTTTGTTCTGGGTTGAAAAAAAGACATGTTTGCATATGCAAACATCAAAAGAATAAACAGATCACTAAAAAGACACTTTCTTATTGCACAAGAGATGAAGTAATTTCTACCAAAGTAGTACCTGAATGATATGGTAGCTGCAACAGAGGAGCATTGTCTGTCGTATTTCCGCTAGTATTAGGTCTCTGATATTGAAACATCTGAGGACCTGGCATCACATGACCACGAAACGCATACGCAGGACCACCAGGTTGCACACCAAGTTGGCCATATTGCAATGCATTTGTGCCAACACTACTTGGTACCCCATACATCTGAATGAAACGCAAAAGTAAAAGATATAAAGCCGTGTAAAGGGAAATGATGCATAAGCCACATCCGTGGATAGAAAGTGATGCATAAAATCAGATGTCCACTAGCACTTCCTCAAATTAAGAGAAGAAAAGGATGCTATTTGACTTTCAACTCTGCAAAGTAGACTTACCTGTGGGTAAACGTAGTCTGGCCCATATGCAGGAAACCTACCAATACGTAATTCAAGAATGAAAAGAAAATTAGGTACAAATCCATGAGGACACTAGTGCATTTCAGGCAGTACTAACGTATTCATGAGCACAGCTAAAACATATTTGATACCACAAATTCTAATCAAATCCAAGGAAACACAGGACAACATCAACATACAAATATATACTGTCGCCACATCAGAATGAGAGATATCGACAGAAGACATTGTCACAGTAAAAGTCTCTTATTGCCTTCACAACTTAATTTTGTCTGGGGGACCCTGCTTGTTAAATAGAAAAGATCCATCTCTCGCATTTTTCTCTCATATAATTTAATTAGCAGAACACGACAGTTAAGGTGATAAAGATTATGCTGTGAGATAGGAATGCTAAGTCATTAATTCATAAGTCTATACGAGTTGCAGTGCAACATTTAGATGAAATAACTGTTAAGTATCTCGAAAGTCTGAATTAAGTTTCATTATATCTGCAAGAGAACAAATATATACTGTATTAGAATTTAAAATATGTTTTTCCACCCAAAACAAAAAAACTATATATATATATATATATATCTTTGGCCTACTAAGTTTGCTTAGTATATCAGCTTTTTACTCTCAGAAATTTGATGGACTAATTGTGGTATGCTCTCAACTAATGAGAAGCACACCAACGCTATCAACTCTTAGATACGAATATATCAAGTCAATATAATGAGGTATCTGCCACTTCGATCACCTGGAAAGACAATTGGAAAACATAAATCAGATTATTCCTTTTCTTTCCGTTTTTTTTTCCCAAAAAAACGGAACATTGATTCAGGTGATTATTAATATGATATCAGAATATATTCCCCTCACTTGGAGAACAGCAATACCGCGTGAGCGACCTAAAATTGGAAATTTGCATGCAATGGGAAACGGCGGGATTATATACTCTGCTTGGGTAATCATTACTGACCTAAATGGAGGATATGAGAATCCAGGCTGATAGCTGTAAGGAACTGGTAGCTGGTAATAGGGGCTCCCCATATACATACCCCTCGGGGCTTGTTGATTTCCCATGTAGGGCATTGGCGATCTCAAACGTCCTACAAGAACAAAAAATTGAAGGAAGGAAAAAGATGAGAGTACTTGTCAAATGTCCATAGTGCACCAAATATGCTACTATATCACATTAAATTTTGGTTTATTGTTAGCATTACGCCATTACCATCCTCTTATCCATCTACACAGATGGTAGACCACCTATGCCACACCAAAAGAAAAGGTCATAACTTGAGACAAAGTTTTTATACAAGTTCTCAAAACTTAAGAAATGTAATTGCTGGCTCTCCTGTTTCACTCTACTAAATTAAATTAACTTTAGTTTTCCCCATCTATGCACCTTCCATTGACGCTTTTGTCTAGTAACGTGGGAGAAGTAAGATAAAGATAACATCAGAGAGATCAGCTGACATAATTCTCCTTAACCACTGCCACATGAATGCCTAGACTTAAGGTGCAAAAATTAGAGGGAGGAGTATTAAAGTGCTGACTCATGAAAACCTGAACAAAAGAGGTTTTCACTCATGTTGTAGATGTTTTTTGTGTGGGAATCATAATGAGACAATCAGTCATCTTTTCCTGCACTGCAAATGGACAGACCAGCCGTGGAAGATGTTTATCAACCTGAGGAAGATCAGATGGGTGAAGCCTGGGAGCATAGAAGGAGTATTAAAGTGCTGGAACAGGGATGGGAATATAACAAGAAAAGAGGAGAGATGGAAGATTGTCCCGTCATGTATCTGGTGGACTGTTTGGAAAGAGAGGAACCAAAGATGTTTTGACAACAAGCAGAACAATTTACAGAAGTTAAAGATGAATTGTCTAGCTCTTTTTAATTTTTGGTGTAAACAGGAAATTTTAGGTCAGACAGAAGATATTTTTGATGTGTTAGATCTCTTGTAAGAACAGAAAATAGTAGAGGTCAATGCCGTAAATGTAACCTTTTGGAGGGGCACTAAATATTTTGATGTAGTACACCAGTTGATATATAGATTAACTGTTACAAGTCTTAAAAAAAAAAATAGACGGAGGAGAGAAAAAGAAAAACAACAAACAACTAGAAAAATGATGCATTATCAAAGAGAATATAATGCATACCATAAGGTAAGAGTCCTTGAGGTCGCCCAAGTGAAGCTAAGTTGCAATTAGCCCTTCTACCATCAATGATTGGATTAGGATTGGCACAAGCCCTCCACGCCGCTTCAGGATCATGGAATGTCACCTAATTTCCACATTAAATTTGTCAATACAAGTGATGATCAGAAAAATTGGACCTTTGAACATTATCAAGCATGGATGGTATCACCATAAAAAAATTGTTCTAGTACCCTTCCTGGTAAGTTGATTAGAAGATTGAGTGCTCTTTAGGTGTACGAATTTGCTGTTTGTAAATGGTAATTAACGATGGTTACCCGCCCACCCCAAAAAAAAAAAGGACACAGAAATGAGATATTACTCCATCTACAAGCCTTGAATGTAATTTACTGTAATACTTAAGAAACTGTAATTATTTTATTTTAGCACAGATATTACTCTTAAGTACTAATTAGTTGCCAAAAAAAGTAGTATTACTATTACCCAATTTGCACGCTGAAGGGGGGCCAAGAGTGCCATGCTATTACAGCTAGAGACAATTATTGCCAGATAACATGCACATAGTGTGTTTGCCTAATAAATTTAACATGGCCAGCTCATCCACGATAGCACTAAACCCCCCAAAGAATGTGCCATAAGACAATACGTACAAGAAAACATCCCTACTAAACTGTCAAGTTACAGTCTTTCAGTCTTCAGACAACTGTGTTTGCCTTTGAAATACTACTCCATTAACGTATCAAATTTGACAAGTCACCTTCGGTCCACCCATTAAATGACACAAAGAAAAAACCTTTCAATAATACCACTCCCTTAGTCCCAATTTACTCATGGTGTTCGACTTGGCACGGAGATAAAGAATGAAAGAAAGACTTTTAAAACTTGATTTTTCTAGCTAGAAAGCATTTTATTAAGGAAAAAATGAGAAATTTAAAGTTAAATTGCTACTAATTATAGAAGGTCAATCTTTTTTTTCTGGTCGAAAAGAAAAAGAGTGTCGTATAAATTGGGACGGAAGAAGTAGTAGAAGTTAAAAGTGATCTGAGAAAAGAGAATTACACATGATCAATAATTAAAGAACCAAAAGAAGTGAGAATTAAAGCACTACTCACAAAGCCATAGCCTTTGGAGCGACCAGTATGCTTATCAGTAATAACAACAGCTTCAATAATATCACCAAACTGCTCAAAATAACGGCGCAGAGAATCACTCTTTGTTTCCCAAGCCAACCCACCAACAAAAACCTTAGTATAAGTCGTATCACCAACCCCATATGGGCCCCGACCCGCAAAAGGAGAACCCGACCCACCACCACTACTACCACTTGGGCTCATCTGATATGCCATAAAAACAAGTCCCAAGTTAAATTTGATGAAAAAGATAGAATCTTTATCTTTATATACGATGACCAAGAACTCAAAACAACAAGGCAAAGTGATCACTGATCAAGAAACAAGTCCCCAATTAAAATTGATGAAAAAGATGGAATCTTTATCTTTATATAGGAATACCAAGAACCCAAAACAACAAGGCAAGTGATCACTTATCAAGAAACAGGCCACAATTGGTAAAGAAAAAAGAAGGAGGAATCTTTCCAAAACAAGGCAAGTGATGAGTGATCAAGAAAGGATGAAAGAAACTTGAATTGTAAGAAAAGAGTGAGGTGGCAATATGGGGAGAGGAGAGAGAGAGAGAAGGGTTAAAAACTCTACTAAAAACTCTTCTGGATTTTGCAAAGGAGAGAAGAGAAAGATGGGAAAACGTGTGGGGACAAAGGGAAAAACGCGTTATTCTAAAGAGAGCCAGCTAAGACTTGTCCTTTCAATCCAAGACTTAGAGAGAGAGAGAGAGAGAGGGAGAAAGATGCTCGGAACTAAGCAGATGGATAATGAGGGAGGGTTGCTATTTTAGCCGTGTCTGCGGAATCTTCCCGACAATTAAATTTCAATTTTATATTTCAAGGCATACGTCAAATTCGTTCCTATCCTTTTAGCATTATGTCATATAATCATTTTCGTTAAATTTTATGTTGCATAGGGATTTTCTTTTTGAATGTGGACACACCTAGGGAGATAGGACTAGCAATAAAGATATTCAGGACTACATGTGAGAGTGATTTTTGTGGAGGATAAGATATTAGAAGCGAGACTGAAATGGTTCGAACAAAGAGATGCAAAATACCTCAGCGTGAAGGTGTGATAATTTGGCTATGGACGAATTTAGAAGAGATAGAGCTAAACGAAAAAGTATTATTTCGTACGCTTAGGTCTAATTCTATCGATGAATCATTCGAGAACGAATTTAGAAAGACTAATCTAAATTTATTCAACCTTAGATGGGATTGGAGAGAGGTGATTAGACATGATATGACGTAGTTCAATTTTTGGACTTTACTGCGTTGGAAGAGAGGATTCTCGAAGTTCGTCATTGTTGTCTAGATACACTAACTAGTGTGGGTCTACATTTTTTATGGTTCGACCTCGGTATGTCTTGTCTAATCTTGTCACGTCATGTCTAATCACCTCCCCCAGATCTTTTTCAGCCTATCTCTACCTCTCCTAACTCCGCGCCAACCTCTCACACCTCCTTACTGGCGCATCCACACACCTCCTCTTCATATGCCCGAACTATATCAGGATAGGTGGACTACTTATATGAACTTGGGCGATTAATCCTCCCTTCCTACCAGAGTTGAGTTAGGCTCATGATCCATTTCCTTAAATGGTATCAGAGCTAGGCCCAGGCCCAATCCGATGTGGGCCCCGAGAAAAAAAGGGCAGAATGTTCCCGAGCCAATTGATCGGTCCCGGACCGATGGGGGATGAAAATGCCCACGGTCCATGAATATAATGTACACACTCCAGACCGGACAATGGATCCCGGATAAAAAGAATTTGTCGATCATTACGTGAGGGGGTGAAGAGAATATACCACATCGATGATGGACGAGAACTCTGGGCTCCTTATAAGGCTTGGGCAATAGGCAATCTTCCTCCCTTTGAGCTAGATTTTGGGGTGTGAATTAGGTCCAATGCCAAATTTGTCACATAACCCTCCTAGTATGCCCACACATTTAACCTCCCGCGTCACGTCACTGAACTTGCACTCTAGATACTCTTTTTTCTAGAAAATATTTTATTGAAAAATAAGTGAGTTTTTAAATTATATTCTAGTGTTTAATTAAATAAGTAGTATTATCCGAAGAACATTTATATGTAATCTAGCAAAATACTATGAGGGTGTAATATGGTTGGGAGCGGTGCTTCGGGGTTGGCTGGTGAAAGGTTGGGACGTAGGTGGGTGAAGAGGAAATAATGAACTTGAAATGTCACTTATGAAACTTGTTTTTCATACTTTGATTAGAAAAGTCAATTTTTTTTTTTTTTTTTTTTTTTAAAGGTACTTATTTTCCTAAAGAAAATTAAAAATGTTTTTCTCCATCTAGTGAACACGCTTTTAATTATAACTATTTATTCCAACTTGAAATTGTATCATATGGTCCCTCTAGACTGATCATTCAAGTAATTGCACATTTGAAGTATTAAGAAAGAAAGGATTGTTCAAGCATTCATTTAACTCATTATGAGTTGTCCATTAAGGATGACGAAATTGTTCATAGTGTAAAAATTGTGTAATACAATATGATCATACAGTTTTTGTGATGCATGGCAATTTTTACAAGAAAAAAAATTCAAACTTACCTCTAATGTTTGCAATTTACCTCGTATTTACCAATCGTTTTAGCTTTCAATATAGGAAAGTCTTCCCTTTTATCTTTCCTCTCAAGCATTGCCCCTCCAACTAATAGTTTTCCATTTTGGAAAAATGGAAAAAATGTGTTTATTTGGATGATATTATGAAAGCCATGTAAAAGTATACTCGGATCTTTTCTAATTGTATTGTTCAAGGGTACATCTAAATCTTCTTAATTGTTCAAAGTCGTGCTTGAAATTATTATTATAAAGGGGTCTATATAAATCAATTAGATAATTTATGAGTAAGTTTAGGTTTTTTATTTGCCTACTGAGCTCCACCTTGTCAAATGTCAAATATTATATAAATTCAGAAATATATTTAAATATTTTACCTTCTGACAATAGTTGCTCATTTCCCCCCTATTTGGATGGTGTTTCGCGTGGTTCATTATTATATTATTTTTTATGAAATCACGTTTGTTTTAATTATTCTTAAAATTATATTGTATGATGTTGTAAATCTGTTGTAATTCTATGATTATATAACCATGAAAAGGTTCAATTTTTATAACCACGAATTTAGTGATTTTTGAATGTTTACGTATTTTATTTTTTTCCAT
>NC_081343.1:45855650-46081282 GCF_029784015.1 Lycium ferocissimum
TAAAAGGGGAGGTTTACTTCTTAGTCAGTGTTTAAACAAATTTAAAAGCATCCTGTGCTAACTAATGGTATTATAAAGTCACGGATTGTAATGTCTTTGGCTTTATAACGTTGAAAAACTAAATTAAGTTGCATTCATAATGGAAAAATAGTAATTAATATAATTATTAAAAGCTAAAAAGATCCTGACTTTCATATACTCTTTACTAAAAATAATTAAACTTTCTTTTCAAATGGATAATAAATTTTTTAATTGGATATCAACTATTGGCTCATTGAAAAACATTGCAACAGTCCAAGTTGGGGTATAAGATAAAACTAAGAGACCTACAACATTTACAAGTAATTTTAGGTAGCTAGATGGGTCATATCGATGTAATTATCTATTTATGCAGTTAAATAAATACTTACTGAGGAAGAACTCGAAGTTGCTAGAAGACAGTCATGGACTAAAATTTCGAAGGAAAAGTTGAAGCGAAGAAGACATTGAGCGAGAGAAAAACGAATACTGTAATTCCGATGATTTTTATTTTAACTATTATATATTTTTTTTTGGTATTTAATTGGTGTTAAAAGTTTGAATGAGTGCAGAAGAAATCGAGTTTACAATGATTACAAAAACCAAATTAACTTCCAATAATTGAATAGTTGTTAATATGAAATTATTACAATTTTTTTTTTTTTTAAAAAGAAGATACGACTAGAAATGAACTATTTAGCTTATCGTGACAATCAAGAGAAAGGTATAAGATGTCATGTATGATGGAGATGTGGATATAATTTTCAATATGCAAAATTGAAGTCCCTATGTGTTGAATTTATTTGCGAAGTGTATATGATGCAATCTCTGCATTGAGGACTAAAATCACCATGATTGAAGTGCTATGAATCATAATGATTTTAAGGACCAAAACATTCTACAATTGAGTTGTTGGTTAATATGCAAATTCACTTTAGATTACTATCTAATTATAATTCTGATATTTTACAAAGCGTCTTTTAATTAAAAATACTTGCTAATAATTGATATGATATTAACGTGCGGGGCACGTTCGTAGAAACTAATAGGGGAAAAAGTGCAAATGAACCGCCTCTAAGTAATTGTACGGTTTTCCCTTCAAATGGACTGGTCTTTAATTTTTGCTCTTCAAATGGGTGGTCTTTAATTTTTGTCCTTCAAAATTTAACTTATGCCTGAAGGGACATAAATTCTTTAAGGAAGCTAACATGGATATTATGATATGTAAATTATGCCTGCAAATGGCCGGCAATCCAATTTGCAGGATTGCCCTTCGCTGGGGGTGGTATATAATTTTTGTCCCTCAAATTGGTGGTCTATAATTTTTGGCCTTCACTGAAAATTCCTTGGTTTCGAGTTCAAATCCCCGCTCAGCCAAATTTTTTTTAAAAAAAAATTGCAAGGTAGAGTTTGGATTTGCAAAGGCAGAGTTTTGCCTTGCCATGCAAATCTTGCCTTAAGGCAGCATGCCGTCAAAATTCTATCCATGTTAAGGCAGAGTTTTGAAGACAAAATTCTGCCTTGCGATTTTTTTTTTTTTTACTGAGCTGGAGTTTCAACCTAGAACTTCGAATATTAAGTGAAGGTCAAAAATTAAACACCACCAATTTGAAGGCGAAAAATTAAAGATCACCCCAAATGAAGGACAATCCGCCCAAAGAAAAGACCATCCCAAATGAAGGACAATCCGCGCAAAGAAAAGGCAAATGACCGCCTCCAAGTACCTAGCCCATTACCTGACAAAGTTGATGTTTTTATTTCGTCTTCTGGGTGGCCCTAAACATTGCTTACCCGGCCCAATATTCAAAATAAATGCTAAAGAAAGAGGAAACTCCCAACTAATTAAACTTAGCTCAGCTACCCTTTATCTTTCATTTATTTTCATAATAACTACACTTGAAAATGATAATCCTTAAATAGATCTATATCAAAAGTCTTATTATTGCTTAACAAATCTCAAATGCAGGAGAAGTTTATCATATGCATTGTAAATATTTTTTCAAAATGATTACCTCATCATGCTTATATTTTAAGTCCTATTTAATCGAGATGTTATAGATATATATATTCTTAGTAGATGTATTTCATCAAGCTCGAAATATATATGACTTATCTATATATAATATAAAACAGACATGTAACCAGGATGCGCACCCCTCTACGCTTTACAGCGCATCCTATTTACCTTTATTCTCTTTTTTTCTGGGTTTTTCTTCATTTTTTTTCAATTATTTTATTTAATTTAAAAAGTCATCTCCATAACTCACACCTCTTCATCTTCATAACTCCCACTCTAAATTAAGAATATCAATTACTCACATTTAATCACCTTAATTATAAAATAAAGTTACCTCCTTTCTTCTTCTTTGTGCCTATTTTTTTTTGTATGAAACGAACAGAGAAAAGCTCTCAAGTGAGCAGCGAAAGAGTAATTAAAGTCAAGGTGGATTGAGTTTCAGCGGAGCAGTAGGAAATATATGACGCCTTTGTGTAGGGTAATTAAGGATTTAAGGTCAAAAGGGATTTTGTATTTCTGTGAATTCTTATGTTTATTCTTACTCTCTTCCACTTTGTTTTTTTCCTTTTAGTTATCATTTCCAGGACTTTCACACAAACATTCTTTTCTCTTGTATTTTTTTTTTAAATTTTTTTTTTTTTTTTACAGTTTTCTCTTTTCCTTTTTTCCATTTCTTTACTCAGCCCAAGTACAATATAGAAGAGAGAGTATGCATTTTTATTTTTATTTTCTTGACCGTCAAGGAAAAAAAAAAAAAAACAAGGTAATTTTTCACAATTATGAATTTTGGTTAAGAGATTTTATAGTTACATTTGTTGTTGTTATTTGGCAAGTAAATTTTATTTTTTGCTTTGTGCTAAGAGAGCCGTGAATTTATTATTTTGGTTTGTTTATAATTTTATTTCAGATCTATGCTTTTAGAGAAAGGTCTACGGTTAATAAACATGTACTAATATGTTTTATTTCCTTTGCAGGTCCATGCACTGTTCTTGCCGCTCTATTCAATGTATCGTGTATTTAAATATCATGAGAGTTTTAAAGAAATTTGACAAATTTCAAGATCATTCTTTAGTCATTAGAGAGAGTAGGACTATATCTTTTAGTGCGTCTTTATTTTTTGTTTTTTTATTTTGTTAATTGACGTGTAATTTTTATATTTATTTTAAAATTTCTTGATTTTGTGCTTTTGGAGTTTTAATTCTTTTTAAATTTTAACATTTTTATTTTGTATCAAGTCAGTGATCTTAGTGAGAGGCGTAAGGCTCACAGACACGTGTATATTCTTATTACCTTTTTTTCCCTTTATGTTTCTTTCTTTTTAGTAGATTAACAATTTGTATGTTTATTAGCATGTTAATTCTACTTTTTTGCATTTACTATAGTGTAAAATTTTTATTTCTTTGTTAGAAAAAATTATTTTATAATAAATGTGAAATCAATGTCTATACCTTTTGTTTTCCTTATCATCAAAATTTTCGTATTTCTTATATTTTTCACTAAATTTACGGTCTTTGTATTTGTAAGAGAGACTTTTTTCATGACTGTGCAAAGCGTGGTCAAATACACTAGTTTTATAGTATTTCTACTACGAACTGATGATGCAGAGTAGATTGCAATTGCTTTATGTTGTGGCCGATGCATGCGTGAGAGATGTTAGTTCTGAAAAAGGAGTTCAGGTTCTACGCCCCTATAATATAATTTTTATTTTATTTTATTTTAAAACAATCATGTTGCATATAACGTAATTACAGTAAATCCAGTGATAAACATTAATGGATAACATGATAGAATAGTATCTAACCTATTATTACTGGTTAATATCTGTTGCTAGTGTAATCTTTTTCTCGCACTATATATACCTTAAATTTTTAGAATAAATGGTTGTTTCACCAATGACGTGTGCCCATTTTTCTCCTATTATAATTACCAAACCGAGCAGTTAGTGGCAACAAACGAAACAGAATTAGAAGAGAGAAAACATGTTTTACTCCGAATTAGAAGGAAAAATCACATAAAGAAACGAGAGAAAAAATCACAAAAAAGAAATTAAATAAGCACGGTTTTCATACGATCTTAATTCTTCCACGTGTTATCTTGTACTTTAGGTGTCAGGCTTAACCAGTTTTAAAATATTTTAAAAATAATTTGATTTAGATGATTTTTTCTAAAATGTCTCGCATCATTAAGAAATCTATAACTTATATGTAGTTTAATTTTCCATAATTCCATAAGAAATAAATTAAATTTTGTGTGCGACGAGGGGGTGGGTTGATACTTAATTAGGAAGTCAGCCATAAGTCTATTAGCCTCTGTTTGAAAAGGGTGACAGTATATACACGACAAGAAAATGTAGAAATCGCAAAAAAATAATTTTATATTTGGCAGCAATTTAGTTTTATTATTGGCAAATGATTTTTTTGTTGCCAAAGAATTTACTTTTGTTGCGATAGTATTAATTATTGTTGCAAAACGTACTTTGGCAACAAGAAAAAAAAGTTGTTACACGTTGTTGCAATAACAGGGGAAAAGTTCATGCAACAAAATATTTTTTTTTTGTTGCCAAAAGTACTTTTTGCAACAATAATCAATCTATAGCAACAAAAAAAAATTTGTTGCCAAATATAATTTTTCTTGTAGTGATATTTACCACTAAATTCCAAGAACTTTCGTTCATATTGATTAATCAGACATTAATGCTCGACTAACTATATATTTAAGCTAGTAAGGACCTTTTTTGGTCTTTCATGGCGGCCAGACTATTGGCAATAATACCACTAACGTATCCCCGTATCAAAAAATTGGAATGTATTAGTTCAATCTCCATCACAAACGAATTCAGTGCATTTGTAGTTAAAATTGCATCAACTGGCTATTATTGATTTTATATATTTAAGTTTGACTTCATTCATAAGAGATTGAGAGCTAATTGCAGAAAACAAAACATTTATTACTATATAATTTATATATAGGCAAGTTTTTGAGATCTGAATTCTGATTATGGTCGAAGAAGTAAAACGAGCACTTTACTTAAATTTTCCATTACTTTATACTTTATAGCTAGCTAGGAAGGTCATATCACTTTACCGTTGTGGACGAAGATTTGCTCATTCTACTTAATGTTACTTACTTGGCGTTGATTGGCTTTCTAGAAAATAATATAGGGAGTATTGGCATTTACTGGTGGAGCCAAGAGAGTCAATATATATATATATATATAAAAGAAGTCAAGGCGATTCAACATATAGTATACATAAATAACAAATTTTGTACTACTATTTCTATAATGTAATTATCTGGAATGTCAATTGACACCCATTAGTAGCCTGTTCGGCCAAGCTTATTTTTCCCCTAAAAATACTTGTTTTTTCAATAAGTGCTTAGTTGAAAAAAAGTGAGGTATTTGACCAATCTTTTGGGAGAAAATAAGTGCTTCTGAGGAGTAGCAGAATCAGTTTTTCAGAAGCTTAAAAAAATAGCTTTTGCCCAAAATTACTTTTTTGAAGAGTACTTTTGAGATAAATACACTTAGAAGCACTTTTTAAAAGCTTGACCAAACACTAATTGCTGCTCAAAAATATTTTTTAAATTAATTGGTCAAACACAAATTGCTTTTAGCCAAAAATACTTTTTTGAAAAGTATTTTAAAAAAAATACTTTTAAAAATAAGCTGATTTTAAAAGTTTGGCTAAACAAGTAGATAAACTACTATTACAATTAATTAAGTATATAAAGAAATTATTTGTGCTTCATCTTATTTTTTTCTTCTTCTCATAATTTAACAAACGATCATATCAAATCTCTCACAAAACCTCATTAATAGTAAAATTTCAGGCATAGTTTAGTTAATTTGCAGTCGCAGATTTGGACTGAAGGTGATGGAAGCCACCAGCTCTAGGGGAAAAAGTGAGTCAAGTTCTACAGCTTTCCTGTACATGCTCGCTTTTGGTGACTAAAGTAGACATGCAATTGGAACGTTTTTATCGTGTATCTCACACAATCGATACTAGTTATGTAAGATTTTTTTGTCTCATAAGCTAATGGATTCAATAGTGTAAGAATTGAGTGCACCAACTTATTACTTGCGAGACTAGAAAAGCCAAGCATCACATAATCTATACTATTTTAAAAGTACGAAGGGTTTTAAAAATGTTGATTGAACTTTTTGTCTTTCATTAAATGGCTCTACAATAGACAAAATTGTCATTTACTATTTTCCTTAAATTATTATCTAATTATATTTATAGTATTTCACCTATTTTATTTTTTGAAAAAGTAAAAAATGCTTCGTTATTTTTGGCAAAATAATAACTGCCATAATATATATTTTCTAAAAAAATAAAGAACTGTCATTATTTTTGGCAAAGTAAAACTGTGGTAGGATTCGTCCAAAATAAGCCATATGAGTTCTTTTTGACTTGGCAAAACAAAAGTGTCTGTAATTTAAAAGAAACTAAACCTACGTCCTTTACTCCTTTCCCTAAACGGCTAAACCCTACCTTAAACCCATAACTATTTTCCTTTCTTCTTCTCTGGACCTTTTGCCATCAGCCATTTAATTATTTTCTAAAATCAACTACTAATTTTATTTGAACACAAATTCTTTCTTATTTGAACACGAAATCCTAGATATTTTAGGTGGCTAAATTCCTAAAGTTTAGGATCATAATACATTCCAAGTCACTTTTCCTTATTTGAGACTAACGGGTTTTTTTACTATTAAATTCAAATAAAATTCTACGAGGTTATACAATCACATCTATAAAAGATGTTAACAATGAACGTAAATTTGAGCTTAGCCACAACATCCACAACTCTATTGCTTATCAAGTTATCAACTGCCTCGCTTTATACTTTAAATTGCTTTGATTCTCGACTTGATATTAAATGCTATAGTTTTATAAATTTGATTATGTATTCTTTGATTTTTCTGCGATTTGTGTGGTTTTCTAAGTTCTATGCTATCTATTGGTATATCTTGATATTTGATTCGGCGATATCATTCTTAATATTTGCATTGTATTTCTAATTCCTATAACTCATGTCTCATGGTGCTTTATGTGTAATTTCTTATTTCATGGTTTGATATTAACTTGAAAAACAAATTGGGAGTGCCAATAAGAAAATTATTTTTTAGGGTGAACATGTACTCGCAAAACTATATTTTTTTTTTCAGAGTAGAAGCTACGGTGGGTTTATTGCTTGATTTCATTTTTTACGTTGAGGTTCC
Source organism: Lycium ferocissimum (assembly GCF_029784015.1). Classification (NCBI taxonomy): domain Eukaryota; kingdom Viridiplantae; phylum Streptophyta; class Magnoliopsida; order Solanales; family Solanaceae; genus Lycium; species Lycium ferocissimum. The sequence goes on from NC_081343.1 coordinate 45,862,913, forward strand.
ATACGTGAGGTTGGAACTTTTTTGATCAAATGAGAATGTATTAATTGTGACAGGTTTGATGCTTTTTAGATCAATTAATCAAGGTAAATTCTTTTCAATCCCCATTAAGCCGTCAAGTTATGCGACTTCAACCTACTTCGAAAATCTAGTTTCTATTTTCATATTTTAATCTTTTACGGGAAGAATTGTATTTCGTTCAGTTTCATTATTGAAGAATCTTTCATACTAATTGGTGAGAATTGTTAAGTTTCAGTTATTCAAAGAGATCAATTGTGATTATTAAATTTATAATTAGCTGTGATAGATTTGATGTTTTTTTATATCAATTGCTCAAGGGGAATTCTCTTGAATCATCATCAAGCCATTAACTAAGGTATGTGACTTTAACCCACTTCCGCGATCTAATTTTTTCCTCATGTTTTCATCTTTCTAGAAAGCGTAATACTATTCTTCACTATTTTTTTTTTTGGAAAAGGGCCAAATATACCCCTGTACTATTGGAAAAGGGCCAAATATATCTCGTTATCTTTAGTGCCTAAATATCCCTCTTGTTATCTTATTAGTTCAAATATCCCCTCCTCCAGTTGTTTGTCCAAGATGTACGCCACATCGAATCCTACGTGACACTAACATTTGGTGATGTGGCATGCCGCCTCACCATCCTAACCTATTGTACTTCTCCCCTCTATTTATTCTTTCACCCCTAAAATTTCCTTCCCCTCCACAACTATTGCCACCATTGCTTCAAACTTCAAAGCAACAAAAACAAAGCAACTGTTGGTTCCAATTTGTTGTTTCAAATGGAGATTACCTTTTTTTTTTTTTTTTTTTTTAAAACTTCCAATTTGCCCTAATTCCTTAAGCTATCAAGTACTAACAGCAGATATGTACTCCAGTTTAATTCAAAGTCTAATTTATGCCTGATATATAGGATCAACAGCTTGTCAAATGATCGCTGAAAAATGAAATAGGATTTAAATTTTTAGAAGGGAGTGTGCTTAATTTCAGAGAGAAGAGAATTATACAATTTCGATATATCCCAAATAGCCTCCATCAAAATAAAAAGTGAACTAATTAGTTGGAACGACAATTGTCATCACTGCTGAATGTTGGAAAAAAATTTCATCCATATTTGACCTGCGTTTTAACAAATCAGATTGGCACGTTAGTCAAATACCTTAAAACTTTTATCCAGTTTGCGGGCAGGAGTTCTAGTCCACCATATGCGAGTAAAGAAAATTTTAGTGGTGGTAATGGTGGCAATGGTGGTGGAGGGGAAGAAAATTTTAATGGTGGAAGAACAAATAGAGGGGAGCCCTAAAATGGGTTAGGGATGGTGAGGTGGCATGCTACGTCATGAAATATTAGCGCCACGTAGGATTGGATGTCCACCTTGGACAAACTTAACAGAGGAGGGATATATTTGAACGAATAGTATAACAATAGGGGTATATTTAGATCCAAAGTATAACGAGGGGTATATTTGACCCTTTTTCAATAATATAGGAGTATATTTATCCCTTTTCCGATTTTTTTTTTTTTATGGTGCACTTTATATATAGATATGTATTTTTGGTAAATTGCATATTATGCAATGCAATTTGATGAAACTTTTCCCAATAACTTCTAATAACTAAATGTCCTATCACGAGTTTAATACAAAAGGCAATATATTAATTACTTCAAATTATGAAAGGTATTTTCTTTCACCAATAATCGTAACTAAACTATTTTCCCTATTTTTTAAAAACGAAATCAACTTAAAAAATTCTTATTAAATATTTTCTTATTTGAATTATGTAAGAATTCCTAATATTTAGTATTTTAAAATTCATTAAGATTTTACCTTATATGAATTCTTAATTAAATTATATGACAAAACAATAATTCCTTTCATATTATGCATTCGAGTGTACAAATAATAGGTGGAGCGGAGATATACTAAACGGATGATGATGATTGATCCAGTAACATACTTACCTAATTAGATTCTAAATTTAAAAAATTAAGGGAAGATTATACTTATAAATCCTTTACTTATTGTTGTTAACTACAATTCAATTAATCATGTTACTTGCTCTTTAAAATAGATATCACCACATCGTGCTTTTGTATCAGTCATTACAAAATCGATACTCAAATAAATATAACCTTTTATTTTACCATTCAAGGGAATAATAAAAAAATTAAAACATAATCAATAGCTGTTTAATTGTTGAATAATAATAAAACAGTAAGTTTGAACTTTGAATAGATGTGAAACGTTTGTTTGGTCTTTCTTCTTTTTTAAATTTCTTATGTAGAAATGGTTAGCAAAATCCTATTTCCAACTTTTTATCTCTTTATTTTTAGTTTGTTAGAATAAATTAAATCATTTTTAGACAAAGATATCAAACTTAATGTAAATAAATATATCAACGAGTTGTAAGTCTATCTAATTATGAATCCCTCTATTTTTAAATATAATCAAGCAGAAATTAATAACTATTCTCCTTGAGTTGAAAAACACATCTGTAATAAATCTTTTTTCATGACACTACTTGATGATCAATAAAAAAGGCGCACTAAAAAAGACCATGAAAAAAGAGGTTAACTCTCGAGAAGAGAAAAAAAAAAAATGCTGCTAAAGAACTCATAATATCAAAGTTTTAGGAAGTAACAACAACAACAACAATATACCCAGTGAATCCCACAACGTGGGGTCTGGGGAGGGTAGAGTGTACGCAGACCTTACTCCTACCTTATGTAGGGAGGCTGTTTCCGGAAGACCCTCGGCTCAAGAAAAAGCATCGAAAAGGTCAGATAGGGCAAACAATTCAAAGCAATTATGAAAATGAAAACAACGAAAGTAAATAAGCCATGATAAACCATTTTGTGAATACAGATACTCGCAGAAATCAAGTGACAAGAAACTATAGAGCAATACAACTACTCGTAAGAAAGGATAAACGCGACTACCTACTAGCCTTCTACCCTAATATGAGTCTTCCATACCTTCCTATCTAAGGTCATGTCCTCGAAAGAAATGCGCCATGTCTGTCTAATCACCTCTCCCAATACTTCTTCAGCCTACCTCTATCTCTTCGAAACCGTCACTAGCCAGCCTCTCGCACCTCCGCACTGGGGCATTTGTATCTCTCCACATCATATGCCCAAACCATCTCAGCCTCGCTTCCCGCACCTTGTCCTCCACCGAGGCTACTCCAACCTTGTCTCGGTTAACTTCATTCCTAATCCTATCGCTCCTAGTGTGCCCACACATCCATCACAACATTCTCATTTCCATTACTTTCATATTCTGAACATGAGATTTCTTGACTGGCCAACACTCCGCCCCATACAACATAGTTGGTCTAACTACCACTTTGTAGAACTTGCCTTTAAGTTTTGGTGGCATCTTCTTGTCACATAACACTCCGGAGGCAAGCCTCCATTTCATCCACCCTGCACCAATACGGTGTGTGACGTCATCATCAATCTCCCCATTTCCTTGTATAATAGACCCAAGATACTTGAAACTATCTTTCTTCTGTATGACCTGGGTGCCAAGCTTCACTTCCACGTCAACCTCATGCACTATATCACTGAACTTACACTCCAAGTACTCTGTCTTGGTCCTACTCAGCTTGAACCCTTTAGACTCCAAAGTTTGTCTCCAAACCTCCAGCTTAGAGTTAACTCCATTACGAGACTCGTCAATCAGGACTTTGTCATCCGCAAATAACATACACCATGGCACCTCACCTTGAATTTACCGCTTCAATCCATCCATCACCAAGGAAAATAAAAAGGGGCTAAGAGCTGATCCCTGGTACAACCCCATCACCACTGGAAAGTGCTCTGAGTCTCCTTCCATAGTCCTTACCCTGGTCTTGGCCCCATCATACATGTCCTTGGTCGCCCTAATGTACGCCACAGGTACACCTCTAGCCTCCAAGCATCTCCATAGAACCTCTCTCGGCACTTTGCCGTATGCCTTTTCTAGGTTGATGAATACCATGTGCAAGTCCCTCTTTCTCTCCCTATACTGCTCCATCAGTCTCCGTACAAGATAAATAACTTCTGTGGTTGAGCGCCTCGGCATGAATCTGAACTGGTTCTCTGAGATAGACACGCCTCTCCTCACCCTCATCTCCACCACCCTTTCCCACACTTTCATAGTGCGCGGGCAAACTTGCCGATCCTCTGTAATTGTTGCAACTTTGAATGTCGCCCTTGTTCTTATACAATGGAATCATTGTACTGCATCGCCATTCTTCGGGCATCTTAGCCGTCTTAAAGATGACATTAAATAACCGAGTCAACCACTCCAAACCTGTCCTGCCTGCAGTCTTCCAAAATTCCCCAGGAATCTCATCGGGCCTGGTCGCTCTTCCCCTACTCATCCTACGAACATCACCCTTAACTTCCTCAACCTTTATACTCCTACAATATCCAAAATTACGACACCTCTCGGAGTACTCCAAATCTCCCAACACAATGTCTCTGTCCCCTTCGTCGTTCAAGAGTTTGTGAAAGTAGAATACATAAAATAAAGAGATAAAACATAAATCAATTCCTTTGATGTTTCGACCAAGTAATTAAATTTTGAATTAACTAATTAGCAAAATAATTCAATTTTGTTCTTTTTCGTCTCACAGCAGCAAATGGATCTTTCAAATTGAGAAAACTCTTTAGTATATAAATTTGTTAAATAAGAAAAATATCAGTGGTGGAATAAAAATAGAAATGAAGCGAAAGATTATAGTAGAATGTTAAATGTCAAATTGGTAAAACGCAAATGTAAAATAACAAGGATGAATAGTAGAAAATAAAATATACTCTGAATGAATTGTTATCATTTTTTTGTTACGCTTATTCTAATAAATGAAAGCTATCAATATTCTTTTATATATTAAGTTATTTCACTACTAAATAAGCATGCATTAGCGATGGAAAGTTAAACAGTAAAGTTCACCAATAATACTATTTACCGATGAATTAGTGACAAATTATCAAAAATAGTTAGCTATGAGCAATTTAGCGATGAATTAACGACGAAGTTCATAGCTAAGTCTAATTTGTCAAATAAGATACCCGCTTTGGTCACGCGCAAAGCGCATACACTGAGTCTAGTTAGTGTTAATTATGTGAAACACAAAACAAAGTGTGTTATGCATTTGCTTAGCATGAGGACAAGTTTCAAGGATCATCGGGTGGATACCCAATTTTAAGTGTGGCAAACTTACCGAACAAACCAAATTTAGGTTCCATTCCCATTTCGCACTAATCTAAAGTTTGACGAAATTTACTTTTAGTCTTTTACTACTACAATAGCATCAACTGGGTATTAATGATTTTATATATTTAAATTTGACTTCTACTCTATTTGTTTGTTATTGTACCAAACATTTATTTGAAAATTAAGTTGGCCTTACCAGTCAATCGAAGAGGCTAAGGTGGCTAGAAATTCAATGTTGACGCAGAAGAAAAAGGGAGAATTTTGGCGACGCCGGTCGCCGAACAGTAGGAAATAGTACATTTGGCGACTTGTGAAGACTTGTGTAATGTATTTCTTTTTCTTCAAATTCTCATTCTTTAACGGTAAAAGTAACTCATATATTAGGAATAGTTCTTTTAATTTATATTTTTTTACTTGCCACTCTACCATAACCCCTATATTAGGAATAGTTCAAATCTTTTGTGAACAAAAATGACTTGATCCGCTACGTATAAAAAGCAATTAATTTAAAAAATATTCTTCGATAGACTTTGTTGTTTCATTATCAATATCATCAAATTATTTTTTTTCTACATATTTATGAATTCAGGTTCTTTCAGCAAAACATTGTCAATCAAACTCAAAAAATAGCACTAAAGTTAGAACCTTTTATTAATAATAATTACATAAATTATATATATAACAGCTAATAGTAAAAAATTTGGTGCGTTCAACTTTTAGTGCCTAAGGAGTTGTTCTAGCTAGTGGCATTGAGACAATTTTAGTCGACCTTTGTAACAATTGATTGAAGAAAAATTGCTTGAGAACAAATGGTGTTTTCATACATATATAATTAGCAACTTGTAATTAATTGGCAAGAAAAATTAAGGTTTCGACAATCAGCATGCCGCCTTGTGCAATATATATTGTTTAACGGACTATTAACCATTGATTAGTGTGTTAATCATGAACTCCTATTCCTTTTTTTTGGTTTCCCATTCGGTGTCCGGTACCCGCATTGGGGCCCGACTAATCGCATTCGCGCCCGTAATCCCACATCGGGGCAAAGACTCCCTAACAATGGTGGCTCCGTATATCAGGGGCTCGAACTGCACTCCGCAGTGTTGAGATGGAGTAAGCTTAGCCACTACACGACAACCATTGTTGGTCATGAACTCCTATTTCGTCAATATTGCACAATGAATACTTTTCCCAGCCGGCAGTAATCTGCATGACTTGAGAAGAATTTAAATATTGAATAAGCTAGCAGCTAGGCTAGTTCCTCGAAGATTCATCTATAAAAAATTAATACTTACAATATTTGTGAATTTAAATTCCCCTATTTTCAAATATGTACAACGATGTGCCATTATATTCTTTTCGAATTTAAATTTTATACACTAACAATATAATTTATTTATACAATCATATCACCTATTAGGTAATTACAACTATTACTTCTAATAAACATTAATAATATTGATAATCTAGTCAGTTGTAACAAACCTGCAGCTATCACACAAATAAATTAAAATTCATCTATAAAGTAAGAAAATTCTTACACATTCAATATATCATACTTAAATTCATTCTTTTTCTGGCTAGCTTTATCTTTTACACATATAAAACCATGAGCCTCCCTTGAACTTCTCGACAGAAGTCCAAGATGGAGTGTTGGAAACACTGAGCCTATAACCCATGCACATATTTTAGTAATATTAGTATAAATTTTCAAATATGTACAACAACGTGTTCCTTTTGAGTTTAAGTTCTATGCACCGATAATTTAAAAAATATTATACAATTATATCACCTTATTAGGTAATTATAATTAGTTTTTTTATAAGCATTAATTAATTGATAATCCGGTAATTAACTATTATAATTTACTTATTATCACGAGTTGAAACTCACAGATGATATAAAAAACTTCTTTACACTAATAATATATATAGCCTACATTCATTCCTTTTTGGCTGGCTTTCTCTTATAGTACGTTGTCTATAAAACCACGACCCTGCCTTCAACAGAAAATCATTCGACAGTCCAAGATGGAGTGTTGAAAATACTAAGCCTGTTTTTTGACTATACTGATTTAATTTGGTCAATCATTTTGTTCTTGACCAATAAATAAATAAATCATTTTATTGCGGAAATAATAACTATTTCAATTATTTAAAATTCATTTTATTTGGTAATTTGGTGTGCTATACATGACAAGCGTGCATTAAGATAATATTGGTAGTACATGTTACTGATATATATTAAGAATCAGTCATTCAGTTATTTATAATTAATTATTTGTGCAGCTATATTAGACACAAGATCTGCATGGAATAGTCACTCATAGATACATACTATTTCAACTATCTCGTGGACGCATTCTTCAAGGGCATATTTGGTAAAGTTGTGACAAACATTAAAACAACTACTATTCGATCGAATAGGGTGTCATCTGGTCTAGTCAAGTAGAATAAGCTAGGCCAAATAGATGTACTAGATATAATGGTATATATACCTATTTTTTTCTTTTTTCGTTTCCTTTGTTCATAGTTTAGTCAATGTGGTATATATCACAATTTGATCAGAATAATCTTATCCTTCATATCTAAGGTTTTCCTCTTCTAATTGAAATAGAGTATAGTTTCTAAATTTCAATTAATTAAATCATGATTCGGGACTGAAGATTTGAACGACATGCCCAAGTTCATTTAAACCGTACGTGAAAACTCCAGGGCTAGAAACAGTAAAATTATTTCTCATAAAATAAATAGCACACCCTTCCGCTAACGGTATGACATGCTTTGAATTTACGCCTATGTGCGGGTGAATGCTTTATTCAGTTAAAAAAAGAAAAAAAGAAAAAAAAAGATGTCCCTAGCTCCATACTTCGTGAAGGATTTTTATAGTAGGAGTACTATTATATTATCATCTTCTTTTTCTTCAAATTTTACGTGTTGTGTGTGTCGGTAATGAAAGAATGTGATGCTACAGAATAATAATCAGAGTAATAACAATTCAACTGTTCCCACGACGAAACCAAGGTATCTCCTTTGTCTTTCCTGTTGTCTTGTGGGAAATGTTCAATTAATGTCCAAACTTCAAAGCATGCAAGACTAGTTACATTTCTCCACGACTATTATAGATCCTCCTTTAAAGAAATATCCACAGGCCACTCTATAATCTATCAACCTTGTTAATTAATACCAGCTACCTACTTTAGTAGTAATCTTCAGAGAAAATTTACGTTCATTCTCTGAAGGAAAAATGCGGAAGGAGATTACAAGATGGAAATCGAACTCTCACCAATCTAGTAAAAGTTCAGATCGTCAATCAACTGAGTTATTAAGATCCACTCGATATTTATATCAATTTAAACATACATATTTTTTTATTTTTTATTTTAATTGTGGGAGAGGCTTGGGTAAGGCAAAAGGGAAGAAATAAAAGACAAGAGTGAGAATCGAACCAGACTCGTATTTCTCCTGTTTGAATAAATAAATAAAAGTAATTGATTTTAATTTGAAATGGACCCTACGGATCTGCATCACAATTCACAATGATGTCAACAACATGCTTAACATTGGTCCATCTAGCATGCACCATTAATCACATATGTACAGTTAGTAAATACATATAATTAACAATCGACATCACATCACTTATTTAATTAACTTTATTTATATACAGTTCCTCAGTGCTCAGCAATAACAAATGTTCACATTTGGTACTCGAATTGTTTAAGCAAGAACCTGACCCAAAAGGACAAGATCACTTGGTCGTTGTTACCATGTGAGTTGTGACATAATGGAAAACACCTACCCCTGAATTACCCTCAAAATCAATTCACATTTGAAAAAACCCCAATTAACTTTTGCGCAGACCTTATATATATATATATATATTAAGAAATTTATTAATTATTTATAAATATTTAACTCTAAATTCAATTATTATAATGATAATATTAACTTAAAATAGATATAAAAACTTACATCGCAGTAGGAATTTCTTTCTAGTGTTCGTATCCTTATTCGTGTCTACTCCCATCAATCCACTTCACCAGTCAACTTGACTAAAGTAAACTATTTAATTAAAAAAAAAAAAAGACTGAAGTAAACTAGAACAAACCACTTCCTATTTGCTATCAAACATTATAAAATAAAGACCCCAGTTTCCTTTTTTACACCAGGTTGTCCCCAAACAAATCAAAATACAATAAATTAAAAACTAAACTAATTAGTGTTACCATTTACCTCTAAAGAAGAAATTTGGATAATGAAAAAAAAGGATAGCTAGGTGGTTGAGGTATATAACAAATTATTTGGAGATTGGGCAATTGGCGCGAATGCCCCTCTTTTGGGCTGGTCTTTAGATTTTGCCCCTCAAAATGGTGGTCTTTAATTATTGCCCTTCCGAGCAAAAGCAACATAGTAAAAAGACATTATTACCCCTGACCGTTACATATAAAAACAAATATCGTTATTCTCAAATCCTTGCTTCTTTCATATCGTTAACCCAGGCCAACTTCGTTCCCAATTTTTCACATTATTCAAATCGTTGTTCCAAGCCAGATTTCTCAATTGATTTTTTTACAACATCCGTAAAAGGTACAAATCTTAATTCAACTCAATTTAACGATTTTATTGAGTTTAGATTGTTAATATTTGAAAAAATCATCTTCTACGAATTCGATTATTAAGAAACGAGATGACATACGACTCGATTGAAAATTGCGCATGATAAAATTAATCAACAAAAATAGAATTGATTGGATTTGTTGCTTTGTTTCGATTTTAATTACTTTATACCTTAATTAAATTAGTATACAATGCTTATTTACTTGAAATTGTAATAATAATAAATTCAATTTAAATCAGGCAATGCTTATCGATTTAAACTTGAATTAAGGCAAACTGTGTACAGGAGGCAAAAGGTCAATTTACAAAAGCGTACAGTATGCCGTTACCGGCAACTTTCCGAACCAATTTCATAACAAGTATGCGGAGAAGGCAAAATTTCTGGTTTATATAGAATATAAATTAGTCCGATTGCGTCAATCCTCTAATTGCAATAAGCCTGTTGTGCATTTGATTTAAATTGGATGAAGGTAGAGGAGGTTTTCAATTTTTTTATTTTTTAAACCAAAAACGTTTATTGCATTATCATCAAGAAAACAAAAAGTGCTCATGCGGAGGAGGCAAAAGTTCAATTTACAAAAGAGTATAGTATGTCGTTATCGCAATGTTATGAACCAATTTCATAACAAGTATGGGAGAAGGCAAAATTTAAGTTTATATAGAAGTATAAATTAGTCCAGTTGCATCAATCCTCTAATTGCAATAAGCATTTGCATTTGATTTAAATTGGATGAAGGTAGAGGAGGTTTTCATTTTTTTTATTTTTTTAAACCAAAAATGCTTATTGCATTATCATCGCAAAACAAAAGTGCTCATGCGGAGGAGGCAAAAGTTCAATTTACAAAAGAGAATAGTATGCCGTTATCGGCAATGTTATGAACCAATTTCATAACAAGTATGGGAGAAGGCAAAATTTCTGGTTTATATAGAAGTATAAATTAGTCCAAGCTTGCATCAATCCTCTAATTGCAACAAGCTGTTTGCATTTGATTTAAATTGGATGAAGGTAGAGGAGGTTTTCAATTTTTTTATTTTTTAAACCAAAAGCGCTTATTGCATTATCATCATCAAAACAAAAAGTGCTCATGCCGGAGGAGGCAAAAGTTCAATTTACAAAAGAGAATAGTATGCGTTATCGGCAATGTTGTGAACCAATTTCATAACAAGTATGCCGGAGAAGGCAAAAGTTCCGTTTATATAGAAGTATAAATTAGTCCAAATCGTCAATCCTCTAATTGCAATAATGTTGTGCATTTGATTTAAATTGGATAAAGGTAGAGGAGGTTTTCATTTTTTTTTTTTTTTAAACCAAAAACGCTTAGTGCATTATCATCAAGAAAAACAAAAAGTGCTCATACGGAGGAGGTAAAAGTTAAATTTACAAAAGAGTATAGTATGCCGTTATCGGCAATGTTGTGAACAAACTTCGAACAAGTATTTAGGAGGCAATACTTCTATTTAGAAGCCATTAAAGTAAAATTCTACAAACCTACGGATACTTACACTTCATTACACATACATTTAAATATATATATGTCCACAAAACATAAAATCCTAACTTCATAAGTACATCGGTTCTAATTTCATGTGTACCCATTCCAAATTGCCCCATCGTCAATTTGGCCGATTAATGCTTGGAATAACCTCTCGCCTTACAAATCGTAATTCTCTTCGCATCATCATTTTCTCGCTTAGAGCACCATAAAGAGCCCTCGTAAAATCTATGTCTCTTTTGATATCGCCAATTTCATGAGTAATTTGCAAATTTGCAATATTAGGATGAATTTGGTTATGAAGATGGGCATGTTCATGTGCTTGCCCGTGGCCACCATTAACATGTACAATATGTTGATTTTGGTTCATTTTGTATGTGATTATATCTCGATTTTCAGAAGTAAAGTGTTTTTTTTTTTTTTCCTTCCAAAAGTTGTGTTGGTTTATATAGAAGTATAAACCAACGAACCGGTTGATGGATTTGATTTAAATTGGATAAAGACAGAGAGAGGTTTTTGAGTTTCATGAAAATAAGCTGTTGCAATCTCATTGGAATAACTGCGAGAAACGGTTACTCCGTTTTTGAAGAATCTTCGGTAATGCGTAACTTGTTTACAAAATGGTAGAGTATGCCGTGTCGGCATACATCATGACTTTACATGCAAAGTGTCATTATAAGGCGTAACTTAAATTTTCAAAACTAACAACTTAAATACATTTCATTTTGGTTTTTTCTCAAGTGAATCTTTCTTTATGCAGGAAGTTTAACAAAAAAATGACACCAAGATGCATCTACGTAGCCTTCAACGGCAAATGGGACGCCACCTACAATTATGTTAATCATGAAACCAAGCTAATACTTGTCAATGATGGTGTAAATTTTTCAACAATTCACTCAACAGATATTTGCAGGGCATACACAAGATACTCGGCAAAAAGACCAACATATGGTTTGACACCGGTGAGAAAACATCCAAAGGGATGCGTGTAACAAACGACATTGATCTTCACACTGGCATGTACCTACTCAACAACAATGACAACTTCGAAATTCCCGTTTCATATTAGAGTTCAATTCGGTACGTGCGGAGAACAACCCATTACAAGAACATCATAATGACTCTATCCTAATGACGGAAGGACAAACCATGAGGAAATTGACAAACAACTTTGCATTGCTTATGAAGAAGACATGTCCGAAATTGGCTTGGATGATGAACAACACGTACCTATTGGACATAACCTGGGATTCCACATGACGAGAGCGAGATAGTAACTCCTAACCGTACACCTCGAGCCTACGATGGCAATCGCCAAACATTGAGCAAGTTGTAAACAATGACCTTTCTCAAGATCCAACTTCAATGAATGTTGTATCACTTACTCCGAGCATGACGACAACCAAGAGGCGAAACACAAATTTACGCAACAAAAAGAAAGACACTCAAGAGGAGAGAGGATACAAAATGATACACAAATTTTGACACCTAGTGCATCGATTGATCAAATAGAAGTTGGCATTTTATTCAAAGACAAAGATACGTGAAAAGTGTATGAATAACATTGCAATTACTCGTCATCAACGGTACAAGGTAGAAAAAGTCATGCACGCAACAGTATTACATCAGATGTGTTGAACGACTGCATTTGGTGTTTCCATAGTTCAAGGTTGAAAGGATCAGAACTTTTCAAAGTGGTTAACTTTGAAAAGAGACATAGTTGTTCAATAAATTTCATCACCTCTGACATGAGGAATGCAACTTCAAAAGTCATAGCGGAATACATTACAAACCTAGTACGCCATACACTACAAGAGATAACACCCAAATTTGTCATTGAAGAAATGAGAAGCAGATATGGCTTGCACATTGGTTACCACAAAGCATGGCGTTCCCTCCAACACGCTTATAATGTCATAAGAGGAACGCCAGAAAATAACTACACACTCTTCTACCACAATATCTTCCATGATGAAATTAAGAAATCCTGGGACGATTGCTAACATCAAATGGACTGCGACAATAAGTTTAAGTATGCTTTTTTTCGCTTATGGAGCATCAATTGAGGGTTGGAAACACTGCGGACCCGGTAATAATGGTGGATGCAACCTTCTTGAAATCAAAATACCGCGGTGTGCTCATGATAGGCGTATAAAAAGATGGAAACAACAGATATTTCCTCTAGCATTTTGGTATGCGGACTGCGAGAATAATGAATCCTACGGGTGGTTCTTCGGACACGTGAAAAAGGTGTTTGGCACGCGCAAAGACCTATCAATTCTTTCCGATCGCCACGCATCAATTGCAGCACAATCAAAGAGCGTATCCGGATACCCGGCATGGAATATGCATGTCTACCACATGGAGAAGAACTTGCAAAAATATTTCCCATACGACGATCCTATCACTGTTCTCAATGCGACAACTACCTACAAACGGAGTTTCGTACCTATATGTCACGGATACGAAAAATCGACCCAAAATTGCGCGAGAATACATAGAAGAAGAACCACTGAGAAAGATGGGCACGTTCATTCCACACCGACGAGGCGTTACAACATGCTCACAACGAACAATGTCGAGACAATGAATTACGTATTGAGGAAAGCAAGGGAGTTGCCAATAATGGCATGTATTGATTACATCCGAACAAGCTACGAAAATTGGTTTTACCGAGAGAAAATTGGATCTGTGGGACCGTCCCATGACACGACATGTTGGGTGAAAAGATGCAAAAAAAAGATAAGTAGAGGCTTCTGACAATGAAAGTAAGTACATTTTCCCAACATACACTTCAATATTAGTTTGGTGAGCAATGCATAGTTTAATTTTAACCAAACACACAAAGTTATCTTTGGATAAAGGAAGAAACTATGACCCCGTTTTATACTTCGTTACTGCCGGAAGGCGATTCTTATTTAACTAGCATGGAATTATACGGTAAGGGCATAATTATGACCTTGTTTTTATACTCACAATGAAAGTAAGTAGATTTTTACCAACATACACACTTCAAATCTTAGTTTTATGAGCAATGTATAGTTTAAAATCAAACAAACACAAAAGTTATCTTGGACAAAGGAACAAGCTGTGACCTTTATTTTATAAATAGTTGGAAGGAGCGCGGACTCTTATTTTCCATGTACGGGAAGTATCTTAGGAAAAGGGCGTAACTCTCACATAATCGAAAATTGCCCGAAAAAATATCACTCATTTATATTGTCAATTTCCACGGGTAGAAAACATAACTCGTCAAATTTGTTGTGAAAGATGAAGGATATCAATACAATGTAGACTTTGAAGAATATGACTTGTGAGTGCTTGGAGTTCCCAATGCCCGACGAGTTCTGGTGCACACGTACCATGGCGGTTATAGACAAGAAGTTTGCCAAAATCTACATGCGTACGAGGATTTGGTTCAAGAAACAACTGCAAGAGACATACAAAGGTGAAATACTATCGGTTGGAAATCAAGACTCATGGATTATTCCACAAAACATTATGGATATTAAAATAATGCCGCTGATGTTAAAATAAGACCTGGAAGAAAACAAACAAAAAGATATCGCCCAAGAAGAGATCGACAAAGTACACGTACGGATGTGGTAGATGCGAGTTCTTTGGACACACTAGGCAACTTTGTAACCACAGTCCGACTCTCAATCCATATTCAAGACGATACGGGGAAGAGGAAATTGTCATCCTAACATCACACTCTTATACATGGTTTATATGAATTGATCTTATGATTCTTGACGCATAATGCGCACTGCACGAAAGAAATGGCAAAACTTTGGTAGTACTAAGGTGAGACTTCAAGCATCAATCACACATTTATTCTTCTGTCCATTCTTTCTTTTATTATTTTCTTTTACTAAGTTGTTATCTTCTTGTTGTTGATAATAAAAAACTATATAAGAGAAAGAGATAAATGTCCCTACATGAAATCTACAATTCTCTACCATAAAACATTGAGGAAAAAGAAAAAAAAATCATCAAATTTAATTATCCAGTTTTATAATTTATGCCTCTGTGGCGGTATAACGGTTTTTTTAGGGAAACAAAATTGGTATCTCAAATACTACATCTGGTAAGTTTAATAGATGTATGCCTTGGGACATAACAATATTATTCTCTCTGTTGTTTTCATGTTTCACATTTATGCGGACCGGCGTGTCTTTTCGCTTACAAAATAAATAAGTATGCCGTTAGCGGCATACTTATGGGCTTTGTTGCTTATATAACATTTTAAAATCTTTGGAAAATTGGATAAAACATTCGACACAATACAATTAACACTAAGTAAAATATTTCATTCATTCATAGCAAAAATTCATTCATACTAAAACAACCATTATGGCGTCTCAACTAATCCCAATAAAATGCGTTACGATTGTTCGAGAGAAAAGTTAAAAAACGTTTTATCTTTGTTCGATTTCTGCCGGTATGGGTGGAACTTCTGTTCATAAAATGAGGAACTATGCCGACCCCGGCAAACTCCTATTAAATAACCACCATAAATTTGGTTTTCAACAAAAAAACAGCTTTCCGTCCCAAATAATCCCCAATAAATGCATTTGGCCATTTGGTCAAATAACTTCAAATGGTTTGTCTTTGTTGTTGGTTATGGCAAGTTTTCTTAACTTAAATTCGGAATGGGCGGAACTTCTATTTACATAATGAGAAACTATGCCGACCTAGGCAAACTTCTATTATATAACAACCATGAAGTTGTGATGGAAACGGTATAACTTGGATTTTCAACAAAATAGCGACTTTTATGAACAGAGAAGTTGAGATTAAAAATGAACACCATCAATTACAAGGTGGTTAAAGTTGAAATTTATAACACAAAACAAATTGTACAATCTTATAACATTTACAAAAAACACAAGGCGCACCAAAAAAAATAAAATTACATAGTGCAAAAAAATAACTAAGACAAACTATTTTTCCTTTCTTGAGATCTTGCTCAACTAAAACAATCTATTTTTTTGCTTTCTTCACGAGATCTTGCTCTCTTTTTCATGTCATACTCACAAATACGCATAATAGAAGAAAGAACCAAAACACATAAGATTGCATAAAAACAAAAATTATTAACAAGAAAACACCAAAAAACAAAGACACACATAAATTAACTTAATTCAGTGAAGTTATCTTAGGAGCCGAGCATAACTTTATGCCGTAACCGGCATAACTTCGGTTTCAAAAACCAATAACTCTGCCGGACCCGGCATATGTTGCCTCGGACAAACACGGTCTTCATGAAAACACGGGTTACTAAACAAAAAAAACACCAAAAATCTTAAACTAAAGCTTATAATCGGAAAACATATAAACTATCATAAAAACCAAAAATCATAACACATACAAAGTAACTTAAATCACGAAATTATCTTAGGAATAGGCATAAATGTAGTTTCAAAAAACAAAAATTAAGGAACGAACGGCATATGCGCCTCGCACAAACACATTCTTCACAAAAACCAGATTATTAAACAAAAACAACAACAACATAAAAACAGTGTTCACTGAGGCAAAACTTCAAAGATTCAACGAAGAGAAAACCAAAACGCATATCAAAATCAACTAAAACATATTACGACATTCATAATACGACATTCAAAAAACCAAAATATATACATGCGCAACGAAAACTAAAGTTCAAAAAATCATACAGACACTTTAACAAAACACTATAATTTTAAATCAAAAAGGATCACTTAAATATAAAAAACGACGAAGACAAAGATATCAATTCAACAAACAACAATTTAACATAAAAACAAATATTGAAACGAGCAAAAGATCCAAATTCGTACCTAAATTTTGGAACGGATAAGACGAGACACAAAACAAAGGAGGAACGAAGAAGCAAAAAAAAAAAGAAAAGGGCAAATGACGAAATAGAAAGGGTTTTAATGGGGTAAGGGTAATTTCGTCAAAAAACTTTCATTAAACGGGCGGCGAGGGCAAAAAATTAAAGAAGGCATAAATGAGGGGCAAAATATAAAGACCAGCCCAAAAGAAGGGCACTCCGCGCAAAAAAATGTCTAAGGTAGGGGTGAAAAATCAGGTTGGGCTAAATTTAGACGGGTCAATATATGTTGGGCAATTCGCAGAATTGCCCTTCGTTTGGGGTGGTCTTTAAATTTTGCCCCTCATATTTGAAATCTTTAAATTTTGCCCTTCGGCTAAAACCCATAGGTTCCGGGTTCGAACCACCGCGGTCAAAATTTTAAAAAAAATTCGCAAGACAAGTTTAAATTTCGCTATGCCCCCAACGGCATACAACATGTGAAGGAATTACCAAAGTTATGCGGACCGGCATACTTATATTATGGGCGGACTTGGCATAAGTATCTCGGTCCCAAGCATAACTTTGATAATTCATTCAAAAGTTTATGCGGATCGGCATAAAAGTTTGCCCATTAAAAGTATGCCCCCGCGCATAACTTTGTGAAGGAATTACCAAAGTTATGCGGACCGGCATACTTATGCCTTATGGGGCGGACTTGGCATAAGTATGCGGGTCGGCATAACTTTGATAATTACTTCACAAAGTTACACAAGCATAAAAGTTTGCCCGTTAAAAGTATGCCCCCGGCATAACTTTGTGAAGGAATTATCGAAGTTATGCGGACCGGCATACTTATGCCAATCTGCCCATAAGGCATGAGTATGCGGGTCGGCATAAAATGTGTATATTCCTTAACAAAAGTATGCGGGTCCAAGCATACACGCGACAAACCTTGTCTTGCGATTTTTTTTTTTTTTAATTTATGCTTGAGCGGGGTTCGAACTCGAACCTCATTATTTTCGTAGCAGCTCAAAGTTGCAATGCGAAGGGCAAAAATTAAAGACCAACAATATGAGGGGCATAATTTAAAGACCACAAATATGAGGGGCAAAATTTAAAGACCACCCCAAAAGAAGGGCACTCCGCGCAAAAAAATGATATATGTTAAGTTAATAAATATGTGGGTCATTAACCCGTTCAAATATTAGGGCTAAAATTGATTAAATAATGAGTCATAATCCAATGCGCGCAACTCTTATCAAGTTTAACTTTTTTATTTGTTTTCTCACAATTTATTTAATTACGAAACAAAACTAATAAAACCTTTTTCTTTATTATAGCCATAAAAATACACAATATATAAAAATAAAACTTCCTTTTAAAAATTGATTTCGATAAGATTACTGATGGATCATTTTAAGTTATATTTTAGCATAATTTTGAAGTGGCTCAATTGGATGGGTCCAAATGCATTAAATTAATTAAATGGGTAGATTGAGCTAATTGGAAGGATTATGTGTTTCTTGGACTGATTTTGCCACCTTAATACATATTTCAAAGTTCAAATCTCAATCATAAAACTCGATTTAAGCTAATCTTCTTCAACTTTGTTGAATATAGTTATTAGAGATACATGTTTGTTGGACAAAGTCATCAAGGCATATATTTTTGATAGTAACAAACCGTTAATAGATTACTTGAGAGACGTAAGTTAATTCAAACATTATTTCGAGTTGAACATAGTTATCAAAGATTATTACGTTTGTTAGGCAAAATTAATGAGGCTTGTGTTTGTGATAGTAACGAATCGTTTGATTGATTACTCAATATATGCGTAAGTTAATTCAAACATTATTTTGAGTTTAACATAATTATCAGAGCTACGTGTTCGTTAGACAAAATTATTGAGGCTTGTGCTTTGTGACAGTAACGATTCATCAATAGATTATTCAAGATAGATTTTAAGTTAATTCAGACATCACGTTTTAAAGATTTTTTTTTTTTTTTCCAAAGTAAACAGAAAGAAAGAGAGGGAAGAGATTAATTAGCAGATACTAGGAAATAACACGCGGTGTGCGTGGCCCCAAATTACAGCGCGCCAACCGCTTTTCCCTTATAAATACATTTCCCTCAACTTTCGCTTCTCCACACATAATAAACAATCACTCCTTCATACACCCACAATAATATACTACTTCTCTCCTTTTTTTCTTACCACATTCTTTTCACTTCATTTGCCGGTATTTCTACCGGAAAATCAACCATTTTCTTACAATGGACGTTCGCCGGCGACCTGTCAAGCCTTTATACACTTCCAAAAACGATGACGTTTCCGCCGGCGAACCTCTAATGATACCCCACCAACAAGAACGAGTTTCTTCACCCAAAGCATCTGATGCTCTTCCACTCCCTTTATATCTCACAAATGGGTTGTTCTTCACCATGTTTTTCTCTGTTATGTATTTTCTTCTCGTCAGGTGGCGTGAGAAGATCAGGAATTCCATTCCTCTACATGTTGTTACCCTTTCTGAATTGGTAGCTATGGTTTCGTTAATTGCTTCTGTTATATATCTGTTGGGTTTCTTTGGTATTGGGTTTGTTCAGTCATTTGTTTCGAGATCGAATAGTGATACTTGGGATATTGACGATGAGAATGAGAACTCTGAACACCTTATTATTGAGGAAGATAGTCGACGTGGTGGGGCATGTGTTGCTGCTACTACTCTTGGTTGCACACCACCTGTTCGACAAATTGGCCCAATGGTTCCTCAACAACCTGGTAAAGTAGCTTTATCCGTTGCGGAGAAACCTGTACCTCTAATTACACCTGTAGTATCAGATGACGATGAGGAGATTATTGTTTCCGTTGTTCAGGGTAAAACACCGTCGTATTCGTTGGAATCTAAGCTTGGTGATTGTAAACGAGCTGCTTCGATAAGGAAAGAAGCGTTGCAGAGGATTACAGGGAAGTCATTGGAAGGGCTACCCTTAGAAGGCTTTGATTATGAGTCTATTCTTGGACAGTGTTGTGAAATGCCTGTTGGATACGTGCAAATACCTGTTGGAATTGCGGGGCCATTGTTACTTGATGGGAGAGAGTATTCAGTGCCAATGGCGACAACTGAAGGGTGTTTAGTGGCGAGTACTAATAGGGGTTGTAAGGCTATATTTGCTTCTGGTGGGGCTCACAGTGTTTTGCTTAGAGATGGAATGACTAGAGCTCCGGTTGTTAGGTTTAACACAGCTAAAAGAGCAGCTGAGTTGAAGTTTTTTGTTGAGGATCCATTGAATTTCGAGACTCTTTCTCTTGTCTTCAACAAGTAAGTGTTCTTCTTATGCATAACATTTTCCAGGACGATATTATATTGTTTCCTTCATAATCAGGATGAATAACTGTTGTACATCAACAATAACATAGCCAGTGTAATCTCACAAGTGTGGTTTGGGGACTGATGAATGACTGTTATATTACTTAAATGTTGGAGTCCTTGTATAGTTGGTAAGAGTTAGTATGAAACAGTTAAAACAGAGCATTTAAGTTTTGCTTCTCTCTTGCTTATATATCTTGACTCAATATTTTCTGTTACAAAATTTGTTATGCTTTACCCTTTTAGGATGTTTAGTGAGGAGATCGCACTATGTTTTTTATCCCACCCAGAAAGGAGAAATAAATGATTTGTACTCATTTTTAGTATCCTAACAACTTACCCAATTTATAGATGTTTAAATTACATGTTATCCCATGTTATCTACCCTCCCTAGACCCCACTTGTGGGATTATACTGGGTATGTTGTTGTTGTTGCATGTTATCGAGTATTTATGTTTTCACATTCGATAGTAATTTATATTTGTAATGGAATTTTTGCAGATCGAGCAGATTTGCCAGATTACAGAGCATTCAATGTGCTATAGCTGGTAAAAATTTGTATATGAGATTTAGCTGTGGCACTGGTGATGCAATGGGAATGAACATGGTATCCAAAGGTGTGCAAAACGTTCTGGATTATCTTCAGAACGAATATCCCGACATGGATGTCATCGGCATATCTGGTATTTCATCTACTTGTTTATTTATTTATTTTTCAAAGATACCTCGCTAATTTGCTCCCTGGCTTGTTATAGTAATTTAGTAGGAAGAAATTTCTAGGGGTATCTTCATGACATATTTGTACTTTTGCTTTTGTCTGCCTAATAATGCTAAATGCTAGACAACTAGAAGTCTCCAGTTATGATACACGTCATTTGATTCTTCGTCTTCATTTATTGTTCTTATTTTTTTTTTTTTTTCCTTACTTGGTGTGGAGATGTTTATTTAATTGAAAATCATGGGATATGTGACAGGTAACTTTTGCTCGGACAAGAAGCCAGCAGCAGTTAACTGGATTGAGGGGAGAGGAAAATCAGTAGTTTGCGAGGCCATTATCAAGGAAGAGGTGGTGAAGAAAGTCTTGAAAACTGAGGTTGCTGCTTTAGTGGAGCTGAATGTGCTTAAAAACCTTACTGGATCAGCCATGGCTGGTGCCCTTGGTGGCTTCAATGCCCATGCCAGCAACATCGTCTCCGCTGTATATCTAGCCACTGGCCAGGACCCTGCTCAGAATGTAGAGAGTTCTCACTGTATCACTATGATGGAGGCTGTAAATGATGGCAAGGACCTCCATGTTTCAGTAACTATGCCTTCTATTGAGGTATACAACTAACATGTGCCCCTCTTACTGTTTATTATACTTATTCTTTTATCCCACCTTCTTTCATCACTCCACGTCGCCTGCTGCATCTGTGGACTTTTTAACAAAAGAACGATTAAATTACTGATATTTATGATAAAAATATGGACATACAACGACAAGTCAGTTTAAACATACAACAGACAAGTCAGTTTAAATTTTATTATTAAGAGACGTGCAGGCTGAAGCTTTGGTTTTATCAGATCTCAAGTTTGATACTAGTAGAATCTGTCCAAGAGGTATATTGACATGTAGCATAACATTTAAATACCAAGATATACAAGTGTAATCTTTATCAGGTGAGGTGGTGCCAGAAATATTAGTACAGTATGGTCTTCAGTAGTAAGGGGGTCCATTAAGCGACCTTGTCATATTAGAAATTCATGATCGAATGGCATGTGGGGTAGGAGACTGACTAGCACGTGTTGCATAAATCTTTATGCCTGATTTTCATATCTTATATTTTGTATTAATAATGCATTTATCAATAATGAAATCAGGTTGGTACAGTTGGTGGTGGAACCCAACTTGCATCACAATCAGCTTGCTTGAACTTACTGGGAGTGAAAGGTGCAAACAGGGAGTTACCAGGGTCAAATGCACGGCTCTTGGCTACAATAGTAGCAGGTTCTGTTCTTGCTGGTGAGTTATCTCTAATGTCAGCTATCTCGGCTGGGCAACTGGTTAAGAGCCACATGAAATACAATAGATCTAGCAAAGATGTTACCCAAGTAACCTCCTCTTAGTGAGGAACAAAAACAAATTAATTATCCCAACTTCGTGTACATCACCAGCCCCACCAAGTAGCTTCCTTTAAGGACCATGTCATTAAAGATATCGATTCCAATAAAAGTAGGAATAAAGTTTTCCAATTAGGGAGAGCAGCAGCAGACCAAATTTGAACAGAAAAAAAGAAAGAAAGAGCAAGAGTTGGCAAACAAAAAAGTTGAACAGATGTTGACACAGGAAGACAATGGTCATGTGGAGAATTATCAAGAAGAGGAAAGGACAAGCAAAACAAGGTGGATTTGTATGTAGTGTTGTATTTTTTCTATGAAGCCATGTGAGGTTGTAGGGTCGTAATTTTTCTGAGTTCGTGTGAAATAAACCAGCAAATATATTTAGGTGGCATGTTAACAGTGGGGTTAACTTGTAATTTACTGTCCTCCCAATAATTTCATTCAATGTGCCTAGGAAGATGACCCTTTCTTTTAATCTTTTCTGTTGTACTCTCTTCGTTTGTTTGTTTGTTAATTTGTGACTAGTTTGTAATTTAGGGAGTAATGGCATCTCAAATTCTTCACATTTACTCAGAAAGTGTGCTTTTGTATAAAGTATGATTTTTTGTTTTGTCTTCTTTATTCAATCATTATGGTTGGTTTGTTTGTTCGTTCATGCGCCCATTTATTCAAATGTTTATTCCCAGAGCATCGATGTATGTGCCTAAACACGTTTAAAGCTGATGGATCTCTCCTGTTCATGTGAAGATTGGCTGTATTTAGGTCCCAAAATCACTACTTTAATTAACTTAAACTATTTTAGTCCACAATTATCTATCCAAATCAGAACAGGGTTTGCCAACTAAGGCTAAAGACAAAGAATCATTTATGCTACACTTGTTTATATTCGCATTCCTTGTATCTTGAACAACTTCGAGGTTCAATTTGTCTAAAAGACGCGGAATGGGATTCATTTTACCCTTGAGTCCTTGACAATGAACCAAACAATTTACTATTCTCGTAAACTATTACAATATGTTAAAGGTTCCATTTAGGATGCCTCATACCCATAAAAGACATTTGTGAAAGGAAAAAAATACCCATAAAAGACTTTTTTTTTAAAAAAAAAATTAGCTCATTGAGTACATATTCTAGTGCTTTAGGTGTCCAATACTGAAAAATTGTCTCTATCGAAGATACAATTGAAGGTTCTTTTTATAGCAGGTATTTAAAATTGATTAATGTGTCTAAAGCTAATCTGCGAGTCTTAAGCTACCTCCACTAGCATAACTAACAGGTAAAATGTTAGAATTTTATGTCAACGAAACAAAGCCTAAGAAACTAACCGAACATTGGAAACTGAAATAAAGAAATGAAAAGTTGTGGGAATTCGTCGGGGTAATGATGATGAGTGAATATCTTCCAAATCTTAACATGAATCAAACGTCAATGGTTTCACACTTTCTTCTCAAAGATGAAATCAATCTGAAAGATAACTACTACTATTCTATGGTTCTTGACCAAACTTTGCCTTAAAGTACTGTTAATGGTATTGTTCCATCCATTTTTCTCTGACCAATCAAATCCAAATAAGGTGGTCCTTAATCCTCTATCCTAAGTCTTCATAGCTACAATATGGTAGCGGAACTAAAATCTTAAGTCAGTCGGTACGAAATGTCATTGTAATTAGCAGTCAGTGGGTTTATCAACATTTATGGGAACTTTATATGAATATGTATACTTCTCTAAAGTCGTTTGATTAAATGTGGAGATGTAGGCAAGCTAAATAAAGTAGGTCTTGGTCATTTGTTCCAAAATGCAAGCTGTTTGGAATAAAGTAGGTTGTTTTAGATGGTGTCAAGCTGAATAAAGTAGGTCACTAGCAGTAATTGGAATATTTTGCATACTCAATTTCTAAATTGTTGGTGTTTGTTTGATAATGTTTGCAACAAGAAAAAGGTACTTCTAATTCTTTTTGATGATTTTCAAACTCGATTTTTAAAAGCTCAAAGACCTGCACTTTCTAAAAACTCAAAACCCGAGTTTGCTAAAAACTGTTATTGCAAAAATTCAGACACATGCCATCTCAATTGTCCATTTTTTGTGGATGAAATGTAGGAAAACGTCACTTTGCAGGGTTTAGTTTGAAGGGTATTACTCACAGCCGTGATGGATTCATAGAGCTAACAAACGAAACTGTGAGATACACTGACATCAATTATTCCCTTAGTTTCAACTGATATGAACCTATTTAACCAGACGAAATTTAATAAAGAATTAAAGATTTTTGGAATTTGTTATCTAAGATATGATATAATATTAGTGTGACTGTAAAAAAAATTGAACCTTTTGTCTTAAATGTATCATAATATTTGAGTGGCTATAAAAACTTCTCATTTAGAGTAAAACAAGAAATTTAAATAAAATTATTTTCAAATTTAGAAAGGAGCAGTTCCTTTTTAAACGTACTAATGCTGATATCATTTATCACAGGTAATGCATTTTTGCAAAAGCAAGCTCATGTCCTATGCATATCCTATTCAAAACATATTCTTAACTAATCCATTTTAACAACTCTGTGCTAGATGGCAAATCGGCATCAACGATGTAGGCTAGGGCTAGCTAAGGTACAAATATTCATGACAAAAGAAAGTCAATACGAATTTGGACAAGTCTAAATTACATGGCTATCTAAAGGCCAAATGTTCGATAAATTTAGGTTTGGTACAAATTGGGAGCGTCCAACGTGCATACACCTTACAGTTTCATGTAAACAAGTAATCGTATTACTGTCGCGCCTAATAAATGTGTACACACAAGCTAAGGGATAGTTTATGTTGGTTTACACATCTTAATCTGTACCATATAGTTAATGTCATAAAAGAAATATCCAGAAGGTTGAAGCATCCATCAAGCAAACTTAATTCAAACAAGCATTTTATTGCCAGAAGAAAGAGCAATATGTTGATGCGATTGAACCCTAACTGGTGTTCCTGGTGTTGATTTTTTCGTCACTAATAACATAAATTCAACACCATGCTATCACCGTGATAGAAAGACTGAAACCATTTGTTCCTGCCAATTAAATCAACACTTTTTGCTCCGGAAAATAGTTAAAATATTCATGAAAAGATGATACAAATTCAATCTCGCGCACTCAAATTAGCCTTCCAACAGAAGAATATAATACATTGTTCAGATTTTTAGATATTCTAGAAACCACAATTCTGCTGAAAAGAAATATCGTACTCCCTACGTTCACTTTTATTTGTCCACTACAATAAAAATAACTTTTACTTTTACTTGTCCACTTTACCATATCAAGAAAAGACAAAAAAAATCTTGCTTTATCTTAACATTAATTATTCATTTCGAAATTATTCTCCAAGTTCAATGAGACTATATACCAATTAATATGGACATTATAGTAAAATACATACCTCATTTATTAGTTCTTAAGAAGTGTGTAAAGTAAAAAGTGGACAAGTAAAAGTGAATGGAGGGAGTAATTTGTTACACAATCTTTTGATTGAAAATCACCAGCTATTCTAAAGAGTAATGTTCGTTGAAATAGATCTTCACCACCATGTTACCGAAATTTATTGCCCCAACTACTTGTCGGTAAACATCATTCTAACTATAGTTACAAGATTAAGTAGGCGTTTAGCCATGAAAACCAAATATTTTTCACTTTATTTGGTATTTTAGAGTTGGAATTGAAGATGGAGTTGTGTTTGGTTATAGTTTTTACAAAGAATATTTAGTTATTTGAATGTATTGAAAGTGAAAACAAGTTTTTTGATGTTTTTCAAATTCCAAATACAACTTGAAATTTCCATGGCAAAATGTTGATTTCCGAATAAAGTGAAAACGTTTTCTGGAAAAAAGTGAAAATATTTCATGGCCGAACGGGCCCAAAGTCACTTTGGAGTTGGCACGCTACGTCTTTGATGTACGTGCTTTAAAAATTAACAGAATGCAATGAATTTGCAACGATATAAAATTGCGACAACACTGATGATAATTATATCAAATTAATCCAACTGTTTAGTTACAAGGAACAAACCATAGCTCGACAAATCATTTCATAGAAATAATAATCTTTTCAATCATAAATCATAGCGAGGAAAGAAATTCTTAATACAAAGATTTCAATGCAATCCAGACCTTTTGGAACACAGGTCCAGAGCCACTTCAATAGAACAATACCCAAGCAATCAAATCACTCTTTCCCTCTTTTTATTTCTATTTTTTTTCTTGAGAAATCAGTCACTCTTTCCCTCTTGGGCACCAATTTCTTGCAAGTAGTGTTCAGCATCCAAAGCTGCCATGCATCCTACAAGCATGCCCCCCCAAAAAAAAAATATTAGGCCATATGTTAAATCAAGAGAAACATGAGTCAAGATACAATTGTTCCACTTAAAGACCATATAGCAGTAACGAAGCAAAACACAGGCAATTAAGAAAAACATGATATAATCATCACACAGTCTTCCCCTAAATGATCACCATCTCAGATAGACACTAGAACTTTTACATGGGAAGTAATTTCCTAACATTTTTTTCACTTTAGTAGACCATAGATATCTCAAGTCTTGTATGGTAAGAGATTCCAACAACACTATTGGTGAAGTCTTGAGTGTCAAAAGATTTTAAGGTTACTAATAGCAGTACACCAAAAATCTCGTATATAAAGATATTCCCGATACAATTAGCAAAAAGAAATGTTTAAAAAAGAAAAGGGCAAGAGGCACAACAACAAAAAAGCTAGGCACCAAAGGCCCTTGCCAACGTTACAAAGCACATCCAACAGACATCAAATTATCTTACAAGGTTCACTATATGTAGATCACACTCAACAGAAATCATATTCCTTTCACAAGGTCATTCCTTTAAAATGTTTTTGTTTTTTTTCTCAGTTTAATTATCAGAAAAGATATTTCCTTCCCAAGGCATAGTCCAAAAATAGAAAAATGAATCAACACTAGCAACCTACAACCACCAAAGCATAATTTAAAATGCAATACTGAATGGAAAAGCCAATAAATCATAGTTCAGGAACGTGTCCTGAACTTAGTAGGATCCTTAAGATACATTTCTGTAATTTAAGGTAACAACAAGTACAGAACTAAACAAAAAATGTGGAACGTGCAAACAAGTCCTACAATATACACCATAATCGTCATCCATAGACATTTATGTATCTCCCAAAAAATCACAACACCTCAAGCCAATGCTAGAACTAATGATGAATATAAGTTGCCACGAATAAAAAACCCAAAACCATTTCTGTAGACTATCAGCATCTGATATCACCGCAGACTAGCACTAAATCTCACAATTGCATAATCATTTTTTGAACTGGAAAATCAATATTGACTGTAACACATCACAAAGGACAAATTCTTTTTTGACAAGGAAAAGAAGTTGTCCTTGTGATGTGTATAGCAATATTGATTTTTTATTTCTACGAGAGGAGTTACATATTCAACAAATTGGTTCCCGAGAGCAAACTGATTTAACTATATGGTATTTGCTTTGCAGTCATTCTGTCTAGATATATCTTTAGGAACTAATCCTGCCTTAGAATGGTGGAGAAAGAGCCATTCTTTTGTCATAAAACACCAAAAGCAGTAAACAAATCCTGCTTCTTTCATCACTGAAAAGTTATGCTGCTCGGACTCTCCTAAAATGCTGCCGCACCCGTGTAGGATCCTCCAAAAATGCACTACTTTTGAGGACCCGACACGCACCTGTCGGCTCTTTTGAAAAGTCCGGGCAACATAGTTGAAGAGCTTATTCTTGTGTAAATGGATTATCAAAAGTCTCAGATTCTAGTTCAGTTACCTTTTACTAAAAAAAAAAAAAAAAAAAAGTCTCAGATTCTAGTTGATGCTTGTATTTTGTTATTAGGATCAATATTGATTTCATAGGATGTGATCCTATAATCATGATTACAATCCCTCGCAGATAGTTTAGGCTAAACATTCTTATTACAAAGAAAAAGGGGGATGGTTAATCCTAAGAACTTGGACAAGATACCATCAGTCAGCCAAAAAGATTGTAATTTTTGACGAATCATCTATTTGGGATTGGTTTCATATTGAAGCATATTTTTCTTACTAAAATTAACGACAAGCAAGAGCATTATATAATTGAATTCTTACGTTTCGTAATGTAAATCATGGCAACCATAATCAGGTCTGCTTCCCCCCCCAACCCAAAAAAAAGACTTCTCTAAATACTATGTAAATCATTCACCAAGTAATCAACTGTAAATTAGATTTCTAGTGGTTGATTTTGAACCAGATAAAACCTGAAACTGGATGAAAATACGAAATCTACATTTAACCACCTACTCCTATTAATTTGTAACCAACAAGATTGTCCCTTATACCCTTTTTCTTCGCCATCAGCAGTGCAGCCGCACCACCCCACCTCTGCGACGAGGCCCTTACCCTAAAACCTTGCCAGAGAATATTTACACTTAACTACAAGGCACAGACTAACATTCAGGTGATACTTTAGGCGGCACGGTTCCCTAAAACCCTCTCAATACAATCTCCACATTACTCCTGCTTTCTTTATATCACAGTTTTGTTCTATTCTTTCTTTCTGATATTGAGAAATTCCACCTACATTAACCAAATCAAATTGAAACAACTAAGCTGGTGTTGATTATTCGTTCTTTTCCTTCCCAAATATTGCATTTCAGAATCTGAATCCTAAGCCATTATGAATGATAACAATTACTATCAAACAAGAGTTGTTAGAATAGGAATAGGATTTGTATATAGTATCCTACATGGAAAAGGATTACGGTGTAGTGTCTATAAATAGGGCTCAATGCAATAATGTAGATACACAATTCAATAATAATATTTTCTCTCGTATTTTTTCACATGGTATCAGAGCCATAATAGAATATAATCACCGGAACAATTTTTCCGACGTGAACAGTACGCGTGAACAGTGTTTCCGGCAGTTCAGCATTGTTTTTCCAGCAATATAGCACTGTTTTCCAATCTGTTTCTCTTCAGTTGAGGTCGCCCAGGTCTTCAGAGCACTTTATATCAGTTTGCAAAAGATTCCAATTGCCGGAATTAGGAGTCCGGCGACTGTTGCACTGTTTCCGGCAGATCTGCATTTTTCCGGCCACTTTTTTTGACAATTTTTTTTTCCCCAGCCTAGTGTGTCAGCAATTCCGCACCTACCCCAGCAGTTATTTCTGACTTCCGATCACTTTTAGTTTTCCGGCAACTTCTGGATCTCTGTTTTCTTAGCACCATCAGCTAAGTTGTGTCCCTATTTTGTGTGTCTTTCTTGAAGTGTTGAGCCATGTCTCTCGGATATGATATTTTTGGCTCCAAAAACACGGGAATCGAAACTTCAAGCCCTATGATTACTTCCGAGCTGTTAATGGGAAGTTCAAGCTATTTAGCTTGGGCTCCTCGGTTGAGTTGTGGTGCAAGGGTCAAGGTGTTAAAGATCATTTAACACAAAAGGCTATTGTGGTTGACGAAAAGGAAAAGGTTAGTGAGACAGATGGAATGGCCAAAGCACAGTGGGAGAAGGTTGACGCTCAATTATGTAGCCTTCTGTGGAGATCTATTGATCCCAAGTTGATGCCCTTGTTCCATTGCTTCCAGACATGTTATTCAGTTTGGGAAAAGGCTCGCGCTTTATACACTAATGACATAACTCGATTTTATGATGTGATATCAAGGATGACCAACTTAAAGAAACAAGAATCAAATATGTCTACTTACTGGGACAGGTACAGACAGTCATGGAGGAATTTAAGCAGTTGATGCCATTCACTACGAACGTTGAAAAACAACAGGAGCAAAAACAAATGTTGTTTCTAGTTCTTGACTCTACTGGACTTCTTACTGACCTTGATTCGGTGCGTGATCAGATTTTGGCTAGTCCTACGATTCCTACAATTGATGAACTATTTTCTAGTTTGCTTCGTCTTGCTACGCCTCCTAATCACACAGTGGTTTCATCACCTACCGTTGACTCCTCTATTCTCGCATCTTAAACCATAGAGAATTGAGCATCACAGTCTATGGATAATCGGCGAGGAAGAGGTCGCTTTGGACAATCTCGAAATAAGTGTAGTTATTGTTATAAGTTTGGACACACTCGGGACGTATGTCGTGCTCTACATGGTCCACTACCCAATGATGTTCAGTGTAGTTATTGTCATATGTTTGGACACACTCGTGACGTATGTCGTGCTCTGCATGGTCAACCACCCAACAATGCTCATGTTGCTCAGAATGACACTACAGGAAATCCGAGGCTTTTATCTAAAGTTGAATAAAAATGAGTACCTTCAGTATCGAGCAAGTAAGCAGACATCTCCACAAGTAGCCACGAATTCTCAGCCTAATACTTCTGTTGCTGGTAATTCCTTCGCTGGTGTTTCACAATCTAGTATCCCTCCATCGTGGATCGTTGACTCAAGAGCTTCTGATCATATTTCTGGTAACAAATCACTTTTGTCAAATATTATTTATTCACAGTCTCTTCCTCTGGTTACTTTAGCCAATGGGATCCAAACAAAACCAAAAGGGGTTGGACAAGCTAATCCCGTATCTTCTGTCACTCTAAACTCTGTTCTTTATGTCCCTGGTTGTCTTTTTAATCTTGCATCTGTCAGTCGTTTGACACGTGCCCTAAATTGTGCCATAATATTTCTTGATGATTCTTTTATTACGCGAGCGCGCAGCACGGGTGATTGTGCGTGGATATGAATCACAAGGCCTACTATCTAACATTTACCTCTCCTAATTCCTCCACAAAGATGCTCGTTACAAATCCTCCCAGACTTGATCCATAAACGATTGGGACATCCGAGTCTGTTCAAGCTACAAAAGATGGTGCCTAGTTTGTCTAGTCTGTCCAAATTAGATTGTGAGTCGTGTCAACTTGGGAAACACACTCGCACTACCTTTCCACGTAGTCTTTGAGAGTCGTGCAGAGTTTTATTTTTCAATAGTTCATTATGATATTTGGGGTCAAGTAGAGTCAGTTCACCTTTAGGATTTCGTTATTTTGTTAGTTTCATTGATGATTTTTTCCAGATGTACTTAGCTGTTCTTAATGAAAGGTCGTTCTGAGTTATTCTCTATATTCAAGAGTTTTGTGTTGAAATACAAAATCAATTTGGTGTTTCTATTTGTACTTTTCGCAGTGATAATGCCTTAGAATACAAATCCTCTCAGTTTCAGCAATTATGACTCACCAAGGAATTATTCATCAAACATCTTGTCCCTACTCAGCAGAATGGGGTAGCAGAAAGGAAGAATAGACTTCTCGGGGATCGCCGCACTCTTCTCAATGAATCCCATGTTCGTTGCGTTTTTGGGGGCGATGCGGTCCTCACGTCTTGCCATTTAATTAATCGAATGCCCTCATCTTCTATTCGAATCGATTCCATATTCGTAGTATGTCCTCAGTCATCTCTATACTCTCTTCCTCCTCGTGTTTTTGGGAGCACATCTTTTGTGCATAACCTAGCTTCGGGGACAGATAAATTAGCTCCTCGCTCTCTTAAATGTATCTTTCTTGGTTATTCTCGGGTTTAAAAGGGGCATCGTTGCTTCTCACCTGATCTCCGTCGACATCGTATGTCTGCCGATGTCACCTTTTTTTAGTCTCAACCTTACTTTAGGTCTCCTTCTGATCATCCTGCTATCTCTGAGGTCTTACCTTTTTTTTTTTTTTGACAATGAATCTCTGAGTTCTTACCTATACCTCAGATTTTACCTACACCAGCCTTTGAGGAATCTATCGTTACTTCTACATCTTCAGTCCTAGTGCCACCACTTTTGACTTATCATCGTTGAACGCGTCCAGCATCAGACCCAACATCAAGTCCGGATGACTCATGTCATGCGTCGGACCGTACCCACGGACATTACTCCCGATCGACCGATTGCACTTCAGAAAGGTAAACGGTCCATTCGTAATACTAACCCACATTATACCCTTTTAAGTTATCGTCTATCGCCATCCCATTATGCCTTTATATCATCATTGTCCTCTGTCCCCCTTCCTAAGTCTACAGGTGAAGCCCTATCTCATCCCGAATGGCGACAGGTATGGTGACGAGATGTCTGCTTTACACACGAGTGGTACTTGGGAGCTTGTTCCTCTTCGTTCAGGTAAATCTACTGTTGGTTGTCGTTGGGTTTATGCAGTCAAAGTTAGTCCGAACGGCCAAGTTGATCGGCTTAAGGCTCGCCTTGTTGCGAAGGAGTATACACAGATATTTGGGCTTGATTATAGTGATACTTTCTCCCCCGTGGCTAAAATAGCATCTGTCCGTGTTTTTCTATCTATGGTGGTTGTCCACCATTGGCCTCTTTATCAGTTGGACATTAAGAATGCTTTTCTCCATGGTTATCTTGAGGGGGAAGTTTATATGGAGCAACCACTGGGTTATATTGGTGGTTTATGTTGACGATATCGTTATAACTGGCAATGATCAAGATAGTATCACTAATTTAAAGCAACATCTCTTTCAGCATTTCCAGAATGAAGCATTTTCTAGGTATTGAGGTTGCTCAATCCACGTCAAGTATTGTTATTTCGTAACGCAAGTATACTTTAGACATTCTTGAGGAGACAGGAATGATGAGATGTAGACCCATTGACACTCCTATGGATCCGAATGCTTAAGTCCTGCTAGGACAGGGGGAGCCACTAAGTGATCCTGGAAGATATAGGCGGTTGGTTGGTAAGTTGAATTATCTCACAGCGACTAGACCTGACATTTCGTTTCATGTGAGTGTTGTAAGGCAGTTTATGGATTCTCCCTGTGATAGTCATTGGGATGCAGTTGTCCGCATTCTGCGATATACTAAGTCAGCTCCAGGTAAAGGACTGCTTTTCGAAGATCGAGGCCATGAACAGATCGTTGGATATACAGATGCTGATTATGCAGGATCACCCTTTGATAGACGTTCTACATCCGGATGTTGTGTGTTAATATGAGGTAATTTGGTGTCCTAAAAAAGTAAGAAACAGAGTGTCGTTGCTCGATCTAGTGCCGAGTCAGAATATCGAGCAATGGTTGTAGCAACTTGTGAGCTAGTTTGGATTAAGCAATTGCTCAGAGAACTAAAATTTGGATAAATCAGTCAAATGGAACTTGTGTGTGATAATAAAGGGGCCCTTCATATCGCATCAAATCCGGTATTTCATGAGAGGAATAAGCACATAGAGATTGACTGTCACTTTGTCAGGGAAAAGATACTCTCCGGAGATATTGTTACTAAGTTTGTGAAGTCGAGTGATTAGCTTGCGGATATTACCAAGTCACTCAGTCGTCCTCGTATTAGATACATCTGTAACAAGCTCGGTACATATGACTTGTATGCACCAGCTTAAGGGGGAGTGTTAGAATAGGAATAGGATTTGTATGTAGTATCCTACATGAAAAAGGATTAGGGCGTAGTGTCTGTAAATAGGGCTCAATGTAATAATGTAGATACACAATTCAATAATAGTATTTTCTCCCGTATTTTTTCACAAGAGTGAACACAATGAAAGATAACCATAATATCACTTGGAGGTATTGTATTTCTTCATAAAACATCTAGACAATATAGCTGCAATGAGTGCATTCTCTACTCCATTTATACAACTAAGAGTTCTCTATACTAATGAAACATGTGTCACTTGGAGGTATTGTATTTCATCAGCAAATATTCAGACGACATAGCTGCAAAGAGTGCATTCTCTACTCCCATCGATATAACTAAAAGTTCTCTATACTAATGAAACACGTCTCTGCCAACAGCAACAAAAGAAATATCTACAAGCATTCACTTTCAAGAACATCAAAAGGCTAGTCCAACGATTGATATCTAAATTCTAAAGGTTAAAATTCACAACAAAGAATAAAGTATCAGCCATACTGAGCCAAGCAAATCAATAAACACTAAAGCAAAACCGAACCACTAACCTGAACCAGCAGCAGTAACAGCTTGCCTATACTTCTTATCCTGCACATCACCAGCAGCAAAAACACCCTTAACACTCGTCAACGTCGTCCCCGGTTTCGTCACAACATACCCATCACCATCCAACTCCAATTGCTTCTCCAAAAACTTTGTCGCCGGTTCATGCCCAATCGCGAAAAACAACCCCGAAACCTTCAAATCCGAAACCTCCCCAGTAACAACATTCTTCACTTTCAATCCACCCAAAACCTTCTCTCCATAAGCTTCCAAAACACTAGAATTCCAAATCACCTCAATTTTCGGGTTACTCAATGCCCTATTCTGCATTATCTTAGATGCCCTAAATTCACCCCTCCTATGTATAATATAAACTTTAGAACCATACTTAGTTAAAAAATTAGCTTCTTCCATAGCTGAATCACCACCACCAATAACAGCTAACTCTTTATTACGGAATATCGGCGCAGCGCCGTCACAAACGGCGCAAGCCGATATTCCTTTATTCCAAAACCCGTTATTACCATCACCCGACCCGGGAAATTCAAGCCGTTTAGCAACAGCACCAGTAGCTATAACAACAGCATCAGCTAACACAGTTCTATCATCAGTAAAAACTTTAAAAGGAGTTTTAGTAAAATCAACTTTATTTACCGTTTCGGTGAAAATTTTTGTACCGAAACGGATAGATTGAGAACGACACCGTTCCATTAAATCGGATCCCATAATACCGTCAGGGAAACCTGGGAAATTTTCGACGTCTGTTGTTGTCGTGAGTTGACCACCTGGAGCTATGTCGTTAGCCATCCAACCTTCGAAAAGGATTGGTTTGAGTTCTGCACGTGCGGCATAAATGGCGGCTGTGTGTGCTGCGGGACCACTACCGATGATACAAATGCGGGTTTTTAAGGGAGAGTCGTCCATTGAGGAGATTTTGGGGGAATTTGCGGCGGTGGTAGTAAAGGTGGCGATTGGAATTAGGGTACGGGCTTTTTTGAATGAATTTAAAAGTTTTGGCCAACAGTTGCCTCTCATGTTTGAATTTTGAACGGGGTATGGGTTAAAGTTTGACTTTTGGCGTTTAATATGAATAATATTTGAATTGGGAGTTTATTTTAGAATGGAAATGTGTACATAATGGAGATATATGGTTTTGGAAGCAAACTATTTTGTGGAATCTAATTACATGCTTAACTTAGTTCAACATGTTATTCCTTCACTTTTTTGTTTTCTAATAGTACTACTACTTATTTGGTGAATTAAAGCCCAAGTTATTCCATATCATCTTGGTATAAGTTGGTGTTTGAATAATATGATTTTTTGGTTTAGTTTCTTAAAATGTTGTTGTATTTCTTGGAAAAAACTTCGAGATATAAATTTGAATAGGAATTACTGAATTAAAGGAACATTTACGTAGATTAAAGCTAAATCTCAAAGTGCGTGGTTTTAAAAGTTTAGCAAGATTATAATTTAGTTTAGCTACAAAAGTTGATCACATATGTGTTTATTTTGTCATAAAGTGTGAAAATGTGAGATGGATCATTGTAAATATTGTGGATGTTTTCATTTCTCTTAATACCCATTTGTTTCCTTTGCGGAAAAAAAGAAGAAGAAGTAGATCTACTATGAAAAATCAACAAGAAACGTCTAATGGATGTCCTAATAAGAACTTAAAGATCAAATTATACTAAGGGGGAAGTATTTAAGAGATGCGAAAGCTTCAACAAGTCAGCCAAACGTGTGCTGGGAAATAAATTGGAAGAGATTTAGCTATCTTAATGTGAAATCTAGGAATAACTAATGAATCTTCTAGTAACAGTTGGATAAGGACAGGCCAAAGAATCACATCCAAATGTACAATGGTCATCAAAACAAATACTATTTGCCAGTCTTGGTTTGCCTTTGCTCCTGAGCGGCCCGATTCCAAAGCAGCCTATTTACAATGTCAAAGGTTCACATTTTGTCTTTTTGTTTTTTCTTCTTTCCCCATGGAATAGAAGCACAAACTTCTCTTTATATTAGTGAAATTATCCGCGCTTCACGTGGTTATGAAAAATACACTTTATATCAACAAAGGAAAACCATAAACTTTTTTTAAAAAAAAGTAGAGCTTGAAAAACTTATTTTCATCGTTAGACTTTCTTTATAAAGGAATAACGAAAAATAGTTTTTTTAAAAAGTTTTACTTTTAACTCTCTCTCTATATATATCTAATATACATTGATACATATATGTATAGTTAGTTGACTTCATCTATTGGAAAGTAACCCTTCTGTTTTAATTTACTACATTTTCCTTATATTCGAAAAAAAAAATCATGAAATGAAAACTAAAGAAACTCACCAAAAAGAAAAGAATGTAAATAAAATAAGCTGAATTCTATTTTCTAACAACGTAACATCTGAAGATATTCCTTTTTCCGTAGAGAATAAAAGTAATGTTCAGCCGAACACTTTACACTTACGATTTTATTGTGACAACTTCAATCATTTATTTGCTCAGTATAAAAAAAAAATGTAAATAGAAATAAACTAAAATGTTTGAGGGACACTAAAAACTCTGCAAATATTTTAAAGAAAATTTACCTTATTTTTTATGTTAATAATAATATCAAGAAATTCATCAATTGGGAATAAACTTTCTTTTTTAACATGAAGAAAATTTAAAAGATTAGTGGTAGTATTGTTTATCAAAAAATCTTTTACTGTGTGTTCATTTTGTTATAGAAATACTGAAAATAATCTAACAATTGAGTGAAGTGACTTATAGAATTTAAAAGAAAATATAAAAAGGAATATAGTGATATCTTTTATCTATGGTAGTCGTGAAAACCGATCAACTTCCTCATACTAGACGGCATCGTCAATTGCACAAGCAGACTGCCCAACACTTTAAATTATAGTGCATTTATGTGTATGTAGTTGTCTTTGAATAGTGATTATATATATATATATATAGAGAGAGTATATGTTATGTTTAAAACATGATTAATATAACATTGTAGTTTGTCCTCCGTATCTAAAATTTTATTATATTAATGTTTGCTACGAATACAAAATCAGCAAATTTATTGATATTTTTAAAAGAGAAAACTTGTTGTAGAAATTGATTTTCTATTTAAACGAAGAAATATTATTTTTTAATTGTTGGTAAATATTCTCGTTTAGCTCATTTTACTTGTCATGTTGTCTTTTTGCATTAAATTCTATCTTATTTTAAAATATAAATATTTTAAGTATATTTAGTGAACATAATAACTTGATTTTGTCAATATGGGATACTATGTTCAAAACACGATTAATATAACATTGTAGTTTGTGCTCCGTATTTAAAACTTTATTATATTAGTGTTTGCTACAAATACGCATGGTGTTTAATATGGGGCCCATATTTTTTTTAACATTGTTTGTTTTTTAAATATGGGATTCACTTTTTTTTCAATGTTGCTTGATTTTGTTAATATGGGATTCACTTTTTTTTTTCCCGTGAGTTTGGATGTGGTGGGTCCCACTTTTTTTTAATACTGAATGGTGTTTAATATGGGGTCCATATTTTTTTTTTAATATTAGTTGTTGTTTAATATATATAGGGCTCACAATTTTTTTTAATGAGCCTGTTTAATATGGGGCCCTTTTTTTTTTTTATATATATTTACTATGTTCAAAACACGATTGATATAACATTGTAATTTGTGCTCCGTATCTAAAACTTTATTATATTAGT
This sequence comes from Lycium ferocissimum, assembly GCF_029784015.1. Taxonomy (NCBI): domain Eukaryota; kingdom Viridiplantae; phylum Streptophyta; class Magnoliopsida; order Solanales; family Solanaceae; genus Lycium; species Lycium ferocissimum. Next base: position 45,901,194 of record NC_081343.1, read on the forward strand.
GTTTGTTAAAAATACAAAGTTTGCACTTTTTTTTTTACATTGTTTATTTTTTTAATATGGGATTCATTTTTTTTTAATATATTGCTTGATTTTGTCAATATGGGATACTATGTTCAAAACACGATTAATATAACATTGTAGTTTGTGCTCTGTATTTAAAACTTTATTATATTAGTGTTTTCTACGAATACGCACGGTATTTAATATGGGGCCCACAATTTTTTTTTTTTTTTAACATTGTTTGTTTTTTTAATATGGGATTAAATTTTTTTTTTTTAATATTACTTAATTTTGTTAATATGGGGTTCACTTTTTTTTTTTCTCGTGAGTTTGGATGTGGTGGGTTTCACCATTTTTTTTAATACTGGATGGTGTTTAATATGGGGCCCATATTTTTTTAATATTAGTTGTTGTTTAATATATATGGGGCCCACAATTTTTTTTTGGGCTTTTTTTTTTTTATATGTACTATGTTCAAAACACGATTGATATAACATTGTAATTTGTGTTCCGTATCTAAAACTTTATTATATTAGTGTTTGCTACGAATACGCATGGTGTTTACTATGGGACCCACTTTTTTTTTTAACATTGTTTGTTTTTTAAATATGGGATTCACTTTTTTTTTATAATACTGGTTGGTATTTAATAGGGGGCCCATAATTTTTTTAAATATTAGTTGTTGTTTAATATATATGGGATCCACAATTTTTTTTTTTTTAGTGCCTGTTTAATATAGGGCCCAAAAGATTTTTTTTTTTTTAATGGGGCCCATCAACGGACGACGAAGAGGGACGACCAAACTCCCTCTTCTAAGTAGTAGAGTAGAAATATAAAATTGTAAATATTCTCTGTAACAGTTGACAGTTAGAGCTCTAGCATCAATTCCATAAGTAACTTGCTCAGCAGTGGAGCTGATCCAAATCCACTTGCTCCTCGTATACATGTTATTAACCTCAACATCTTTCCAGCCAATAAGCTAAGAAGAAGAAAAGAAGTTATTGTGACCTTCTGTTTTTCTCTACAAGAGAAGGGATTGTAACTTGTCGTGTGAACTGATCAAAAAGTCAAAAATATTTGCCTATATACACAAAAATTAAAGACATTAATTTCACTTTTCAAATGAATACCAACCGGCGCATCACGCGGTCATACATTTTTTTTAATACTTATTTGGTTGATAGAAAATAAAAATTCTATAATACCAAAAATAAAAAGATATGTGGTGTAAGACGTGCATGCGGGAATAAAATCTAATCTATGATGATAATATACATATCAAAATCGAAAAAATCAAAAAAATGTTAAAGCATTGACTACGTTCTTATAGTTTCGTAAAGAGTTCTCGAAGAACACTTCTCTCAATTTTAAAGGTGAAGTTAAACGCTCATTTTAGTTATAGAGAAAACCTTATCATATAATAGGGATCAGTAAAAAAAAAAAAAAATTATCCAGTCATATAGTTGTTGATGGTTCAGAATATTAATTTATTGGAATAGGATGTTAAGTTGATTTCAGTTAAATTCTTCTATAAAACCAAGAGGCAGCGTGTGATGGTTGTCTACTTGCTTTGATCATTTTTCCCGTTATTCTATTGAAATGTAAAGAGATCAAAAATTAAGGGAAGAAAAATGTGTGTGTAAATTCTTTTCAGCATTCAGAAAACGAATATCGAGTGCAACAACTATTAAGTAACACATTTGATAATATTGATCAGTAAACACTTCTAAAATAAAAATAAAAATAGTAACTGTACAACATTTCAGAATCTTACTGTAATATTAATTCATATTTTAACCACTAAATATTGAAAAATATTATAACAAACAAACCGTATGGTGAGAGGCTTTACCTTCGCGTTTTGCAATTGGATGAGACCGTGCTTTTCTTTCTTATGCTTTCTTTTCCAACGAACATAGTATCGAAAGGGTAATCCTACAGAGTCGGACCAGAAAATGATCTTTTTGGTTCCAAATTCTGTCAGATGAAAAGCATCAATGCCTCTTTGCTGAATAGCACATAACTTCTTAAAATCAATGACTTTCGAACTAAAAGAGATTAAAAAATCAACTAAAATCAATTATCTAAAATATTGGAAGCCTTTATAATGTGTGTATCTAATATCTAAAAATATTGTGATGGAGATGCCAGTCAGATTCCTAAGACTAAGACTCACATGTCTGCGGGTCAGGAAGAAGCGGATTGACTATCAGTTTATGTGTACGCGCCTTTACCTTGCATTTACTGCAAGAGGCTATTTTCACGGCTCGAACCCGCGACCTCGTACATCGCGTAGCAAAGAACTTTTCAGTTACGCCAAGGCTCCCCTTCAATATTGTGATGGAGCATAATCCATAAATCATTTGATCCGAAGAAGGTTGCCTTTCTTTTGTTTTATTTACACTTTCTTGATCCTCTATATATGTTTTGCAGTAATGAATCTGAGCTTTTTAGGGACCATTAATGGAGAATTCCAATGGAACCACTGAACCAGTACGTGCTTGTGAGTAATTAATTAAGGAGAAGCCACGATTGCAGTACTAATTGAAAGTTGACGGTGGCTTTTCATTCTCCACTCATATATACATAACTAATACTAATATCTTATATCCAATGAATTAATATGATTGTGAAAGAATTTAATGAAACTGTATAATTAGAGTAGAATATGGTTAATTCTTTAATTAACAAATAAGGAGAAAATAGAGAAAAATGTCAAAAAAACATGAGATAAAAGATAAATATCAATGGTGACCATAGAGAGGTGCCAAATCACCTTGTCTATGCCTAATTTTATATTATATATAGATATAGATTCATATTAAACGTCAAAATTACAAAATGGAAATGTAATTTGAAGGGGGTACGGGTTGAAGTTTGACTTTTGGCGTTTAATATGAATAATATTTGAATTGGGAGTTATTTAGAATGGAAATGTGTACATAGTGGAGATATATGGTTTTGGAAGCAAAAGCAAGTTTGGAATCTAATTACATGCTTAACTTAGTTCAACATGTTATTCCTTCACTTGTTTGTTTTCTAATTGTAGTACTACTTATTTGGAGGATTAAAGCCCAAGTTATTCCACATCATCCTGGTATAAATTAGCGTTTTAATATTATTTTTGATTTATATTTCTTAACACTTTACAGTAGTATTTTTCGGAAAAACTTTTCATTTTTTTTTGTGCGGATTGCCCTTCAAAAGCACTGGTCTTTAATTTTATCCCCTCAAATCTATGGTCTTTAATTTTTGTTCTTTGCCTAATACCTCAAAGTTCTGGGTTCGAATCTCAGCTCAGTAAAAAAAATAAAGGAATTTCACAAGACAGAGGTTTGGATTCGCAAGCAGCAAAGTTTTGCATTCAAAATTCTGTCTGAGACCTAACTTTGGCCTAAATAGGCCTAACTTTGCTACAAAACTCTGCCTTACGATTTTTTTTTTATTGAGCCAGAGTTCGAACGTTAATCCTCATGGCATTAGGTGAAGGACAAAAATTAAAGACCGCCAATTTGAGGGACAAAATTTAAAGACCAATGCCTTTGAAGGGTAATCGTGCAAATGACCCAAAACTTTTAGACATAAATTTGGATTCGGACAAAAAAGGAAAATGACATAAAGAATGCAAATTAAAGAAATCTGTGTGTAGGTTGAAGCAAATCTCAAAGTAAGTGATTTTAAAAGTTTAGCAAGATCATAATTAGTCTAACTACAAAGGTTGGTCACAAACATTTTGTGATAAAGCCTGAAAACGTGATACCGGTCATAATAAATGTGTGAATGTTTGTTTTTCTCTTGATACTCATTTGTTTTCGTAGCAAAAAAAAAAAAAAAAAATGTAAATCTACTATGAAAACAACAAGAAACTTCTATTGAATGTCATAATAAGAACTTAAGATCAAATTATACAAAGGGAAAATATCTCAAACAAGTCAGCCAAACGTGCTAGGAAATAAATAGAAAGAGATTTAGCTATCATAATGTGAAATCTAGGAATAGTTAATGAATCTTCTAGCAATTGGATAAGGACAAGCCAAAGAATCAACATCCAAATATACTATGGTCATAACAAGAGTAAACCCACTTTACCCCTTAACATTTAAGAGTTGGAAACGATATTCTTTTCGCTTATTGAATTAGAACGATCACTCTCTTATATAATATTTTTTCAGTGAATTTTTTTTTTTTGAATAAAGATCTTTTTCTTTTTCGTTCTAGAATTAAATTACAAAAATATATAACACTTATTATTGTTCCATTCACTTATTCCGTTGAAAATAATGTACTTATCTTTTATGAAATTACACTATTTGAAAAAATTTGGTAATAAATTTAAAGCTAGGAGTTAGTATTTTTTTAAAGGGTGTGTTAAAAGCTAAGTGAACACTTGTTTTGAACCGGAGGGAGTACTTTAATTTAAAAAATTTCATTTCACTATTATAACATGATTTATAGTCATACATATATTTTATAATTTATTTTAGAGCACAACTTTTTTTTTTTGGTTTTTTTTTTTATAACTTTGTGTCTAGTCAAAGTTTTCATATCAATTAGGACGGAGAATAGAATTTTACCAAAATTTGTAATTTGCATAAAATGCACACATTGAATGAGATTTATATATGTCTTAAATAGAAGTATTGAATGGTTTGAAAGATGCCCTAAATAGCTTAATTCTTGAAGAGAAAACCAAGAATTTTTCAAAATTTAGTTCATATAATTCATACAATCTTTTTTCAAAAACTCTAAAACTTTAAACACCAGTTATATCCAACCAACAAAAATTAGGGAATAACAATTATTGATACAACTTTTGTTATTAACATATACTATGAAAAATTATTGAGTCACATAACTTAAAATTTCTTAACAAATTATTCCAAGTAGTTGTTATAACTTAAAAGATAAGTACATTATTTTTAATGGATTGGATGAATGGACCAATAATAAGAGTTATATATTTTTGTAATTTAATTCTAGCAAAAGAAAGAATCTTTATTTTAAAAAAAAAAAAAACTCACCAAAAAATATTATATAAGGTGGTTGTCGTTCATTCAATATGTGAAAGGAGTATCGATTCTCAACCTTTAAATATCAGGGGCTAAAGTAGTCTGCCCTGTTCCTTGGGCTGCCCGATTCCAAAGCAGCCTATTTACAATGTCAAAGGTTCACATCTTTTCTTTTTGTTTTTTCTTCTTTCCCCAGGGAAGAGAAGTACAGAAACTTTCTTTGTATTCATATTAAACGTCAAAATTACAACAGATCGACAAATTCAACTTGTCTAATTATACTTTAGTATTTTTGAGTTTAAAATTGTGATGGTTCAGTCGGGCTAAATCCATTACTATTCGTCTTTAATTACATCACTTATCTGACCTGTCAAAACCTAAGGCAAATTACATAAACTTTGGATAATCTTGAAACCCCCAAACATAGGCCTGAAAGAACCAGAAAGAGAATATATATTTATCAATTCTTCATATTCGGTATGTCTTCCGCTTTCTAGTTCAAAGAAATAGAAAGAGGGATCAATCGCTTGAGTCTATAGACTACCTTTTCTATATGCTTTCTACAAGGTCTACTTCATACCGGGCCAAGCTTTTAGATTGTTTAAGTAAGTTTGGGCTAAGGTTGTCGCACTCCTTCCACCTCTTGGCAAGGTAGGCCGATGAGCAAGCCCCCTTTTGTCGCAATGGTGCGGGCGTTAGAGGCTGCTACCATGTGGCCAATTCGAAGGGGCTAAAGTTAAGTTATAGCAGGATTGAGTAACATCCAACAACTTGAGTCCTTTAGAAAGAGGGTGATTGGAGCTTTCGGATCAGATTTTCTCTGTGGAGAAGCAATGTGTTTTTGACGTAAATGAGCCGAGGAACCCAAAATGAAAATCCCAGTTAAACCAAAAAATGTTGATCAAGAATTTTAGGCCCATACGTAGGGACAGATTCCCAGATAAATGAACGAAAATTCTCACCAACAGCCATTTACGAAGAGTCCACTGCTAACATTAGCCTAATTGCATTTCAATTATGTTCATACGTCAATGTTAGTTGATTAATTTCTAACGTTGACAACATGCTCCTGATTTTCTTTTCACTTTTGTCATGTGAGTCCAACAAACAACAACAACAACAACGACAATCCCGTATAATCCCACCTGATGGGCTCTGGAGAGGATAGAGTGTATGCACACCTTATCCCTACTTGTGACGGGTAGAGAGGCCCAAAATTGTGGCTAACATGTTACTCTATTTAGATACGTCAAACTTACATTTTACTTGATGATTGTGTAATGAGAACAAGTGCTATATTAATGGTTCTCTATTCTAGTTAAACTATTGTTACCAACACAATCTTGATATAACTAAATTATGACGTAAAATGTCTAGCTTTAGGCACCCCCTAAAAAGAAGAATCCAAAAATAATTATATAAAATGAGAAATAGTTGATGAAACAAGGGATGGAACTTGATGGGCAGAAAGGGTTGCACCGTCAACGACATAGTAAATGTTGCATCTCATTGGTGGAAATCATCCCCCCGCCCCTGGATGCAACGAGAAATTAAAGGTGATTATCACCCTATTTGATGATGTAATGCTCGCAAAATTGTATTTGTTGAAAAAGTAAAAAAATAATACTTGATGTTGGAAATTGAATTTGGTCACTCATGTGGGTAAACCTTAATTCATATCCAAATATATAAATATATACATGTAATATATTTATTATAGTATTAATAATAAATAAAGGAGAAAGGACACAACTATTGGGAAAGTTCATGAATAGTTGTGTCAAAGATAAAAGAAGTCCTAGAGCCCGTTTGGATTGGCTTATAAGTTGGCTTATAAGCTGTTTTCAGCTTTTTTGAGTGTTTGGTGGCAAATTTTTAAAGTCATTTTGTGCTTAAAATAAGCTCAAAAAAATAATTGGACCCATTTAACTTAGTTTATCTAAAGCGACTTATAAAAAACGGCTTATAAGCCAAAAAAATAAGTTGGACTACCCCAACTTATTTTTTTCAAATTATCGCATGACAAATTTTTTAAGCTATAAGCCAATCCAAACGGGCTCCTAATGTTAGGAACTTTTCACTTCTCAAAAATCGTACTTTTGTTGAGACACAAAAAAAGATGCTTTCTCTCTTTCTCTGAAAAAACTCTCTTCTTCTTTGTGGCGAAGAATTTCTATGGAAGATTCCTAATTGTTCGTTGGAGCATTCTTCTTCTCTGTAACTCAGGTATGCCATAGACTGTAGACATTTCAATGTAATTCGTGTTCAATAAATATGTGATTACATTGACGACTAATCAAAGAAATATTGGAGAATCTTGGGGAGAACTGTGTGTTCTTAGATTGCTGTATTTTCCTTCATTGGTATCAAAGCCTAAGATTTTAATTGTTTCTTAGTCTAATTGTTTCTCATTGGAAAACAATATTATATAATAGAAATACTCCGTGTCACTTACTGTTGCTTTGCGGCATATTGTCTGGCGTCGAAAAGGACTATTTGTTTTACTTATGTGCGTCATTTCACAAACAAAAGATTGGTTTGTTATATCATTGTCCCCACTTCAAAATATAGAAAGAGTTTTCAACGTCGAATAGTTTTTTCCTTTGTGGTAAAGATGCATGGTAATTGAGAATTTAAATTCACCAATTTGTGTATTGGTTTGGAAAAATCAGTAGCGTACCAATGCAAAGGGTATTTTTTTTTTTTTAAAGGGAGAAGTTTTTAACCGAAACATGCTAGGAGGAGGAGGACCATAGTGATTTGGTCAGAAAGTTTCTTGTGGTCTCCATTTTCTTGAATCAAACAAAAGGAAAAGAGAAGGGTTTTGAAGGATACAATTATTGAACAAAATATGCAATTCTTTGACCAATACTAAGTCTACTGCGTTTAATTTCTTTCTTAATCACATGTAAACAAGGAATAGAAAAGTTAATACTTGCAATATTCTCACTGTGGAAAAAGGAGTAGAAAAGTTATACTCTCTGCTATATATTTTTTTTCTTGGTGCAAGTTTTTTTTGTGTCCTCCTTGGAAAGAGATAGTAGTTTCTTCGTGTCAAATTTGTGGTCACTCAGTGAAAATAGCAGAGAATTTTCTTTGTCAAATATAATCCATGTGATGTAGAGACTTATTGCTTTCGATCCAATAGCACTTCTTTGAAGAGTAGTAAAGAATACATCAGTAGCTTTGTAGCACTGGGTTAATTGTTGAAATAAAATGAGTGGTTGGATCTTATTTATTCAAAATTCCACATTATGAAGAAAGTACTACGGTGGTTTAGGATCCATTTGAGATACTTTATATATGTTTAGGTCATGCTATTTATTTGGTGAGTCCGCGACTTAAGTAACATAAAAAATAAAAAATTACAACTAAAATAACACAAAAAAAAAAAAAAAAAAGTTACAAAACTAGGTTTCACGCACAAATTCTGTGCGTGAAAGAGGCTACTTTTTTTTAAGCTATCAAAATACCTTTTTTTCATACTTTGGGCAAAGATTAGTCATGTTTCAAAACCCAGAAATATCAATATTTTTTATAGAACTTAATATCTTTTTTTGCGTACAATAACATCGGCTCATTACATCAAGTATACCTAAACGTTTGGATCATCGTTTTAGGGGTTGTAAAGTGTCCCGAAGTAAGTTTTGTTTGTTTGGAAACTTGTCATCTTTGTTTGTTTGGAAACTTGTCATCTTTAGATCTAAGTGTCATATTTTATAGGGTTTGATTTAAGTATTTTATTATTAGTCAAGTCGGATGTACAAATAAAATTATTATATTAAAAAATAATTCATCCAATAAGAGAGGTTCAAAATAATTCAAAAATAATTCATTGCATTAAGTAATAAATCATTTTTTATAATAACAAAATATTAAAAATAAAACTTCAAGTACGAGAGGCTCTTTTACTTTTACTCCAAGATGTTCTGCCACCACGAGACGTACTTGCACCACCACGGCCTTGTTGCCCACAAGAGATGCCAAAAAATGAGAGGGCAAAAAACGTGTTGCCCATACATATGAGGTATATACATTGAAAATTATCCAAATAGAGGGAGACAAATTTGCATTTTTATGATTGCTAATGGAAACAAATGTTGAATTATGTTTACAATGTGGATTAAAAAAATTGATATATTCCCATGTTAAATGTTAAATTTGAGTAGCTCCAAACCCTTAACGTTGTGGCATGACCTTAATTAATTTATGTATCATTGAAGATTTGACGTAAATAAAAAATAAGGACAGGAGCATAGGTAAAAAACTAGTTGTAAATTGTTGAAACTTTAAATGGTCATAACTTTGCGCTCGGATGTCCGATTTACGCGATTTTTTTTTTGACTCAAGGTATTTTTACGAGATCTAGCCGGGTAACGGTTTGGCCGAGCTGGTTTTTAAAAAAACACTTGTTATCCCATTCAATTTGAATTTTGCCCCAAATTTGTGCAAAAATTTCATTCATAGTTAGTAAAAATCTAATGATAAAAAATCTATTTCGAGATGCTAATCCCGTGGTAATGATGTTTTGAATGTCAATTTCGAGGTTCGAAATTCAATTCATGAAAACGAGTTAGATAGCATTAGTGAACATTATAAAAAAATAAAAAGTGTCTTCTTTGTTGCTTTCACCAATTTGGCTTGGTGGTTTGGCCTCTCTTTTTTACTTCTTTCTTATGCCAATAACATGGGATCAAACTTTGGTGGGAGCATTGAATGAGATATATTATACCTTGGTTGAACCTCTCGTATTGGATGAATTATTTTTTAGTATAATATTTTTATTTGTACATCCGACTTGACTAAATAATAAAATACTTAAATCAAAACCCTATAAAATATGACACTTAGATCTAAAGATGACAAGTTTCCAAATAAATAAAGCTTACTTCGGGGCACTTTACAACCCCTAAAACAACAATCCAAACGTTTAGGTATACTTGATGTAATGAGCCGACGTTATTGTACACAAAAAAAATATTAAGTTCTATAAAAAAATATTGATATTTTGGGGTTTTAAAACATGACTAATCTTTTCCCAAAGTATGGAAAAAAAAGTGATTTTGATAGCTTAAAAAAAAATAGCGTCTTTCACGCACAAAATCTGTGCGTGAAAGGACCAAACTAAAAAAGTTACAGTTTGGTCCTTTCAAGCACAGATTCTGTGTGTGAAACCTAGTTTTGTAACCCTTTTTTTTGTGTTATTTTGGTTCCAATTTTTTTTTTTTTTTTTTTTGTCACTTAGTATCCACCTTATAATGCGAAAGCGGATTATAGAAGACATAATGATGACATTAGCGAATGATCAGTATAGTTTAGTAGTGCATTGAGAAGCAGTTCTCAAACTTATGATACCGGGTGTGTTACTAATATTGAGAGTTGAACCACATGATATAAAATTATTATAGTAAAAAAAATTACAGTAGCCATTTAATATGCGCAAGAGGGCATATATGAATATAAACATATATACATGTGTGTATATATTGTTGTGGCTGGTTCCTATTTTTCTTTCAATATGTGTTGTATAAAGAAAAGTCATGGTGTATTGAATTCATGTAATTGTAATTGTGACATTATATTCTTCTAAGTACGTGTACTTGCATGAATTAAATATTAGATGTTCTGTGTCATAATTCATGTCGAAATTTTCTATATTTGTCATAGAATTTCTGCTTAATTGATCTTGAACTTCAGTAATTTAAGACAAGTATTCCTTAAATAATTGATTATGTTAGATTCATTGAACATTAGAATTTCGATGATGATTGGGAACATAGTGAACTTTCGACTCCAGATCTAATGTGAGATAAATTTTAATATAGTTAATTATTTTAAGGATTTTTATGTATGTGAATTAGGCTCTAAAATGTACATATATGTCTCAAATAGTTCATACTTTGTTATCAATATGTCAACTACTACGAGTATATTAGTCTTCGAGCTTAAGATAAGTGAAAAGTTCAACGGTGATGTAATCCAGTATGTCTTAGAAAAGCAAAAAGCTCTCAAGGCTTTAGATGTATTTATGACGCCTCTTAATGTTATCTTGTTTATATTTTGTCACATACGATATATGGTGTTGGTTATTCCTACGATGGTTTTAGTGTACTGGATATTATTTATAATTCCAGTAAGAATATTTATTTGTGCTTATTTGCTTCAAGTGTTGACGCAAATATACGGCATGCTAGACTTGACCTTTGTGGTTAACAACGAAAGAATTGCTTAGCCAAACAAGGTCTACTTGGTGCTATAGATAAAGTAGATGTGTCTACTTATTAATATTGTTTAGCTAAAAACAATGATTCAAACAAATGAAATTGCATTTAAGTTATGTAATATTGCTCCATACGTGTAGTGGAAAAAATATCTTATTTGAGTTTTTGTGAACTCTTTGATTTGTGGTGCTTTTATTCATAATCCATTTTCCTCACATGGAATTAGTATCAAGGGGAAGGAAGTTTATCTTTCTACGATACTCTATATAGTCCAAGGGTTATGTTGTTCATATTTGAACAATGGTGGCATCATAACTAAATTTGAATCACGTGATGTTGCATTCTTAGAGAATGTGTTTTTCTAAGCAAGGTGGGATAGGTAGTGACTTGTCTCTTTATGAAACTATGGATCGAGTTGCTTCTGCTGTATACACTCGAATGAATTTGGGTGGAGTCAATTAGTGATTATGGATATGTTCCTATCACACCAAGATACCATCAAAAGAGGGTTCATTTAATATTGTTGGTCCTAGTGGGAGTAACTAATTAATTGATAATAGTTTGTCAATCTCAACCTCGACATTCTCCCTCATCGATTTGAGATTGAAAGGGAGGCATATATAGTTACTCCGCTTGATGAAAAGAACCGCATAGTGTAATGTCGGCTTTTACATACCTTACTAAGGATAAATAGTTACACCAATGAAAATTGAAATGAAATCCGTGAAATCAAACCAAGTGGGAGCTGATTGAGATTATGAATCTTTAAGCTATTGGGAACAAACGGTTCTCAAACTCAAGCATAAGTCTTGAATCGTCATGTATTCTCGATCCATAAATATTTCTATTTTTAGAGGCCAAATTTCGAGTGGGAGAATGTGTCCTCGTACTCCACTAGACAATAATACTGGAATGCAGTTAAAATGGTACAAAGGTATTTTAAAGGCTCAATAGGTATTCCTTTATCTTGTCAAGAAATTGATAAGAAGAGTTAGATGAGAGAGAATCTAAATCTTAGTATGTTCTTCTTGATATTGAGAATATAAAGTATATTGATATTAAGTGTAATCTTGTGTCAGAGACATAGTTGTACATAGAGAAGTGTACATGAAGTACATCTATACGCATTACTTGGTAGAAGACCTATTACAAAACCTATATCATGTGTTGCTTAAAAAAGATATGATATCGTTGGGTTTACGTAGTGATGATGTATTTTTAAATCCTAACTTATGTGGATCATGTTCATGTAAAAAACTACATTTTGGGTTAAATGTTAGTTGATGCCTAAATTATTCGTCATTGTTTTTTCATATACATAAGATGGGTTTTGATATTTAGAACATAAATTTCAAGTATAAGTACGTCGGACAGACAAAAGGATTGGCCTATTCACACGGGCAATCGCCTGTATTGTCTGGTGACAGATAGAGACGAGACAATTATAAACTATTATTGTCAGAAGTGATGATAAAAGAGAATGTCATTTGTTTTTTATCTAATCATATGTGATTAAAATGTGATAGTCTGTCTTAATGTTAGATGTGATTTCTGATGGATAAAATGTATGAGTAGATTTGTGAACTCAAATTTAGACATGAGTTGTCTAGACTATAAAAAGGCATACGCTTCACGAGTAAGGAGTAAATACTGTGATATGTGATTCATACCACATATGCATTAGTGACATAAGGGCAATATAAGTTTAGTCTCTACTTGTTATCGTGTGAAGCCCTGAAAATTATGAGTAATTTTCTCTTTGTACCCTCATGACTTTGACCAGTTTCTTGAGATTCATTTTGATGTTTGCTATCTTAGGGTGTTGCCAAGAGATCATGGATGATTCGGTCCGGCGAAACATTTCTAGAAAAACATATCAAATTGAGATTGAGAGATTCATGAGATGAGGAAGATCATTAAGTATTATCACATTAATTATGTTCATTGGTTGACCCTTTATGTTTGTCTTTGAGACAAGAACATAGTGATGAACTCAAGTTATGACAAAAGAGATGTTGAGATGTGAATGTGATAAATGATCTAGGGTACTACATACTGCAATCTACTCCAAGCTCCATTAATCGAGATGCTATATATTCCTAACAGATATATAGCACTGAAGCTCTCGAAGTATGCATTGGTTACACCGTCTAGTCGTTATGTATGAAAATTACAGAATAGGAATGAGAGTTGACCCACCATGTGTGAGTGAGAGATGTTAAAAATTGAATTTGGTCACCATGTGGGTCAACCCTAATCCATATCCAAATATATAAATATATACATGTAATATATTTATTATAGTATTAATGACTAATAATGAATAAATAAATGAGAAAGGACACAACTGTTGAAAAAGTCCATGAATAATTGTGTCACTTTAGGAAGATAAAAGAAGTCCTAATGTTAGGAATTTCTCACTTCTCAAAAAGCGTACTTCTGTTGAGACACAAAAAAAGATACTGTAACACCTCGTAAAATCCGTACTAAATTATATTCATGACTCAGGAGGTTAGCGACCCAAGAAGGAGAGTGTTGGAATCGAAAATATGTTTCAGTTTAGAAAACCCAGCGTTACGCCACAAGGGACAGACCGTCGTTCATACCATAACGGGTTTGACTTGAAAAATCACCATCTCGTAACTTGGACAAAAGGACGGTTCATCGTTACGGACCGTAACACGTATTACGGCCCGTAATAGGTCGTCGTAGCCCAACTTTAAAAATCAGACCTTCACTGGAAATTTTACACGAGTTACGGTCCAATGTTACAGACCGTAACATGTGTTATGGACTGTAACACGGTCCGTAACGGTCTTTGCGACTGAGACAATAAAAAGATGGGAATTCAGTTTTATTTAATAAGTATCATTCCTCTCAAACCCTAACACGAAAGTTCTCTCCTCTCAACTTCTCCAAGCATCAAGGTAAGCTCTTTAAGACCATCCTAAGTGAATTCCATCAATTTCCCATGAATTCTAACTAGGAACATCATGTTCTTAACATAGGGTTTTCAAGAAAATCCACCTAAAGGAATCCAAGGCCAAGGATTAGAATTCTTCTTCCAATAACAGATTTTTATACAAGGTTGGAGCATTACCAGGTATGTAAAGTCTCTATCTACGTGTGGAAACATCGTTGTTCTTCTCCACGCTCCTTCTTCCATAAAGTATGAAGCTTTATGAAAAACTAGGATTTTTAACCATGTTCATGATAACCCTAGGTCCATGTCCCATGTTGTATTATGTATTAAATTGTTATAAATTCTTCTTTGTGTTCTTGATACATCATTATGATTATTGAAAATTAGTCTGTAATTCATGAAAACCCATACTTTGCATTCCATGGGTTCTTATATGCAAGTTATAATTTATTATATGTATTTTCAAGAAAATACTATACATGTTTTACACGTTTTCATGCAAGCATACTATGAAATGATATCCATGTACACGCAAGTTATAAATTATGAAAGCCATGGCAACAAGTATCACCTATTTTCCATGTTCATATTTTGGGAGTTGCATAGATTACTGAGAAGGCTCAGACAACCTGAAACTACGTTTGCCACCATAGGATAAGGATTGCTCTGCCAAGTTAGGACGATTCCTTCATGTTTTTCCCGTTGAGGGATTTGGATCCATTCATGTCATGTTCATGTCTTGTACCCCGGGAAGGTACAAGATGGTTTAGCTGATCGGGCAGAGATCAGACGCCACGTGTTAACGTGGTGGTTACAAGTCGGTTATATTAATGCTCTCATACAGATATTTTACTCATGGTATACATACATACATACATACATATATATATGGCCAAACCCATCGACAGACACCTGTGGTCGTCCACTTCTTTCACTTGAGCACCTAAAGTGGCCCTTGTTCCATTTAGACACTTCAGGTGGGTTATTCCTATTCCACTTAGATACTTTTTGCACCGTTATCGGAGCAAAACCAACACCAAAGGGGGCGCCACCTCATTGCACATCCAACCCCCCCCCAAAAGCCCCAATTTTTAATGGTCAAAACTCCACGAATTTACAAATTAGTGAATTTACAATTAAAATGAGTTGGCACAATTTAATTGAGTTGGCACAATTTAAAGGAGCTGGCACAATTTAATTGGCCACTTAATCCACGTAGGAGACGACTGGTGTTGATTTTGCTCCGATAACGGTGCAAAAAGTGTCTAAGTGGAATAGAATGACCCACGAAGTGTCTAAATGGAAAAGGGCCACTTTAGGTGCTCAAGTGAAAGAAGTGGACGACCACAGGTGTTCGTCGATGGGTTTGGCCTATATATATACATACATACATACATATATATATACATACATACATATATATATACATACATACATACATACATACATATATATATATATACATACATACATACATACATACATACATACATATATATATATATATATATATATATATATATATATATATATATATATATATATATATATATATATATATATATTCATGTCAGATAATCATGTTTAAGACTAGGTTTCAGTTTAGCTTTTATCATTGCTATTTCACGTGTCATGCTTATTCTTTCGGTTGCTTTATATACCAGTACATTCAATGTGTTGACATCCCCTTTTATTGCCCGGGGGCCTGCATTTCACGATACAGGTACTGATTTACAGGACGACGCATCTGCTCAGTTGGACAGCATTCGTATAAGCTTATTGGTGAGCCCATCTCATTCGGGATTTAGTCAACTCTTTATTTTATGATTAGCTATGCATCTAAAGGTATCTTTGGAGGTCCTTGTCCCAGCAAAGTATGTTTTCCAGTCAGACTCATGATAGAGGTTTCATAGACTAGACCAGTCAGTTATGTATGTCAGATATTCAAAGTTGTTTAGCCATCTTTGGCTTGATTCATGGTATTTCCACATTTATGTCTTAAATAAGTATTTTATAAGATATTATGACTTCATGTGTTTTCTTAAAGCCCATCATGTTTCATGTTACATTCCACTCATGTATGCCTCATGATGATTCCGCAAGCTATGTGGTTCGCTCGGTCACATGCAGTCAGGTACCGAGTGCCGTGTTACGGCCAGGCCATGGTTCGGGGCGTGACAGATACTTGCTCTCTTTCTCTAAAAAAACTCTCTTCTTCTTTGTGGCGAAAAACTTCTGTGGAAGATTCCTAATTGTTCGTTGGAGCATTCTTTTTCTCTGTAACTCAGGTACATCATAGACTGTGGATATTTTAATGTAGTTTGTGTTCTATAAATAACTGATTACATTGACGACTAGTGAAATAAATATTAGAGAATCTTCGAGAGAATTGTGTGTTTTTAGATTGTTGTATTTTCCTTCACTTGTGATTAATTCAGCTTTGGTTGCGCCTTGAACTTTCTAGAGTTTGTTTTCTTGAAGTCAAATGTGTTTAATTAAAGGCCTCGATATCAAATCTCAAGGTTGGGCTAGGGACACTTTGTAGCAAAAAGTTGTACTGTAAAAATGCAACTCTCTACCTATAGGTTGGTAAAGAATTAGCCCTTTGCCCTGTCCTGTCTGTTCTATCATAATATGAAACCTAATCTACTTAGCTAAAAACAATAAAGTCAGTGAGCATGATTAAAGACAAAGAAACTTTAATCTCACCAATTAAAGAAATCAAAAGTGATTATCATTATTGACACATAATAGAGTAGTAATAAACTTTTCCGAAGTTTGAAAAATAGGATGGCGCCATAAAGTGTCTACATGTCTTTTCAACCCAAGAAAGTTCCCTCAGCATCCTTTTTTTTTTTTTTTTTAATCTCTCAAACTTTTATTTGTTTTAAGTTAGTCAAATAAAATGGCCCTGGGTTAGGTGGTCAGGCAGTCAGCAGTGCACATCTTTCAAATCTCTATCCGTACCTACTTATAACCTTCCCCCACTGCTACTCCCAACGTGTCATCATACAATTATCAAATCACTATATTGATGCATATGGAGATGTAACGTAGTGAAACTTTACTAGGAAAAAAAAGGACTCAATGGGAAACACCAAGGACAGACAAAACTCTGTCGTAGGAAGAGAAAACAGAAATATATAACTTTGTTATTTTATTTTATACTAATATATGGCGATTTGAATATTGGAAACAGGTTTAAAAAAGAACAAGAGATTTAGCTCATATCGAAACTCTACTCAGAACTTGCGGTCATAAATATCTATCGATGACATTTCTATGCCAATAAAAATAATGTTATTGAGGGTAAAGTTAAAAAAAAATTCAAATATAAAAGATACTACTGTCACTCTTTTTTGAACATATTAATATAAACTGAAATAAGAGTATTAAACAGCAATGACCAACTATTATGTTGGAGTTTATAGGATCTCTCCAGCTTTAATTAAAAGTTGTGCCAAGCCTTGAAATGAAAAAAAATCCGAATAGGGAGCACCTAATTCCCCTTTCGATGAGTCTTAAGAGGCGAAAATCCTAATTAGTTCAGAAAAAAAGAAAGTATGAAAAGTTAAAAAGGAGACCGACAAAGGAAAACTCAAAAAAATCATCTCTCAAATCATAGCTCAGGCAAATTTCACCTGAATTTTAATTCTAATGTACTAGTACATGATGACATTAAACAAACCTCAAATACATGTGGAGGGATGGAATTTCACCTGAATTTTAATTCTAATGTACTACTACATGATGAAATTAAACAAACCTCAAATACATGTGGAGGGATGAAAGAAGGAAGAAAAATAAGGAGAAAAGCTGAACACATATATACTACAATTAAGATACTAAGTACTGACTAATTATATATACAACAAACTTTGTGTTTCTCTTTTTCTTACTTCTCCATCTCATCACAACCAGCTAGCTAGGTTTAACAATTGTCATGGCTGAGAACTGGTTTTTCCTCGATAGAAAGTGAATTCCTCTTAATAAAATCCAAGCAATCAGCTATAGCTTCAGCATAAAACGAATTTGAACGTCCATGCGATTTTAATCTATACTCATAACTTCCATACATAGCATAATTCACCTCTTTTGTCACCAAATTCCTCTTGCTTCCACCATAAGATTGATGACTATCCTTTTTATCATTAAAATTCTTCTTTAACAAACGAAGAGCACGCCCATAAGATGATTTCCACGATTTGCTAAATAACCTACACAAGTACAAAAACCTAGCACGTAACCTTTGTACTGAGAACTTTCTTGAATTTAGCTTAAAACCTCTCGTTCCGTAACACCTTCTTCCAACTCTGTTATAATTCATGTGACCCATGATGATAATATTTGCTGAAAATATAGTGGGAAATTTTTGTTGTTATAAATAACAGGGGCAAAGATGAATGAAGATTTGAAGAAAGGACTTTCTAGAGAAGGAAGGATACTAATTTAGGTGATTTTAATCCAAGTTGGTGTGGAAGGAAAGAAGTGGGATCAAGGGAGAGTACTTATATTGGTTTTGAGGGAAACTTTTGCTTTGGAATGGTCTAACGCGGAGGTATGACTTAAAGACAGAGAAGCGTGGTACTGTATATATTTATTTATAAGCAGCAGAAAAATGAGGAGTGACCTCAGAAGATTATATATAAAAACAAGATTTTTTTATTATGTTTACTAATTATGGATTATTTAATGGGCTACTTTTAATTGTCGGTTTGGACAATATTTGAGTTGAAATTGACAAAATAAATATAATTTGAAGTTAAAGTAGCAAAAAAAAAAAAAAAAAAAAAAAATTGTAAAAGAGTGATTGGTCAACATACTCCTCTCAATATTTTCAACATTCAACCAAGTACACTATTTAGCTTCTTTGGTGCATCAATGTCAGTAGATAATGTTAGATCAGAAAATATGTATATAAAATATCTAACTTGGCGAAGAGATCATGAACTCACATGCCCACGGATTGAACTATAAATCCGCCACTAGATTGCACAATGAATGTTTCAAATCATGACAAAAAAAAAAAGATGTTTCAAATACAAAATTTTGAGATTTGATATACCGGTAATATATTGGAGAACTTATAGGAGTAATTTGAAGAGTCTTTAAAGTGAAATAAGATGTAATTTTCACCTATCATCAACTTTCTTTCAATTATAATTCTTGTTCAAACATAATGCGATCATTGTTAGAAAAAAAAAAATTCCCTTTCTACGAAATATTGTCCAAGAAGTTGGAATAATCAGGACCGGACCCTTTGAGGTGTGTGTGTGTGTGTGTGTGTTTGGGGAGAACGAGGGGATCGGGGTGCGGGGGTGGAGGTGATATAATAATTAAGAAAGAAAAATCGGGAAAAGTGTCTCTCCCCTGTTTCACAAATTAATAATCAAGTGACTGGAGTTGTTGTATGATTAGATAGGGATAACAAAGAACATTTAAACAACAAAGCTGATGATCTAACTTCAATCACGCAATACACAAGGGTCCATTGATTAACACTTAATCTCGATTTCTTAACTCTAATAAGTCTCACAATTTTGTCGTATCAATAGCATAGTTTATTCCAATGGAGGCCAAAACTGTCGGTAAAATATTCCATTTAAAATTTATTAAACTCAACGGTACTCTTTTTTTACACTACTCAAAATGAGTGTGTACATTACTTTAATTAGAACTTAGATATGATTAGTTAATATTCTATCACAAAAAAAAAAAATGGACGGTACAAGTAATTTTGTAGACATTGTTGTAATATTATATGAAAACATGGTGTATATATCAAAAGCGGAGATCAATTTCTCAGCACAAAAATACAAATAGACAATAAATTTATGGATATATTTATATTTATACGGTGATAGAGGACAAGACTAAATGCATGGACAAGATAATCAGCAACTATATTATTCAATTGAAAAGGGTTTCGTATTATTGATCATGATCCAAAAGCAGGAGAAATAAAAAAGAAAAGTTAAAGATAATTTTCTTGAATTTATTAATCGAGAGATTTGTCTCTTCTTTCAATTTCTGGTACTGGGTGTCATTGTTGTCTCTTCTTTCAATTTCTAGTACTAGTACTGGGTTTCATAGTCAAATATTGGCAAACCATTAATGTAGTAGATAATTTTCCTTGCTGTACTATTGCCTAGTAAAGTAGGGAACTAGGCTTTTGTTGTTATGTGTTTGTTGTTTGATTAAGGTAATCCAATTAGGATTACTTATAATAATCATGATTCATTGCAACAATTTATAGTACTGTACTTAATTGTGTGGTTTAAAGGACTGGATGAAACTTGAGTCGCTTTAAAGGGTATCACCGTTAACGTGTTTGCACATTAATTTTTACCAAGTATTATTATCAATTTGAAAATGAAAGGACTAGCATTACAGTGTTCAATTTCAATTGTAAATTAGCTACGTTGTATTATTTGGGTTTCATTCGTTTATCATTTGGTTGTAACAATTTAAAATTTTAAAGACTGTATATGTGGTTTAAATTCAATGAGAAATAAGAAAAATAAAGTTGATCGATTCAAGAAGAAAATTTTGTATGATTAAAGAAAAAGTACTCGTTTTGGTCCCAAATATTATGAATTTATATTAAAATATTTGATGTTTTAAAGAAGGTCATTTAAAAAAAGATCTACCGTTAAATCTTAATGGTCCACTTAGAGAAGTATGAGTGAGATATGGAAGGAAAGAAAAAGAATCTCGACATATACTCTTATGATGTATTTAGGTTAAATCTCTGTCAAAATACGTAAATATAATTTTCTTAAGACAGATAATATGGATGAGAGATGGTAATATCTGGTCATCAATTCAGCTTAATCTTACTGCTGTTGCGGCTGTTTGCTGGTCTCCATGCAATGCTCCTTCTATGACTTATAATTGGTTAATTAGAGTGGAAATTTCAAAGTAGTTAGCCGTAACGACTAATTAAAGCACCAATTGAGGCCACCTATAAGGCAGCTTGACAAATGCAATAATGCATGCATTCCAAATTAGAAACTCACTAACTACTTTCAATTCATGACCAAGCTTAACAGTAAAACTCAAAAGATAGAAAAATTGTAATATTAGTGTGAACTCAAATGCACATGGAGGTTACCTTCTTCTCGCAAGCTGTTTCCCCTTTGTTTCTTTTTCTAGGCAGTTTTTAGGTGAAAAGGTCTAGGTCCTTTGTACATCTCATCACTTTTCAAACTAATTGCGAAGTGGCATTCCATGATAGAGGCCAAGTGTCCATGTCCAAAACAAAAAGGGCAACACATGTCTGAAGAAAATGTAACACAATAATAATACTGAAATGACATAACAAAACAAAAGAGGAAATGTTTGCACTTTGCAGTTAAGAGTCTGATGAAGGCCCACGTTCCAAGGTTTGGTCTGTTTGTTAGGGTGAAAAAACACAAATCTTGCCGCCAACTTATCTTATTAAAATCATAGGATTTGAAATTAAGAATTAAGCTGCATATTTTATCTTTCGTCAGTCTTGCACGTTAATAGCTACATAAATGATAAATTGGCCGCAACTCAGTCTAATGCAGAGCAATTGCTTAAGAAGGTAAAACATCAATCAGTGGGTAATTAGAAAGTATTTCTTTAGTATAAGTGGTAAATTTTTATTTCTTTAGTATAAGTGGTAAATTTTATGTATTGGTGAGTGAATCTCTTTGTAGTTTGTATATATGTTAAAACAAGGACTAGGAAGATATAATGACTTGTACACTGCATCTGACAGATTTATTTTCATTTGTTACATAATCCCTCTATTTATATTTAGTTTTGAGGATAAATTTTTACACGTCGTTTAAGATAATAGTAAAAAACATAGACTAATTTATCCTTGTGAATTCTTTAAATTTTTATTACATTTAAGCAGCGTAAAACGACATTTTTATTGTATCATCATATCTCTACTTTCTTATAGTAATAATTACATGTCTTTTAATTCTAGACCTAGAATAAATAATAGGATAAAGTTGGAAAAGAATTATGTTTTTTTTATTTTTTAAAACGACAACTAAACGGAGGAGTAAATGTTTTGAGTCCGCAACTTAAATAATCACTTTGTGGGATTTTGAACATAATACCCACTTTGTAGGATATGAATGGTTGTAAACATTTTCGATGAGAAGATGGCATTCCTGTGGATAAAATGCTGGCGGCGAAGTTTAAAAAGCCTCTTGTTGATAAAGATACCGCGACTTCACGTATCATTAAAGATACCGTGAAGTTTGACTTGCAGGTTAAGGCTATGGAAGCTCAAGAAAAAATTGACCTTTTGGAGGTCTTGCTAAAAGAATCCAAAGAAAAACAAAGTTTTTTCAAGCCCTAGAGACACTCAACACGAGAAAAATGCTTTGAAAGAAAAACTGAAATTTTGGAAGATTATTTGTGCTATCTTGTTGTTGTTTATTATTTCTATGTCTTTTGTTTATTAAGTTTATTATTTCTATGTATTTTGTTTTTATGTATTTTCGGTTTGGTTTGTTATTTTTATGTATTTTGTTTTACTAGTTGTACGTTTTCATGTATTATGTAATCGGCACCTTTTATGTACTAATTTATTTGTGTTTTCTTTAAAATTGTGAATTGTTGAACTTTTTATGTATTATTAACTCTAAGAAGCTTATATAAATTAATAATAGACTATAGCAATCAAAGCAAATTAAAAACATACTAATTTTCTTCAAATTGATGATTTCATCATAAATTAAAAATACAAATTAAATCATGAGTCCGGAACTTAAATGACCCAAAAACTAAGCAGGTGAACCAAAATAATCCCTAATCATCATCAGAATAGAAGTCTTCAATATCGTCTTCAGAACAATATTTTGGGTTTCTTAAGACATATCTTCTTTCTATAGATGTTAGTTCTCCACCCGTTGATGATGCTTGTTCTTCGGCCAACTTTAGCATGTAAAATCTACAACATCTTGCTGGCATTCTGTTTTTTTCTTTTCTAATCCTTTGTATGGCAACCTCGCAAGAATGTGGATCAGTTCGAGGCATGGCTATTGAGAACCTTGTTTGGATTTGAGAGTTGAGATTTTTCAAGTCACGAACAAAACATTCTGATTTGGCATGCCAATATGCCCATTCTCATCGTAACCCGCAATAATATTCTCGTGGATCTGAATATTTTACATTGCAAAAATCATCATTACGCTCTATAAGAAGGTTGGGTTTCAAACCGTCTATCTTGAGTTCATTGTTATCAAGATAACTCGATTCACCGGAATAGCTGCTATGATTTGAGCTTTCATCACCACTGCTATTCGAATCATTTGGAAAGAATACCTACCATACTGATCAATCTACATTTCTACTACTCGACATTGAATATGTTGCAGTTTAATAACAAATGAAAGGCTACTTATATAGTTGCAACCCCCATGTACCCTTGGGGTCGTCATTATGACCCTATCTATCTACTTTATTATAAAAAAATATTAATAAGATCACGGGGATTCATCTTCATCGGACATCTCGCAGTCTGAATCCCACTTGAATCTGAATTTGACGTAACTATGTTGACCAAATTCTACCCTGAAGCAACGTATTTTCATCCGATTGTTCTCTTCGCGAAAATGATTAAGAGCAAAATTAAACTCTTGTGATGTACCATGAGGCATTGACGTAGCACAACTTTTTGTACGTTTGAGTCCGAGTGCCCTCAAGTTTTGTTCTAGCATATCGGCCTCCCTAACACTCCAATTCCACTCAGCTCCCATTGTATTATTGTATTATTGATTGTATCTATGGTTCGGGTTATTTGAGTATTTAAAATCATCCTCATCTAGTTCCCATGTCCTACCCATTGCTTCGAATATGTTTGCCGGGGTAAAACATGTAATAGAACCAATATCAGAAAATTGATTCCATATTGACATAATAACTCATTTTAATGTGAATGCTAGTTGTTCGTCATTCATGTTATATACTTGTTATATCCCGTATTTCGTACGTCGGGATAATCCGAGTCGACCTCGATAAGTTAAGGACAAGACCGTTCCGAGATACGAAGTAGAGACTTTTGTATGTTTTAAAAGTATAAGTGTGTATGATTTTATTGGCATGGAAATATTAAGGAAACATTTGGGGTCAAAAGCTATTTTTAGAAAGGAAATTAGTTCATGAAAAATGAAAAAAAAAAAAAGGAAAAGAGAGGCATGTGGCCGGCCACATGGGATGTGGGCCATGGCCACATGGAAGTTTAATATATGTAGTGAAAGATGATTAATTGGTCACATTTTTCATCTCCAACCCATAGAAATTTCAAGAAACTTTGAGAGAGAGAGACAGGGGCCATTCGGCCATTGATGAACCGAAAAAGAGCAAGGAGAAAAGGTGATCAAAAATATTTTTCTCAAGCATTTCAACTCATTAGAAGGTGGAGAACAACATGGAGTGGTTGTTGGAGTAGTAAGAACAAGAATTAGTTCAAAAACAAGCCCTAGCTAAGTTGAAGAACCAAGTGAAGAAGGTATGCTTCAATTTCCTTTTTAAATGTTATGAATGGTTTGTGGATGTTGTAGTATGTAGAAATGAATGAAATTCATGAAATATGGATGTTAAGAGTGAAGCCGTGCATATGTGGGTGTTGGCCGTGTGTGTGTGTGTTGTGTAGGAGCAAAGGATTAATGGTATTTAGCATGTTTGCATGTTGTTGTAGTGTGTGAAAATGGATGGAAATCATGAAAATGGCATGTTGATGTTGTATCCGTGTGGAGGGTGTTGGAACCGTGCATATGTAGTATGTATGCCAGGAATGAATTAATTTTATTTAGCGTTTTGTTTGTTGTTGTCGTGTGGATTCCATGTTGATAATGAAAGTTTAATGAATCAATTTGAAGTTGTGATGGTTGTGGGCTGAATTGGAAGCCAATGTAACTTTTATGTAAATTTACATTTAGGATGATAACATTGTTAAAATGAAGATGGTTGGTATAGTTCATGAGATTTGAAAGAAAGAAATGCGTTCGTGTTGTTTATGTTGAGTTGGGGAGATTTTTGGGTAAGATGGTGGTATGGTTGGGTTGTTTGAAATATTGTGTGAATTGCTTAAAATGTCCTTGAATATTGTTTGAATGATTTCGGATTAGTAATTGAACGTATAGTATTGGCGTTAGTTTGATTCTATGTGGTTGAATTGAATATAAGCGAGTGTCGTCGCATTATGTGAAAGAAGATGGTTGATGTTAAAATGTGTTTTGAATTAATGATTGATGTTGTTAGAATGTTTGTTGGTATTGTGGTTGATGAAATTGGCCGAGTTGAATTCTCGGGGTGTCGCATTTACAAGTGGAAATGCGTCAAATTTCAGAGAATAAGTGTTAGTTGAAATTGAACTCCAAGTGCCTTTGGTTAATATTTGGCATTTAATGGCATATTGTAGATCTTGGGAAGTTCGCGACGTAAGTTTGGATTATCTTGGAGAATAGACGAGGTATGTAAAGCTACTTTTTCTTTCTCTTGGCATGTATTAGAGTAAATAAGCTATGACACGATTCTCGAGGTAACTCTACTCTGGTGATCCGAGCATGTCCATGATTCTTAGCTCTCTCTTGATATTCGTATTCTTAATGTAGTCGGATTATAGTTCTTATGTCTTTCGTATGACTATATTTTAAAAGTTGCCTAAAAGTTTTGTCTCCAAAAGAATTTTGTTCTTAAGCGAATCTGAAACTACGAACGTCCGTAACTTTCACAAACGGGCTCGGATCGCTTCGAAACGCTCATAGGAGGTTCCATAATGTATAACATCCCCGACCTTCATAGGCGGGCTCGGATTTGGGTTGACACCTATTCGTGGGCCCGCGAGACTTTCCTTTGTGTACTTCTAACGACTTTTGGAAAGAACTTGAAATGACTACCACCCCGACCCCCGAGTATGATCACTTACTTATCTGTTAAATTTGTAAGGCCAAACCCATCGACAGACACTTGTGGTCGTCCACTTCTTTCACTTGAGCACCTAAAGTGACCCTTGTTCCATTTAGATACTTCATGTGAGTTATTCCTATTCCACTTAGACACTTTTTGCACCGTTTCGGAGCAAAACCAACACAAAGGGGGCGCCACCTATCGCACATACGCTCCAAAAGCCCCAATTTTTAATGGTCAAAACTCCACGAATTTACAAATTAGTAAATTTACAATTAAAATGAGTTGACACAATTTAATTGAGTTGGCACAATTTAAAATGAGCTGGCACAATTTAATTGGCCACTTAATCCACGTAGGAGACGACTGGTGTTGGTTTTGCTCCGATAACGGTGCAAAAAGTGTCTAAGTGGAATAGGAATGACCCACCTGAAGTGTCTAAATGGAACAAGGGCCACTTTAGGTGCTCAAGTGAAAGAAGTGGACGACCATGGGTGTTCGTCGATGGGTTTGGCCAATCTGTAATGAGGAATTGCATGTATATATGATTTTGATGCGTAACTATGATGGCCAAAGTTCTATTTTGATATGTTCCCGAGAAACATTCGGGAGAAACTAGATTTGACTATTGGTTAGCTTTTAAATGAAGGTTCGTTTTGATTATTCTGTTGAATTGGTAATGACGATTATGTGTGTGTGTGACCTCTTACTACTCGCTCGTGCGTATGATTATGATCTCTATTCACCGAGTCCCGGCCAGACATGTTTTCATGCGCGCCTTTGCTATATTATTGTTCACCGAGTCCCTCGATAGCAGGGCCGGGACACGCTATGTATATGATGATATGATGATGACATGACTCTATTTACCGAGTCCCTCTCCGTAGGTCGGGACACGCTATCCATCGAGTCCCTCATTAGAGGCCGGACACGCTATTCACCGAGTCCCTCGCAGAGGGTCGGACACGCTATATGGATATGTATATGATGATATGATCTTATCTACCGAGTCCCTCACTAGAGGGCCGGGACACGCTATATGTATACGATACGCGTAATGATTGTCTGATTGTGTCACTAAGCCCATGACAGGTTGGATATGATAGTGTTAGGCCTGGTTTGTGTTTAAGGGTAAGTAGGTCTGATATTCTGATTATTGCCCTCACTTCTGTACTTTTACTTCAGTTATGTTCCTGTTACCGTATTTCATGCTTTACATACTCAGTACATATTCCGTCGACCCCCCCCCTTTCTTCGGGGTCGCGTTTCATGCCCGCAGTACGTACGATCATTTCCGCGCGCCGCTTAGGACTTCCATTCTGCTGTTGGAGTGCTCCCTTGTCTAGGAGCCCGTATTTGCTACAGACTTCTCTGTTATATATGTATATACTTATTCAGGGGTACGGCGGAGCCCTGTCCCGTCATATGATTCTGTTATTACTCTTAGAGGTCTGTAGACATAAATGTGGGTTGTGGGTAGCAATGTTAGTGGTGTTCGAGTTCTGTATATTTTCGGGCTGTATATATAATATATGTATATATGTGTGTGCGATGCGGTGCTTGTATGTGCGAATAAGTTCTTATTATGTTGATTATGATCGGATTATAGCTGATAGGTGGGTACGAGTGCCCAGCTCGGGCACTAGTCACGGCCTACGGGGTTGGGTCGTGACAATACTACTCCTTGATTTGATAACACGACGCTCGCTTTTGACCCCTTTATATGACATACTTATATTGCGCAACATTTAAATGCGCAAAATATGAGTTTTCGGAATGACATCCTTGATTTGACAGCACTATGCTCGCTTTTGACTGCTTTATATGACACACTTGTATTGCGTAACATTTAAATGCGCAAAATATGAGTTTTCGGAATGACATCCTTGATTTGACAACACTATGCTCGCTTTTGACCGCTTTATATGACACACTTATATTTCGCAACATTTAAATGCGCAAAATATGAGTTTTTGAAATGACATCCTTGATTTGACAACACTATGCTCGCTTTTGACCGCTTTATATGACACACTTATATTTCACAACATTTAAATGCGCAAAATATGAGTTTTTGAAATGACATCCTTGATTTGACAACACTATGCTCGCTTTTCACCTCTTTATACAACACACTTATATTGCGCGACATTTAAATGCGCAAAATATGACACTTATATAACAAAACTTTTATATAACTCATTCAGTTAAAAAACTCACATTTTAAAAATGCCTAAATCAAGATGGTTCATTAAAAAAAAAAATATCATTCATTACAAGAAGAAAATACTTAAGATTCATAATATAAGACAATTCGAATACATCAAGAAGAATTAAAATGCATTCATAAAATCATGAGGTTCTTCAATCACGAGAGGTTGTTCCACTACGAGAGGTTTTTCCACCACCAGAGGTACTCGCACCACCACGGCCCCATAGGTTAGACAAACGCTTATTGTGGCCAAACTCCTTACAATCGAGCACCTTCGAGCGTATGTCCTATCCGGAACATCCATTTGATTGAGAATCTAAGTTCGTGTGTTAACACGCAATTTACGGATATACTCCTTGTTAGCAATCATTAACAATGGCTTGTTTGGCCAATAAGCCTGATCACCAAATGGGTAGAAACAATTGGCATACGCTTTAGGATAACTTTTGATGCAGTATTCTGATGCCACGTAATTTGATATCCTTTTTCCAATTGCCTTAAAACACTTGATGGCATGAGTACACGGCATGTGGTATGATTGTCACTTATCACAACTATACGTTCTCATCATCTCATAAACGGTATGAATGTTGCCTCCCCGACCTTGGTAATAACCTATCCTGACTCCAAACACATGTTCAGCATAGTTATACTCTACCATCGTGTGTAGCTCACATTTTTTCCAATGATGCTCGAACATTTTTGCAGGATTTGGCATCTATTTCCCACCATCTGCTAATATGGTTTTGGCCTGTCTTGTACTAGCCACAAACCGCTGCACAACTTGCTTGTAAGTCATTCTCACCATTGCAGTAACGGGTAGCCCCCGTGCATATTTTAACAAACCATTGAATGACTCTGAGCAGTTTGTTATTAGCATTCCCCATCTCCTGCCTTCATCCGTATGTAATGTCCGTATGTCAACGTTAATTGACTTCAACCAATTATATGCTTCCGGCTTCACTGCCTTGATCATCTCCATCCGCGCAAGAAACTTTTTTGCTTGATGCTCTATTGCAGTTGCCCACATCAATTTGTTTAGTGTCTTTGTTTTCAAAGACAGTTTGAAAATTTGCCTTTATGTGCCTTAAACAAAAGCGATGGTAAGCAAAGGGAGGCTGCCACCCCGCCAAATGAAACATATTGTTCAACATGCCGTGATGTCGATCAGATAGCATGCATACACCTATACGAACCTTAATAACTTATCGCCTCAAATGTGTCAAATACATCCCCCATGTCTGGTTGCTCTCGTTAGCGGCAATGGCGAAAGCAAGAGGGAATATCAACCCATTAGCATCCATTCCTACTGCAATTAATAGCTTGACGTCATATATCCCGTACACATACATGCCATCTATGGATATGACTGGCCGGCAATAAGCAAAACCATCAATGCATGGTTTGAATGTCTAAAACACAAAACTGAAAATATTACCGGGCACACAAGGTTGGATGTCGAGCTCCCACTCTACAATAGTGCTAGGATTGAATTTTGTAGAGCTGCCATATACCTCGGCAACTGTTGGAAAGAGCCCTCTCATGTACCATCAATCATCTCAAAAGAGCGCCTATGCCCGAGATATCCCTTTCTCTTGCTTATCGTTTTACGATATACTCTCTCAACGTTTCTAATGCAATCTTTGATGGGGATCCTGGACAAGTTTAAACAAACAACATTTAGCAATGATAATTTAATTGATGTCAAAATTATAATGAACTTGGTCGAATAGGTTACCTTGGGGTTTCTACAATGTCAACAAGTAACACTCGAACAATCATATTTGTATCTAAATTAAAATGAGCTGCTCCATTCTCTTCCATATCACAAGTGTGACAGGGGTGGAATTTTGTGATAATCCACATACTATCATGAGTAACAATACCCCAAAGCATCCATTGACAACCTTAATACTGTCGTCTGCAAACCAGTCTCCATATCTTTTGGGTTGAATCATCAACCCTAAACTCGTTCATTTCCTTTAAGCTATAAATTTTGACGGCCCTTTGCAATGCCTTTTTGGATTCGAACATCATATTTTTTGCAAGGTGAACTTCATCATTTACAAGATCGACCGGTTCTTTCCATAATTTTTAGTAAATTGGATCATCTTATCTGGTGAAAACAAAGGCATCAACACGACTTTAAAGATTGACAAGATATGGAATCACATCAAAATGCCACTGAATTGGGCTTTCTGCCATCGGTACGTGCTGATGAATTGGGCTTCCTGCCAGCGATTCTTGCTGGTGTGGCTGACTTTGCATTATTTCTACTAACTGTTGTTCCTGCCTATGAGAAACATCAACCTCATTATCTGATATATTTACGTCATCATCATCAGATACCTCTGCATTCGGTATATCATCGCTATCACTCGATGATGTTTCTATATGATTTGGATAATCATCACCATCTAGTAAAGGCCTCTTCGTACATGAAAAATAGATAACATATTTTAAATTCCAACATCATATATATATATATATATATATATATATATATATATATATATATATATATATATATGTATTATTTAATATCAAGGTGATGAACCTACAGATAATGATCAATATTGTCAGGGTTGGAAGAAAGATCAACTGCACTGAAATCAACTTTTGGTACCACTGTCGAGTTTTGTGAATAGTTTTCACTACAGAGGCAGTTCAAGTATTGCAAATACTAAACATCAAAACACTTATATTATTTAATTAATAAAAAGTATACATACCGATAATAATTAACTTCACCGAGCTGAGAGGATTGCCCAATATTACTCATATCAGGAGTATAACCCCTAAAAAGATACAAAAAAATATTACTATTACCATACATATAATAAAATAAACATATGCTACTACACAAAATAATAATTAAAAAATGGATATTTACCAATTTTCATCGTAATTTTAATTAAATTGCTGGCTTAGAATTTCCAGTGACACTTGACCACTCAAAATGTCTCCATAAGAACTCAAGTCCGAATAAGTGTTACCATGAGTAGGCTGGACTTGAGGGACTTCCTGACGAGTCCTGGCCAAGACTTCATTACAACTGTGAGGTATCTTTTCAACATACATTTCAAGAACATTGAGGGTGATTAACCCCCTATATTCTTCCGGCGCCCTCAAATATTCCCTCAAAGACTCGTCATCAATGATATTCAACTCCCCATAAAGCACTAAACCCTGCGGTGCAATGAATATTGGATATCTGCCTATAACAGATAATCCATACTCATGATTACTTTTCATTCTTTTGTGTATGACATTCAGTCATGTTTCGTAAACCTAAGTAGTTGGAAATTCAACATGGTATTATGGTTTAATACTATAACGAACAATATTATTATCATGGAGAATCTCTCCATCCCAAAATAAAAAAATCTTAACAGTTGAATGAGAGAGACCATTTTTTTTATGAACTTTGGAGTTATTTTTTTTTTCAAGAACTTGAAAAAATATGACTAAACTTATGAAATGGATGAGTTTTTACCTCATCCAAATTTCATATTAAATAGAAAAAACATGAGCTAAAACTGAACATTTAAAAAACGTGGGCTGCTAAATAATACTACCTATTACGCTGCGCAAAAGGTAGTATTGTAACTTTTTTTTTAGTGGATATTTTGGATCAAAATTCCACTTTGTGGTTCAATCAAGTTGCCGAGTCTAAGGCCCCATTTGGACATGGTTTGAAACCATGGTTTTAAATCATGTTTGGATATGCAATTTGGATATTTTAAGTTGTATTTTCTCTTATAGACATAAAAATCCCACAAATTGTGAAAACTATCAAAAACATTCTCAATTCTTATACAATCTTACCAAATGAGCAAGTCATAGTTCATAACAAAATTAGTACACTACTAGAAGGCCTTTCTAAAAAATACAGCATCAATTAATCAAACTTTAGTTCAATAAAAATGAAAATTTAACATGAATAGTAATGTAACTACTCTTTAATAGAATCCTCCCACATAAATTAAAGGTTGGTAGACATAAATAAAGGTTGGTGGAAGTTAATGAGATTGGTAAATGATTGATGAGGTAATTGTTAAAAATATCTACCAACTTATGGATTTTTTTTACAAAATATAAACTTATGGATTAAATTTTATATTTAAAAAAGTTGAAACCATGATTTCAAATCCTAAATCATGTCTTTTTGAATGATTTGGGGTTTGAAACTATGATTTAAAATTATGAGTGAAAATGCATATCCAAATGCTAGTTTGGGATCATGTTTGAAAACGCATGTCCAAACGCCTACTAAGTGTCTTCACGTATAACTAGAAATTGTTTGAGATTTTAATGAAGGGGACAATGAATTGGAATTCGCACCAAAATCCCTGTCCAATGTTTTGTTTTGGACATGTAGTATTACACTATTATTGATGAGGGATTAGAGCTTGATTTGAAGTCCTTGTCCAATGTTTGAAATTTGGAACATGTCAGATAATTTGTCATTATTATTTTAGTCTAATCAAGTCCAGTATATGATACTCCAATTATTTTAGTGGCAAAATAGTTAGCCTCATTTACTTTAATTATTATTTAAGTGCATTTTAAAGGCAACAAATTTGACACGACGTGTAAGATTTTGATTTGCTTATTATTGTCCATTAAGGTGCTGCTAACACCATTTGGCAAAGGGACCCCCTTAGCTTATTGATATTGACTGACATGTCAATAGGCATTTAGTTGGCCTTTTGTTTCGTCAAAGAAATTTAGTAGCATCCGAATACTAAATCATACTAATCTAATTACTAAGATTAAGTGATTGAATAAAATGAAAACGCATCTCTAATCATGATTTGTTAAAAGAAAACTATATGAAAACACATATCATATCATGCATCTAACTATTTAGTGTAAACATCAGACTTTTACCCTCTTGCTAATTTCGTCGCTTTTATTTAAAAGTCATTCTGATTTGCCTCCATTTGTGTATCGTAAAGTATCCCCACAATTCCTCAAAAATAGAAACTGGAAAATCAATTTAGAGGATAATCCGACTTATGAAGCAACCCATACTAATGATATCTCATGTACTAAAAAGCATCACTTTATAGTTTAACAAACAGCCCTGCATGCCTGATCTTCCCTAATTTATTTAAGCCTAAATGCTTGGAAATCATAAAACTTTGGCTCTAATTTGGACCAAAACTTGGTTTAGTTCATTGAAGGAAAAAACCATAACGACAGCCTCGTGGTTATTCGACCAGGTTAAAGTGAAAGCATACACGTTAACCTTGTGCTGTCAGTGATATATTTCCAAATACTAGATGGCGTATGCCCGTGCACAATATTTTAGATTATAGTGTATCTATGCGTATGTAGTTATTTTTTGATATTGCTTGATTATTTTAATATGGGATCTATTTTTTTTTATATTGCTTTTTTTTTATTTTTTTATTTTTTTAATATAGGGTTCACTTTTTTTTTTTTTTTTTTTTTTTTTGTAACATGTGTTGGAGGTGGACGACGATACCACCTCCAATGCCCATGTTGAGCACCGGCCCAACACTTTGGATTATAGTGTATCTATGTATATGTAGCTTTGTTTGGGTAGTGATAAGATATATATACTATGTTCAAAACATGATTAATTTAACATTGTAGTTTGTGCTCCGTATCCAAAACTTTATTATGTTAGTGTTTGCTACGAATACAAAGTTTGCACAAATTTATTAATACTTTTTAAAAGAGAAGACTTGTTTAAAACGAAACTATTTTCCTCTCTTTCAGACAAAATAATAGCAATATTTAAGCATCAGTTAATACTTTAAATTTTAATTCGATTAATTTAAAGGTGTAAAATATTCTATTGTTAATGTATATAGATTGGAACTAAACAATACTTATTATTTTTTATCAAATTTTGATTTGGATAATTCTAATTCAAATTATTAAATTAATTTTACATGTTTAAAATGAAACAAAGTAGAAATTTGATTTTCTATTTAAACGAAGAACTATTATTTTTTAATTTTTGGTGAATATTCTTGGTTTAACTCATTTTACTTGTCATGTTGTATTTTGCGCGTTTTTTTTAAGGAAACGTCAATTAGAATTATAATTTGACTAATTTACCTTATTTATTATTTGATCTCCATTTAATATTATTTTTTTCTTTTACGACATTAATCTCTTTTCACATTTATTAGAGTAAGAATAAAAATTAAAATATAAATATTTTAAGTATATTTATTTTAGTAAACATAACAAATAAATGACATGGCGGAATAGCAAATATAGCAATTAAATATCTAGATTAGATCTCAAGCTAATATAAGAAAAGAAAGGAAATTGTATGAATTTGCCTACTTAACCTTTCGAAGAAAAGTAATAATACAGGGCCCATGTTTTTTACTGTGCAATAATTTCATTTGCTCCCACTAATGGGTTGATACGCATGTAGCAATGATTCCACTATTATTGACTTGATGGGGATACTTTGGGAAGTACATGAATATT
Source organism: Lycium ferocissimum (assembly GCF_029784015.1). Taxonomy (NCBI): domain Eukaryota; kingdom Viridiplantae; phylum Streptophyta; class Magnoliopsida; order Solanales; family Solanaceae; genus Lycium; species Lycium ferocissimum. The sequence goes on from NC_081343.1 coordinate 45,935,937, forward strand.
GTTTGATTTTTTAATATATGCGGTGCACGTTTTTTTTTTTTTTTGACATTGCTCGTTTTTTTTAATATGGGGTCCACTTTTTATTTTTTATTTTTTTTATATTGCTTAATTTTTTTTAATATGAGGTCCATCATTTTTTTTTATATGAGTTTGGAGGATTTTATTTGATTTTTTTTAACATGGGGTCCACTTTTTATTTATTTTTTATTTACACATGAGTTGGGGACGGACGATGATCCATCCCCCAACCCATGCTTATACATAGTATAAATATAAATATAAATAAAAAAACAAGATACATAAATATCATTTGTACTCTAGCACAAATGTGAAAAACAAGATGGTGCCATTTGCAAGCGCTAGGAGACAGATGCATGGTCCGTACCGCCGTTTTAATTGGCCAAAATGCGTAATTAAGGCTTCGTTAAGATCACCATTTTGAAGCTGTCCCAATATAAATCATGCAAATTGTACATGTATTTTCAGTATCATATCTTGGCTACAACATCGAAATTTGTTCATTAAAACAATCAAATATTCCCTGTTTAGTGTTTTTGATACAGAAAATTGCCAAATTAGGCAAATCACTCTCTCCAAAATGGTTACTACACCTATATGTAATACTCCATTCTTTTTTCGGGTAAATACTTATCCACACGACTGCATGAGATGTTTACACAAATCAAAATTAAAGTAAGAATACATATGACTTAATTATGTTCTAAGTGGTAAATGAGTGTATGAGTAATGATGTTAACACCTGATGTGGACATGTATTTACCATTTTACCCCTTCCCTGCTTCCCTTTTTTCTTTTGAAATTTGAAAAAAGTAAAAGTAAATGTACACACACGTGTCATTTCCCCTTTAAAGTTTGAGTAAACGTTTATATTGGACTCTTTTTTTTTTTTTTTTTTGGTCTCATTTTTGCAGTTTGGGTCGAAAGCAAGTGGGCTATTTGCAGGACTATCCATTGCTGGGGGTGGTCTTTAATTTTTGTCCCTCAAATCAGTGATTTTTAATTTTTGTCTTTCGCTAAAAGCTTCTTAGTTCCGGGTTCGAAACTCACTCAGTCAAAAATTAAAAAAAATTAGCAAGGCATAAGTTGAGATTCGCAGTGCCTTGGGTTTCAAATTCTGCCTTCAGGCAAAAAATAAAATTAAAAAAAAAATAATTTTGCTGGAATTTTGCAAACCTATGTCTTAAGGCCTAACTTTGGGCAAAAGTTAGGCCTTAAGGCAGAGGTTTGCCTTCAGGCCTAATTTTAGGTAAGGCAAACTTCTATCCAAATTTCTGCCTTGTGAATCTCAACTTCTGCCTTGCTTATCCCAACTTCTCCTTGCGATTTTTTGTTTTTACTGAGCCTGGGTTCGAACTCAGGACCTCTGGGTGTTAAGCGAAGGGCAAATATTAAAGACCACCAATTTGAGGGCAAAAATTGAAGAGCACCCCAAAAGCAGGGCAATCCGCGCAAAAAATAGAGCATTAAGCTCTCGAGGACATCTACTTTTTTTGTGCGGATTGCCCTTCTTTTGGGGTGGTCTTTAATTTTTGCCCTTCTCCTAATACCCCGAGTTTCTGGGTTCGAATCTCGGCTCAGTAAAAAAAAAAAAAAAAAAAAAAAAAAAAAAAAATCGCGAGGCAGAGATTTGGATTCGTAAGGCAGAATTTTGCCTTCAAAACTCTGCCTTAAGGCAGAGAACAGGTTGGTTTTGCAGGCTGAGTAAAAGTTGTGGCTAATGCTAAATGTAAGAACCGAACAAGTGGCATAAACGAAGCTCAACAAAGGAGAAGAAAAAGCTAAGAAAGAGGAGGAATCCTAAAGTGATTACAAAAAGCTGCAGAAATAAGCTAGGCTATGGTCAGTAAGCACCAAGTAATTTTTAGCGAAGACAAAAATTAAAGACAACCAATTTGAGGGTCAAAAAATTAAAGACCACCCCCAGCAAAGGCCAATCCTGCAAATTGCCTGGACATCTATAGGATCGGCCCAATTCTCACATGGCTTCGAAACCCAAATTTCATGCTCAGTTGTTGGCCTTTAGGCATATCTTTTCCTACTAATTCACAACTAGATTTGCAGTACATTGTTTTTTATCAAACAGTAAAAAGAAAGAAAATCTAATTTGGGATAGCGTAATTTCTGCAGGCTCAACCTGAAACATTTGAAATTGTCCAAAACACAATTGCCAAGCAGCTATCGGTTGATGTGAATACTGTGACACGCCACACCAGGTTTGCTAATTTGGGTCCTGATTCTCTTGACACCGTATGTAATGATTTTGTTCACTGATATAGTGTATAACTATCTTGCATGTTGAGAAGAAGTTACATACCCACAATATATAACTATCATAACCAATTTGATATGATAACGTTTAAAAAAATGTAACATGTAAATATATAATACTATGTCAAAACATGTTAAAAATATATATATCGATACGTGTGAAAAGTCTCTATGCCGTCGATGTATAAATTGAATAGTTTTCAATATAATCTCTTCTCTTTTAGTCCGCTAACATTTTTTTTTTTTTGATTTGGGAAAGGGGTAGGTCAGTGGGTGTGGAGGGGATTAAATTTCAAGAAATATTTATTATATGATTATCTAAAATTGTAGGTGGAAATAATGATGGCTCTAGAAGAGAAATTGGGAGAGTCAATTGGAGAAGGAGGAGCTCAGAACATTGCCACTGTCCAAGATGCTGCCGATCTCATTGAAAAAGTGAAGGAAATTGCAGCTTGATATGATGCGCTTCCAATCATATATCTGAAATGATCAATTTGAGTCCAGACATAATTAGCTGTGAAATTTACCATCCTATTTTAATTTTTTCATTTTGTTTCCATATGCCATGGCCAATGCTTACAATATTTTATCCTAACCAGAAATTTTGCTATTACTTCCAAATCCTTTCAAGATTTGGTCCTCCATTTATGAAGTACAAATACAAATAAACAACAAATGCTTTTTTTCACTGTCATTCATATATGTGTAACTCTTGATGTGTGACGAAATCACAATCTTTATATTAGGTACGAAATATTTGATTGCTATTTAATATGCTCCTGATGCTTTATCAGATCTTTAAAGCAATCAATCTTCTTTAATTTGTGCAAACAACTACACATAAGATGCTAAACTAAATTCCCTGACTTCAATGCATCCATAAGCACAGTGGCTGAAATATTAGTTAATTACAGTCAAATTGGCTGTATTAACAAATTTACTTTCTTAACAGAATATAGCATAAGATCATTAATTACAAAAAATTTTAAGGTAAGAAGATAATATTTCTCAAGGGTTGCTTAATATTCGACAGTAGTATAAGATATTAATGCAACTTTGGTCACGAGAACTGCATTAAATCACGCATTCTTACATAATTTTTGAACTTCAAATCCATAATATTTAGAAGATTTTTAACATGTCTTACACCACATGCATGAGTTGAATACGAAGAAGATGAAGCAATAATTATTGATTTTTTGTTTTTGTTTTTTTGTTTAGAACATCATAAAGCATATGGTAAATCAAAAGTAAATTATGAAATTATACCAACTAAGACTAATTGTGGAAAAACAAAAGAAGAGTCATTCAACATGCAAATACAAAATAACGCCAAAACATTTAAGAGATCTTGAAAGCAAAGTGTTAAAATGAGTATTTGATACCAGGTGAGAAATAAATAAAGTGTCGCCTTGCTAAATACTCATTGGCTATAAAATGAATTTGGGGCAGTTGATAGCTGTTTGCTATTAGATCAATGCTTCAATTTTAAACAGTCAAGGGCGTAAACTAGACACAATATAGTAGATGAAAATTATGAGAAAACAATTTTTGTTGGCAGTGAGAAAAAACAAAATTTGAATCTTAGTGAAAATAACCAAAATGGAAAATTTCTTATCATCCTACCCCTTTGGCCCTAGATTAAATTCCAAATATTTGCAGGTTATTTTAAATAAGTGTTATGTCTATCAAAATGACTCATTATTTCAACTTAAAACATAAAATATAGAATTTAAAGTTTGAAAAGTAAGTTTTAGAATCCTTTTAATTTTTTATACATGAAACGCCAAATATGTTTTCATATTCAATTCGATAATATGTTTTCATATTCAATTCGATTTTAACTTCAAATATCCTTTTTCAATTTTGACTTAAACCCTACTTTTCTTAATCTATTTGATCTTATATATTTTTACTGGATCTTATGGAGCGTGCTTATATACAACATCATTCATGGGATATTTTTGAAAGTCACACTGAAAAAAGGGAGCGAGTTATTAGATAAAAAGAAAAATAATTTGGACCAAAAAAAGTGACTTGGACAAATATACATTGATTAGTTGCGTCAGTAAAAAATAAAATAAAATATAACCATACACATTCTATATATCCTACAGTAAGTCTAAAACGACAGCCTCTTCGATACAATATTGATGATCTTATAAGTATTAAAGTCAATTTATATCCAAACACTTATTAAGTAGGTGTTTGGTCATAAAAATCAAATATTTTTCACTTTATTTGGTATTTTAGAGTTAGAGTTGAAGATAAAGTTATGTTTGGTTATAATTTTTGGAAAGAATATTTGATTGTTTGAATGTATTGAAAATAAAAAAAATGGCGAAAAAAAGTGAAAAATAAGTTTTTATTGTTTTTCAAATTTCAAATATAATTTCAAGTTGTATTTGAAATTTTTATGGCAAATATGATAAAGTGAAAAAAGAAAAAAAGTGAATAATTCTCATGGGCAAACAGGCCCTAAATCTTGCTTAACCTAATTATAGAATTAAATTAAATACTTAATAAGACATTATAGATTTTTTTTTATTACTCCTTTCGGATTAAAAAAAGAGTTCACTTAGCCTTTTTTTCGGATAAAAAAAAGAAGCTACTTAACAAATTAAAAAAGAATTAACTTTATTTTTCCATATTTGCTCCTATTAAGTGTTATATGATTAAATTTCAATCCCTATTTAATTAGGAATAATTTAATTAAATTATAATTTTTTTAAAGAGTATATAAATGGTTAAGTGAATTTTTTTTTAATCCGAAAGGAATATTATACCGAAGGTAGGGGAGAAACGATTCGAGCCGTCAATAATAAGTTAAAAGTTGAGGTAGTCAACGACTGCATCCCACAGACATTATAGATTTGCACAGTGCAGACCACGTAAAAACAAATCAAGCAGTGAACTGATGTGTGAATGACACAGCACCAACAGTACACATCAATTAATACAACTAATTAATTACTACAAGCATAGTACAACATTTGGGCTTTTTATCTCTTTTCCCCATGAACATACTCTGTCACCAAAACTTCTTTCTCTATTCTTGTCTCAGTTCTTCCATGAACTGAAAAAAATCCAAAAAAAAAAAAGAAAAAAAATTAAAAAATCACAAATCCTGTTAAGATGCTATCAGCATCAGAACCACCGGCAACCGCCGCCACTCCACCACCGCAATCCTCCGATGACGACTTCTTCTCATCAGCATCGTTAGCATCAACGTCTGCCACGTCATCACCGTCCACGTCACCACCACAACCTCATCCACAGATCCCAATTACATGGCCTGATGACGGAACCCTAACCCTAACTTGGGTTAACAATCTAATGCTAGCATTTGATTGGTCATCTAAGAATCTATCTCCTGAAGAACTTCCATCTGTGTTGCCTGTACCTGTTTTTGATAAGCTTGTATTGACGGGTTCGAAGATCTTGCATAAAGAGACTAATTGTGTGTGTATTGATAGCGGGTTAGGGTTGGGTTCGGATTCGAAGGTGGTTGTTGTTGGGGATGTACATGGGCAGTTGCATGATGTGTTGTTCTTGTTGAGAGATGCGGGTTTTCCTTCTGATGATCGGTTTTTTGTGTTTAATGGGGATTATGTTGATAGAGGTGCTTGGGGTCTTGAGACTTTTCTTCTTTTGCTGGCTTGGAAGGTAAAAAAAAAAAAAAAAAAAAAGAGATTGAATTAAGGTTTTGGACTATTTGTTTCCTGTGGTGATTTTTGTGACCTTAATACAAGGAAAGACGACATTTTTAATTGATTTCTATGGAAATAAATGTTTTGGTTGTGCTGTTACTCACTCAATTATCTTTCTAGTTAGAATATTAAGGTAATGTAGCTTGAAATTCTGTTTGGTAATGTTTAGCATCAATTATGCTGCCTACCCATGAAAAGTTATTTATTATGGGTGTTTGGGGTCTTGAGACCTTCCTTCTTTGCTGGCTTGGAAGGTTAAAAAAAAAAAAATAGTTGAGGTTTTGGACTCTTTGTTTCCGGTGGTCATTTTGTGGCCTTAATACAAGGAAAGACGAAAGCTTTAACTGATTTTTTATGGAACTAGTCTTTAGGTTGAGTTATTTGGAACTTACTCAGTTGATCTTTCTATTTAGAATATTAAGGTAATGTAGTTTGAAATTCAGTTTTGGTAATGTTTAGCATCAATTATGCTGCCTACCCATGAAAAATTATTTAGTATGGAATTTGTATTTTGGTTGAGTTAGCTGTAACTCACTCAATTATCTTTCTATTTAGAATATTAAGGTAATGTAGGTTGAAATTCAGTTTTTGGTAATGTTGAACATCAATTATGCTGCCTATCCATGATAAGTTATTTATTACGGGCACTACGTAGCACGAGTTGTGTTCAGTTTTATGTGGTCACTCAGCATGGAGAATTAGGTTTTGTAGATCTTGCGGAGGTATTCTGTCTTAGAGACTGATTTTCTCACTCTGTCTATGGCAACGTCATTTAACATTTTGGAGGTGTTCAGCAACAAAATGCTGAAGCAAAATGCGACACTGATCTAAACTTTAAAGTACCAGGCTCCATATCAATTCATGGGTAATCTGTAGAATAGGCAAATTTAGTTTTGGTTAGGCTTTATTACCCTGCATCTTCCTGAAGTGCTGTCTCAATTACAATTTTTCCTAGGTTATATTGGTCCATTCATGTGCCTTGTCTTGCTGGGATACGATGATATGCGTCAAGTAGTAGTGAGCTTGTAGCACCTAACTTCAACTTGATAGTTGATGTGTTGTAGCTTTGAAGTCAAGTTTTTCCATGTAAATAATTTCTAGCACATATTAGACAAATACAACTCTGAATATTCAATGGAACTGTATATTTTTTTCAGGTTCTTATGCCCAATAGGGTGTTTCTCCTTCGTGGAAATCACGAGTCAAAATACTGTACTTCTGTTTATGGTTTTGAAAAGGAAGTTCTGGCCAAGTATGCGGACAGTGGGAAACATGTCTATAGAAAATGTTTAGGATGCTTCGAAGGACTTCCTCTTGCCTCCATTATTGGTGGTAATGTCTATACTGCACATGGAGGTATTTTCCGCAGTGTTGCTGTCACTCCAGCTAAAAGAGCTAAAGGGAAGAAGAACCGTAAAATAGTATTGAATCCTGATGTAAGTGCTTTATCTCTTGGTTCTATGGAGGAGTTATTAAAATCCAGGAGATCTGTCCTTGATCCTCCTTGGGAAGGTACAAATTTGATACCTGGTGATGTATTATGGTCAGACCCTTCAATGAAGAAGGGACTTTCCCCAAATAAAGAAAGAGGAATTGGTCTCTTATGGGGTCCGGATTGTACAGAAGATTTTTTGAAGAAGTTGAATTTAAAGGTATACTGCTTGAACTGTACTTCTTTGTATATGCTCTTTTCTTCTTTTTTATTGACATTGCCCTGCTGCTAAATTTCTTTGAAGTTGTCTTTTCTCAGAGCTTATAGTACATTTTATCGTTCGTTTCAGAATGAAATTATACAATATATTATGTATTGTTCGGACGGTTATATGGTGCGAATGGTGTGATTGGACGTACTATTTGTCAGATATAATCGTTGAGTTTGTAGTTCTTGGATTTGATTTCTATAGCTTCTATTTTAAACTATGTTTGGTTGAGGTATAAGAAGGAGGGTTCGAGGAGTGGAAGTAAATGTGGAAAGAATAAGGGTTATTTCTCTCACATATACAAGTAAGTAAAAGAAGAGGTGGAGTAATTGGAAGGTTTAGGTTCCCCTCATGGTAGCTTTTTAAATCCTTCCAAAACTAAATGAGAAAAGGAGGAAGTATATCACTTTTACTCAGTTTTCAACTTTTCCAACCATATTAGACAACTGGGTGCAAACTAATTAATATCTCACCTAAGTAATGGAAACCAACTATTTTCTCTTCCTTTACTCTCCCCTCATTTTTTTTTTCTAGAACCAAACATATTGTTATCCAACCTCTGATGTATTTTATCATAGTCATAACAATTCAGTTGCGCCTTTGTTGTAACTTGTAGCCATTTTTATAGTGATAAAATAATAAAATTTCTTTAAAAGAAGGGCAAAAACTGGCCCGTATATAAGAATAAGAAGTACACCAAAAAGTAGAGAAGCTTACACAATGTTTTCTACTAATGACGTCACTTAATATTTGAATCCATCAATTTTCTTCTCATATGACAGTTCAAATGTTGGGTCATTACCTTATCTGTATAGTCATGGAGGTATGTTCATTTCTTCCTTAAAGATGATCATAGAAACTTTACTATCAGGCAAGGCCGCAAGGGAAATGACCCAATGTACTTTCAGATGGAAATTAATTAATTAACATATTTTGAGTCCATGAGAAGGATAAGCATAACTAATCAAAGCAACTCCAAAGATCGAATGAGGAGAGCACTGCTCTGTATCCAGTTGTCTTTTCATTTTTATCAACCTGAAGGGGGCTGGCTGTAGCATATTTTTCTTGAGGAGAGCACTGCTCTGTATCCAGTTGCAAGGCTAATAGTGTTAACCAATAACAAGTGCATGAGTTTTAGCGATAACCATACTGGGAATCTTAGAAAATTATGTGGTTACCCGTACTTATTTAAGTAAGAAAAGGATCTGGTTATTGTTTCCTTAAAAACTAGTACATAAAGATAGTAGTGCACATTAATATCTGAAATTATGTCCTAGGGATACATACTGAACAACCTCAGGACATGAATTTACTCGTACTTGGAAGTGCAAAACCAACTCAGATTTAGCTTTATCGTGCTGCAACATCACTTGATAAGGATGAGATAACACTCTGTTGAATGTTGTAACTGTAATAGGTCGCTAGTGTTGGTTCTTACCTGGGATCGTTTCCTGGAAGTGCAGTACAATCATTTAACTGGAAAAAAAAAGGGGAAAAAAAGTTGTATGAGATCTTAATTGGAAATATCCGTCGACGAAGCATCTAGCCACCTAAAGACCCAAGATAAAGTGAAGAAACGCAAAGGATTAAAGATAATTTTACGAGACATAGGCCTCTCGAGTAATAGTTTGCATGTTTGAGATTTTTCTTATATCACATCTATCCTTTTTATGTTTACATTATTCAGGTAGCTTTAGGTTCTTGTATTTATGTGAGCTTGACATCTTCCGTTGTAGCTTTTATCTATGAAGAAATTGCTAACACTTTGGTCTTTAATTGTCGCTACCTCAGTTGATTATAAGGTCACATGAAGGTCCAGATGCAAGGGAAAAGCGACCTGGACTTGAAGGAATGGATCAAGGGTACACTATAGATCATGATGTCGCATCCGGGAAATTGATTACAGTATTTAGTGCACCAGACTATCCACAGTTTCAGGTATCGTCAATTTGACCATTCACTATCTTCATACTTTTTCACCTTACATGGTCCCCCTCTTGTCCACAGTTTCGTATTTTGTGTTATACTTGAGTGTGCTGTCCATCTTTACTTTATGAAAACGTCTGGTGTGTTTACTTTCAGTCTCCCAAAGAAGGGTAGTGCCTCTTTAAAGTTACACTATGTTACTGTTGATAGAAATTGTGTGAATGCTTGTAAGCTTTGTTGATCCTAAATATCTTTTCATGAAATTTGTGCACAATAAGCGTATTAATGGTATATTAGAAGCATTTATCTTCTATTGCCGTGGCCCCGTGCTTTCAATGATTGCATCAGCCAGATGTAGAAATGGTAAGAATGAGTTGTGAGGAATTTTTTTAATTTGGCATCCAATACTTAGCAAAGATGCATAAAGAACTACACTCTTCAATGGTCGTATCTTCCATATGCAGCCTTTTGGCTAGAAAATTTGGGGACTGGTCAACGAATGATTTCCTATTGAAATTCGGACAATTAATTTTGAGAAGGAAACTATACTACTTGGCTATGGGTTCTTAAGCTTTTTAATAGTTTTACTAGTTAAAATTGTCAGGCGGTAGTTGTGGTGAATTTTTGTAAGAAAAAGACCTGTAGTATGTCTAAGCATTATTCTGAGTCTACGAAAGCTGTAAGAAAGCTTGCACAGGAAAGTTGTAGAGAAAGCTTATAGTGAAACAACCGTAATTTGATATATTATTATGATTGAACGGATCCTTTTTGTACAGAAGTGCTCTATTTGTACTTTCGAGGCAAGCTGTTTGTGCCTAAGACCGCTTTTCTAACATATCCCAATAATATCTCTAAAATCTACGCACATCCCATTTATATTGTCGGAGTGGTCTACTTAATGTTCGTGTTGCATGTTGCCTAACCAGCATTTTCTTACGTTTAGCCAACATTCATTTGCTCTAGGTTGAAAATGGATAATTGACTGGGTCATTGCTAGGTAAAAACCTTGCATGACTTTGATCGTCAACTATTAGTTTCTCCCTATTTCGGGAAGTAGTTTGTGGGCTTCATTCATCATATTATACACAAATTCTCCAATAACATAACCAGCTGAGCTCTCTGGATTTGGCCCCATTTTTTTTCCCTGGCCTGTGCTCAAATTTTGTTGTTAACACAACCAATTGTCAGTTTGTCACTTCTAGGAGTATTAAGAATCTGCTACAATTTTTGCTAGTTGCCTATTGTTCTACTAAAATAGATTTAATTTATGTGTGAGTTTTCTTTTAGGGGGCTAACTGGAATTGTCCAGCTTGGGAATTAAGCCTGGTTTCTGGTCTTGTTATACCCTACTTACTGAATCAATGGAGGCCTGTAACTCGCTAGTTAGAATTGTCCAACCACTTTGAGAACTGTTAGTTCTATCGCTTCGAGAGACTTTTCTGAGTCATGGATCTTTTCAATATGGCAGGAATAGCTAGCCAGCTCATCAAAATTAGGTTTTGTCATGTTTGTTCAGTTTTTTATGCCCTCATGCAAGAAGTTTAAATCATCTCTAGCGCCATTTCCATAAGTATGAAATGGAGAAACTTATCTTTCTGTTTGTGCTCTAACTGCAGGCAACAGAAGATAGGTACCGAAATAAAGGAGCATATATTATTTTGGAACCTCCTAATTTTGACATCCCTGTTTTTCGTAGTTTTGAAGCAGTTACTCCAAGACCAAAGGTATAGAACAATTTGAGTTATTATTTCTCGTGATCTGGAATTTAGGGGTTTTTTTTTTTTTTTTTTGGCTGAGGAGTAAATTTTCTTTGAGATTACTTGCATGTTCATGGCTGTTTAATCTAGTACTTGATAAAAAAAAATGGCTCTTTAATCTAGTAATAACATTTGAGTAAATTATTGTGACAGGCAAATCCATTCTATGATTTTGAAGATTGCATTGATTCTGATGAAGAACTAGACTTGGCATCTATGGCTACATCATAGTGGTTCTCATGATCAGTGCGGCGGCTTTTGCAAAACTTAAAATATTTGTACATGCTTATATATTGTTTTTTGAGGTGATATAAGTAAAATTACTGCCAAACTACTTCTTCCTCCAACATTCCTTGGCTGATAGAGAAATATGTATCATGGTTTTGCTCAGAGCAGTTGCCGATGTGCAACCCCTTTTGTATCAAAATTTAGATTGGTTATTTCTTGTATAACTATTATCTTTAGTGCTTATTGTTTTTGCAACCATGGAGGACTTTTCTTACATAATATATGCGCTTGAGAAGGTTCATCTTTCAGTGGAATGTCCGCTTGACTTCTCTAGTAGAGTACTCCCCAATTGGCTGCTTTCCTTTGTGTTATATCAAAGAGATTGAGAAGTTTGTACCATGAAATAACCTGTGTCAAGGGTATATTCTTCAGAATTATTATTGGTGATTATATTCAAGCAATTGAATATCAAGGGTTTATTCTTTGGGATTATTATATTCAAGAAACTGAGTATCAAATAGACACGTTATGAACGGATGGAAATGTAGGGAGAAAAAAGATGCTACCGGAAGATGAATGACCAGGTCTAGGTAAGCATTTTTCCTTGGTATATTATTCTGCACCTAGGCTGTTGCCCTAACATCTTGAACTATAATACTGCATAGATCTGAATTCCTTTTCTTTTATAATAAAACAATAACAACTCTCCCAGGACCTCAGTACCTTGGAGTCTTGGACCATCTAAATGAGAAATCGTCAAGTACTGATTTTTGAAGATATCTCATGCTTTACCCTCTTCAGGACTGGATTGTTAGAGTTCTAGTTATATCTTCTTTCTTTCCTTTCAGCTTAGTCCATATTATTAAGGTACCTGCTTACCAATGGGAGATGGGATTAGTATAAGATTCACTTCGTTATGTTCTTAAGAGAGGCGGGGTTCTCTTAGTAGTTCTCAATGAGGCATGAAAGCTTAAAGACGGGGGTCTATCGGTAGCATTTTTGGCAGCAGTATTATCCCCTCATCTTCAAGTTGTTCTCTCCTCCATTGCCTGACCGGTATCTAACTACCTCAAAGACTGGAAAACGGAAATATTAGAAGAGGGGAAATAATCTTACTATCCAGCCCATATTGCAATATGTTGTTTTATTATTACGTTTCTTGCTGGATCTGCTCTTTGGTGGAAATTACAAGAATGCCTGAATGATTGCATGGACTTTGTCGTAGGATGATGTCGTATGGCACGTAAGATAAAAACTGCTTATGATAAAAGCTTTTTATACTTTCTAGAAATATGTCATGTTTTCGGACTTAATATTTTTGGTATCATGTTTCGGAATTACAATATGGAGGGAATCGAGCTGACACTACCGCACATATATCCTACATTGTTTTTATCGGTTACTTGCAAATGCACCATTCTTTATTTGTCACGTATTTTTAAATATTACATAAGATAAGCAGAAGTACAAAAGATTTACATTGCCGTTAGACAAAGGTTAAGATGCTATTAAGTCGATGATCCAATTCGTTTTTTCATCCAAGGGATAAGTACATAAGGGGCTTCCATGAGACCAAAAACAAAGTTCTTGACCAGAAGATATTTGTTGAGACTTAACAAACCCTTTCTAAAGGACAGAAAAGAGCTCTATGAAACCTATTTACCAATGAAGCTCTTTATAGTCTGCCCGCCCACTTTCTTCTGAAACATAGATCTAAATAGTGACACAAGGAAGCAAAAGCAGAGGGATCTCACATTTGAAATTTTCAGAAAGTGAAACAACGTTGTCCACAGAGGAAAAAAAAAATTAATAAAAGGGCGGAAGAGATAGGGTTCCTTTTTTTTGTTTTACGTTATACTCCGAGATGCCGAAGAGAAAAACCATAAACGAATATGCAAACTGCGAAATCCAAGAGGGTAAAAAACTGAGTAATCCGAACCAAACAGAATTTATAATGGTTCAGATTAGACTGTATAACTACAACACCCAAAATCTAAAAACCGAATAATGATGACACCCTTTTTATTGATGCTTCAGATGTACCCAAGGTAAAAACCGTAAAAATAGATATAAACCATCTGCACTACATTTTTCAACTCAACAAAAAATTATTATGGGCAGCAAAAAATTGGGTTATTGCAAAGCAAATGCATGTACAAGATCTCTACAAAAGGTCTGAATGAATCCCACTCAAAGCATACTCTATCCCCACAACAAGATCTAAAAGATAAGTGACTGCAACATTGTTCAATTTAATGTCTCATCTCACTCTAACCAGACCAACATGTGAAAGTAAATACTAGTCAATTAGCATTTCTTTCATGTTCTTCACCCCCAACCAAATGGGGCAGCGCTAGCACACAAGGACGAGCACAGTCTTCCCATCCCTCCCACATCTTAAAGCACGGCTTATCCAGGTGTATGAAATGATCCCAACATAAGAAGAGATAAAATATTAGTTCTTCAACTAATGTTACATGGAAAATCAGGTAAGCGCTGCAATCAAGATGTTAAATAACACTAAAAGCAGATTTCATCCGTGGAAGCTTTTGCTCATTGGATGAACCATCCATAGTTGGGGGTGGAAACAATTCCAACTTCTTCTGGAATCGGCACTCGATAGACCATAAAAGCTTGAACATACAGGAACCCTGCTAAAATAGGAATCAGCAAGCAGAGTAAATATGTCATTTTAGGAGTGGAGAAATCCAAGGTGACGGCGATCTCTTCACCAGGAAGTCTTTCAGTTATTCTGTTTCAATTTCCTTTAGATATGCAATAACAAAGATTCAGCCTTCACTGTTACTTGGAACAATTTCCATATGACACGACAAAGGGACCACAAAAGAGAGAGCTTAGGAACCACCCTAAGATGAAGTCACCCCTCATTCTTCAAGAATAAGGAAGATCCTTTTCAAGTTTGACTTTGTTCATTTGGAATCTGGGTTCTTCTACTTCATATTTATTTAATAATCATAATGCAAGCACAACAGAATTATAACTATAAAGAGATAATAGGGAGATAAAGAAAAACAAATATGAAAATTATGTTTCCTGATTTGGTAAAGTCGTGTAAAATCGTAACCATGCATGAGAGAGAAACAAGTATCTTGGAGGTTTTCTTTTTCTTTTGGTAATAAATGGATATTCTAAAAATATTAGTCAGAAATGATAATATATGCCTGCATGTGCCATAAACATTTGTTTCACTAAGAAAATTACCTTCACTTGGTTGGGAGGCACTCCCATTTGCCACTTGATGCATTTAAAATCAAAAAATGAAAATAAAAAAATGAAGCAGCTCTTTTAAGACTATCCTAGGCTAATGACAATATTGATCGTAACGAGGAAACCAGTTCCAAAACTAATCAAATCTTGAGTGGAGCTCATGAAACACAGGTAAACAAGAATTGAAAAGATAGACCAAGCTGAATCATTAGGTTAATAGTTTATGATGAAGGGATATCTTTCTTTTAGATACTTAAGATTATCACATTTGCAGAGTTTCTTTCACACAAATGCTCTGGCAATTTTCATCCCCTTCTTTGACCTATCTCTCTACTCCACCCCATCAAAGGAGAGAGAGAGAGGGGTTTATAAATTGAATGGTTGATTTATGTTAAGACAAAAACCGACAATTCGTCGTCATTAAATCATTTCACGAATGAACGACTAACAAATCCTTGTCATTACCTTAATTTTGCTGAACTTGTCGGTGTAATTGCAGAATCCACTCCTGATAACCAATAGAACCACCAACTGGGTCCTCAATTAGATTTGCAAGCAAGAAGAAGCCTTCTCTAGGCTGTTCGCCTTGCCTCACAAGATGGCACAGTTGATAGTATGATCTGTCGCTCTCCCTTTGCTTTTTAAGCAATCTCATCAGTTCTCTTGACATTTCATTATCTAGCTCTTGAAGTGAAACCTGGTTCACAATCAAAAAGGAAAAACCACATCAGAGAGTGCAAGACAAGCAGAAACTTTGCAAGAGCTGACTCAAAAACTTCAACACCAGTGAAAGCCATAGGGTTGAATCAGCAAATAAACCAGATCCTTCTTCTTGGGATGACCGAGAAATCCCGATAACTGGTGGCGCACAGTTCGAATAATACTTCCAACTCATGACTTTATATTTGTGTGCAAAGAAAACGGGGCACCAAGATTAGGAAGAAGGGAGGCCCATACACCCTTTTTTTAGTGATGGTGGTGTCCGGGTCAGCTTGCACATATTTCGACTAATTCCACTGGTACGTGCTACCTCCCACCAACATAGGTTCCGGGTACCTTTTCCCACCAAGGCTCGGGCAGATAGGACCATACACCCATGTTTTAAGGTTTCCATAAGCAAAGAATGCCCTTTAGGTAAACACATCGTAAATTCTCAGTGAACGTTATATCACCTGTGACAAACTTATTCTAAAATGAAGAAGTGAATCACCCAAAGAAGGATTTAAGGCCTATAGCCATCAAGGATCTCTTTCAACAAGAATCTTTAAGATCCAGAAAAAAGCTGCTTCTTATCACTAAGTTCAAAGTTGCAGGCAACCAAAAAGGAGAAGTTATCTTTCCAGAAATGCCAAAATCATTATTGTATGCGCTTGCGATCCCTTTTACCGTATATCGCCATGGACTGGAATCTCCATTCCAATTGGTACTACAGAAATACCCGATCCGGAGATAACAAAGAATAAAATTTTCTTTGAATCTCAGCATTTCAGGAAAGTGGCAGATCTACGCACTTAAAGACACTGCAGGAGTATGTGCTTTCACCAGATAAGATGGATGTTACTAAAGCAGTTCTTCTTACATTGCAAACCTAGCTACATGCTAACTTGTACTGCTGAAATACAGTATGCTCAGAAACAAATATGCGGGAAATTTTTACAACTTCAGGGAAAAGAAATCATGTGGGAAGTTTTGAACCTTTGGGCCTTCAGTATACCCTTGGACAATGGGAAAGAAATCCTGTTCTGAGGACCCACAAACCAGAATGTGAAACCAACTAAAGGACTACTGAAGTACAACTTATTCATATCTAGGAAAACAATAGATAAGGAAAATACCAAAAAATGTAGAAAGACTGGATCTTAAACATCACCCTGTTAACCTAGTAAAGAAGGCACACAAGATTAACCTCACATAATTTGCAATCCCTGAGTTGCAAAGTCCCTCCACAACTCTACTCCATGAGTCATCAAAGTGAAATAAAGTTAAGATGACAATATTTAGAGCTAAACACACCAGCAGAGAACTAAAGAGCTCTTCATTGTCCAATGACAAGCAAAAATATAGACGCCAAAACCAGAAACAACTGTGTTTTACTAGTTCTGTTTACATGCAAGCTAAAACAAGGAGATCAAGAACTAAGGAAATGTTATAGATTCCACAGATTTGGATGATGCAGTAATAAGGAAAATGTCAGTAAATCAATGTGAAACTAAAGGGATAGAAGTAGAATAAGGAAAACAAAATTCAGAAGATGGCAAGAGTGGAACCTATAGAAGACAAATGACAAAGTATAAGTAAGATGGATCAGAGACACTCATCTATCACCTAGTGAGACCAATAAAGGATTGCGTGCTTTTTCTATCAAGGCGGAGGCACCTAGTAGTAGCTTCCAGCACTTACCTAAAGGTCAGTGTTGGCTCACCAAAAAATAACACATTGACCAAAGGAACTAACCCTAAATACAAATGCCATGATACCTACAATAATTAGTTCGCATATAGTAAGCAGAAGACTACAAACAATAAAGAAACAGATAACTTATGGTCCTATGTAAAATTGAACAAAGAGGCTTGCCCAAAAAATAATCAGCAACATCTATACATGGTGACAATTTCCACATCCGCTCCATGAACCACTTTGAAAAATAATATGAGAATGCTGTTTTTGGCTTCCTACATCCTATTATCCATTGTCAATAGTCTAATCAGATTTTACCAATTAAACCAAACCAAAATATAAATCTGAGTAGTTGGCATTAAAAGTGCAAATTCAAATTCCATATGGCTTACTTTTTGGTCCATTCAGTACCAAACGGAACCTGCTTAATATGATGTGATGACGATGTGGTGATATACAAATCTTACCTTGGAGAAATCAGCAGCGAAGTTTTCTCCAAGCAAATTCTGTATCATATTAGGAGAAAGCATTCTACCAAACCAGATGACAAACCGGAAACCATCATCGTAGAGATAGAGACCCTGGGGATCTAGGCACTCTGCTGTAAGTGGAACCCCTTTCAAGATGTCTTTAGACTCCTCAGGTGAAGATGGTTTCTAGAAATAGAAAATTAATAGTTTTTAGAACCTTATAACAAAAATCAGCAATAATGTGGAAGGGCTCTCAGATGCATACTTTTAGAAGATATTCATCTATACGGATCAACTTCGGATATAGAAGCTTCAACAATCTTTTAACTGGCAATGCCATCATGGTATATCCAGCAGTGCATCGTTCATCAAGCTGAACATCAGCATATCCACCGCGGAGGGCTGTTGATTTGCATAAAGCTAATCCATATAATGGCAAGTACTTCAAAGATTCTGGATATATCATCCTTCCAGCCACACGGTGTTGAACAGCATGGAGATTTCGATATTCTCTAAGAGCTTTCACAATCCTGAGTTGAATAGAATTTCGAGCCTCTTCTAATTTGGAGGTCAGAGTTTTCTCAATGGCTGAAAGAAAAGAACTCGTGCATAAGAGACTTAAAAATACTAAAGGCAAGAATCTCAAAGTCAAAGGCTCCAAAATACAGGAAAACTATAGCTGAATTTACCAAGCCTGGTAAAAAGAGAAATGATGGCACCAGTATCAGCCAGGCGATACATTTCTCCTAAATCTGAAACAACAGGTGCTGCTGCTGTGTGTACCCTAATGCGCCTTTCTCCAGAAGATGATGTGTATCTTCTAATTGTTAAGAAAGTGTTCCAGGAAACGTTATTGCTCATTCATTATGGGAAAGTTCATTCATTGTCTAAAAGAAACATAAAGAAGCAGGAAATTAATGCTTCTATGAAATATTAAGAGGGGGATTTTCATCCTAGAATAGACATCACCTGGACTTCTATTTAAAAGGAATCAGGTGAAGGAGTACTCAAGAAAATATATGAAGTAAATTGAGCTCAAAACATTTCATGCTAAAGGATACAGTAAAGCAATTTGGAAAAATACTGTCTGGGAAGTGAGTAGTGTTTCTTCAAGGGATAACTGCATTGCATATGCTTTATCACAGTCGACAGCAGGAAGTGCTATTAGATCAGTGGACCTCAGCATGAAGTTCCCATGATAAGTTGTAAAACGAACACCTGAAAGCACCACAAAAGAACACCTTAGTGACCATTACCAACATACACTCCATAAAGTCACTCTTTATTTCACATGGAAGAGAAATCCAGCTTCTAGAGGAAAAGTAATATAGCAAAATAACCTTTTCCACATCTTATACGCATGACAGACTCCCAAGCAGTCTCCCTTGTAAGATCTCGGGTTAACTCGTGACACAATCTATCTTTATGACTGGAAGCTTGAAAACTTGGATAGTAGTATACCTGACCACCTGTATACTTAGCCAGTGTCCCTACAACATAATTAAGGAAAATTATACACCAATATCTCACAAGGTTTGTGTACCTAAACATTAATAACTGCAGTGACCAAGATTACGAACTCCCATTATGTGCTACTTTCAGTCAAATAAATTGAACTACCTCGACTATAGCAATACAGAGGACATGGAAAGTTTCAGCAAACCGAATAGATTAAAGCATGACACTTTTTCACAGTTCCTCTGTATGTGATTTATTTCTATTAATTCAGGTTTTGCTTATACTTATAACAAACTAAACAGCAAAGTTCCTCACAGCAGTCACTCAATCGGCCTTCCCTGATTGCCTTCTGCACAAGGTCCCTTTACGGAAACAAGATTACGTTTGACAGATTAAAAGAGCTCATAGAATTCAGTGAGAGAATTTTGGGCATATGGAAAAAGAAATGTTGGTGTAAACCTAAGTATTCATCAACTGACAGCTTGAGAAAGAGGAGGATATAGTGAGTTAGTGTTGCACGTGCAGCGAACCTGGCCTCTTGGATGAGGGTTCGATTCCCCTTGGGCACATATAATAAATTTCCTAATCGGGAAAAAAAAAAACACATTGCAGGTTGACAACATAATTGTGGGCCCTTGCATTCTAGCTTGTATAAAACATCAAGGGTGTTACCCAATGAAAGTGGCCCCGAGCTAGACTAGAGTCACAAAGGATCAAAAGTGGGACATAGTCATAGATAGCCTGGAACATCACAAATACATCACTTTTGGTGCTTGAAAGGAAGAAAGAGTGCTCCAATGACATAAAAGGCATCAAAAGATCCTTAATGTCTCACTTATTAATTTGGTATAAAGAGAGAATACCATGTTGTATTGACAATTATTAACTTGTTTTTATGCCAGTATACAGCTTGGCTTGAGTCAAACAAACAATTTGTTGTTGTTTCGGCAGCAACTTGGTGCTTAGCAATGAAACCTTTGACTAATCAAAAGGAATATTAAAAAAAAAAAAAAAAGAGAAGAGTATTCATCAGCTTAAAATGAAATACAGTTTAATTTGTGGAGTAGATGTCCTTGATCGTTAAAGTTCAATTACCTAATGTAGCTATGTCAGTATATTTGTCGCTGAAAGCATATACATTAACTGCTATCTGATACTTGGTGAAATCAGCAGCCATCTGTTTATAAAAAGGATCTTCGGGTACTCTCAATGTATGTTCTTTATCAGTTCCATAAACACGAAGATCGTCTCCTCGCAGTTTTAAGCGGCCAATACCAAGTGATGGAAGACTGCTTTGAAAGATCAGTAATTTACCGCCAAGTTGGCTCTGGAAGCAGAGAGGAGATACTAGTCAGTGGGAATCAACAGAAGGCAAAAAAGTGAATTTAAATAATGTGAAAGGAAAAACTTCTGTGCTACCAAGAACTTGAATGTCATAAAATCATGTGAATAGCATGGAAAGAAGGTCGCGCACCATAACCATGAAGGCTGCTCTAAGAGCTGGACCAAAAGCTGATTCCACATTTACATTATCCTGAAACATTGAAGGAAGGCTGTCTAGAAATGCATCTACCACAGTTCTTGATTCTGACAAGTTGACAAGGAGATCATCTGGCAATGGCACAAATACATCTTCGAGATCTGACATGACCATCATCTGAGGTTGAGTCAAGGATGACTGGTACAAGAGGAAAAGAACCTAGTTACTTAACAGTAAATGGATACTGATATTATGTGATAAGATTAATCATTAATCAGCTGACTTGCCTTCATGTTATAAAAGTGTACTGTACTGTCATAAGTTATAAACCCGATCTGTGTTCTCGGATATCCAGGCAAGCTGTCCAAACAGTTTTTGATTGTTTGTGCTAAAACCTGACATAGACGTATAAAGAGATTAACAAAGGGCATACCAGATAAACTTGCAATTTATCAGATTATTCTACAAAAAAATTGTTCCAGTGGCCAACACAAATAGAAGTTCAACTAGACAGGCAATTGATACTTAAAGGAATATCAAATTAAATGATAAAATGAACAAGAGACTGAGAGCCTCATGCTCTTATATACACACATTCAGGCTCATCTATGTGAATGCTTTCTCAGGAGCATTCTAATATAAGCTGGTAACAGCAAGAATAGCATCAACAAGCCACATAATAATGATAAATAGAGAATCATCTCCTAGTTAGGCAACTTGCATGTAAGAAGGATTAGTGGCCACAATTGACTAAAGTTTAGATAGATGTGTCCTTCGTTGTTGTTAGATACAAACTGCAAAGCTCAATAACTAAGTCTCTTACCTCAAGCATTCCACTTCTCACAGCAGTCAAAGATACATCGATGAGAAAAAAGTACAGGGGAGGCATTGGAGGCCGGACCATATACTCAGCTGGAGCAATAAACTCCACGCTACCTTTGGTAAGTTCAGGCCTTTGATCCAAGTCGACTCTTCTGCCACTGGCATCCAAATGGGCGAAATATTCACCAGGAACTAGACGTAAAGAGAACAAAATGAGCCCATGAATTTCAAAAAAGGGACAAAATATTCTACATCCTCAATATGCAATGCTAGCAGTGAGAAACCGCAAGGTTCTTAAAAATGACAAAAGCACAACAACATAGCTGGGAGTCCCTGACATTGAATGCTAACTTGTACATATATGGCAATGAAAACAAACCATATTAGGCACATTAAATCCAGCATAGCTCTTCGGCAGTCACAATCAGAGAGGGATGGTGAAATATCAAAGTTCTCATAGCAGCAATTTTAATGAAAGGTGAGCAATAGGTAGAAGAAAGTCTGCTAAAGATGCAATGAACAGAAAGTAAGGTCTACATAGAAGTTTTTATTCATTAGTAAGATAGCGCAGTTTAGTGTTAGAGCTAAGTGGATCATTTTATTCAGGCATTTATTCATTAATCATCTGACCTTCTACCGATTACTTAATCAACATTAAAGTTGTTTCAAATATCGGGATGCATGTATTCTTGTAAGTACATATTAGGAAGGCTTCATGCACATTAACCCACTTCCCTCCCTCCCTCTTGCAACCCCCTCCCTTCCTACCCACATATTAGGAAGTCAATCAGTTCAAGCAAATTCTAATCAGAAACGCAACATAATATTCAAGGAGGAATTCAACATTCTTTTTTTTTTTTTTTGGACATGGCAACAGAGGAATTCAACATTCTAGCTACAAATTACAGAAACTTTTTAAGTATACAAAAACCCAAAGGAGAGCTTCTAAAACTCAAGCCTGCAGCAGTATCAGTAGAGATAGTACTTACCTTCATTAAGCAATGCACATATGTTACATCTCCACTTTCTTCCACTGTCAGTGAATGTCACGTAAGGATTTACGTAAGTGCGACATCTTCTACAGCGGATGATACCAGTTGGGGCAAAATTAACTACAGGAACTTCTTCCTGCATGGCGTATATGTTGAAAGTAGAGCAAGTGAGATTCACACGAAGCCCTAAAAACTGTAACTAACCAGAATATGAAAGAGTACTATGTCATGAATACAAACCCCATCAGGTGCCTCGGCGAGAGGACAAACAACTGCTCCAAGAGATAAGTGCCACCTTGAAGCCAAAGACTGAGAATTTGGTATGCCACTAGTTGTCAGCCTCAAAAATCTTGAACTACAGTTCATAGGATACATCTCAGACAAAACGTTCCGCTCAAGATCAACTTCAATTGGTCTAGGTAAAACCTTAGAGTCAAGGCCGGAATCAAATGATCCTGGAACAGACCCAATAGAAAAGGAACTGAAGTCTTCCACCAGACCCTGCATAGCTGATGTAGGAGGCATAGATCCTGGACGTTGAGATGTTACAGGTGGTGGTGCTGCATAACCTCCTTGTTGAGCAAGATAGGGGCTAGAAGCTGCTGGCACTGGTGGAACATAGCTGCCTGGCTGAGAAGGAAATGATACTGGTTGTCTAGGTGGAGCTTGTGTGAATCCTGAAGGTTGCTGACTTATATAACCAGGAAAAGCAGATTGAAATCCAGGTCTAGCAGCAGGAAAAGCTGAACCTGCTTGAGGAGAAGATGGCTGTGTGATTGCTCTAGCAGAAGAAAACTGGGACTGCATGGGTGCCTGATGAAAATTTGGACTAGGCTGCACCGTACTTGCACCTTGAGGAGGAGATCCCATCCGAACTGGAGGAGGTTGCATTTGTGGATGATGGGCAACAGGAGGTGTTGAGAAAGGACCTGAAACAGGTCTAACTGAGGGTGCTACAACAGGCTGCCCAGGCACTGAACCGTGTGGAGGTGGTACCTGAGCTGTAGAAGGAAACTGCGGTGCTGGGAAACGCGGGAAAGGGCCAGCGACTGTCGGCCCATATGGAGGTGCTGATATTGGAGGTGGCCTCGCTGCATCATTAGGCATACCGGGTGGCATCGGTCTAAAAGTAGAGATCCCTGGTCCAACCATGGGGCTAGATGAAGGAGGAGACGACATAGTCGGAGAAGAAGTAGGAGGAGCAGGCCGAAAAGCAGCAGCATCAGATCCAGCCACTGGACGAGATGATTGAAAAGGAGTTGTACTCTGCGGAGCACCAAAAGGTGTAGAAGCAGGCCTTGAGGGAAAGGTTGGTCGATTGGGATATTCGGTGCCCATGGTCACAAAGGACCGCTTCCTGAAGTTTTATCCACCAACACAAACAAAAAGACATGTCATTACTACAAAACTCAACACTAAAGCACAAAAAAAGTAATGCAAGACTTGTACATCAGCCAAAAAAATAGTAGGAAAACAAATATTTGCAAAGTAATAGTGCAACCCAAGAAAAGAGGAAAAAAAAGGTAATAGTGCAACCCAAGAAAAGAAAAAAAAAAAAAGACAAGGTCAAAGAAGAAGATAAAACTCCGTTTAAGTAGATAAATACTTACTAGAGCCTTTTCCATTTTATCAATGAGCAGTCTGATGAGTTTGCCAACCAAATAAGGAATGGTTCAGAGAATGACGGACAGGGCAAAGGGACAGGGAAGAAGGGCAAGGGAAAGCTCAGTTGCATTTCGTTTAGTTGCCTACTGCGCTGAGAATCTACTTTCTAGTACTTCCTCCGTGCCAATTTACGTGTCTTACTTTCCTTTTTGGTCTATCCCAAAAAGAGTGTCTCTTTAGTAAGTTTTCCAATCCCAAAATTCTACATGTCAAGTTCAAGACCACAAGATTTAAAGGACTACACACATCCTTAATTTAAGACCACAAGATTCAAAAAACTCCCTTTGTTAAACATTGTGCCCAGTCAAACTAAGATACTTAAATTAGGACAGAGGGATTAGCTAAAACTTTTTTTTTTTTCCTTTATAAAGAAGTTTCTAGTTGCTAAAAATCAAAGAGATACAGTCGACATAAGCCAAATCGCAACAGTGTTTGCCTCTACTCTAATAATCTCCTCTAATCCCCCACATTAATTATGTTCCAGCAATCTATATTCCATCATAACAGATGACAAAACAGTTAAATAAGAACAGTATCTGTAAACAATTGTACAATCTAGAGAAACATTCAATTATAAGGTTGATATGCATATCCTTTATTCAAATCAAACTAACATTTTTCACCAATAATTAGACCTTAGTTTAACTAATCAGTCAACAATAGAATTCAGCATCTGATCTCAGAAGATCAAAATTGAACGCATTATCAAATTGCTTGATTCAAGAAAAACGAAAATCTAATCTTAATAACGAAACAACAGTCCAAATCGCAGAATTAACGAGAAAATTAGCATAGAAGTAGTCGATTTGGATTATAAGACTAATTACCTGATTAAAGATCTCGCCCGGAAAAGAGTTGAGAGAATCGGCGATCAGTTAAATCGAAGAGGACTATTATTTATGGAGAGTTAAAAGTTGGGGGCATATAACATAAGTTTTTTTCTTCTTTTTTTTCCCTCTTCTTTTACTGTGGGTGAAGATCTAATTTCAAAGCGAAAAACAGAACCCAGAAATTTTTACTGATAAGGGCAAAAACAAATGAAATCATAAAGAGGAAAACTTTCACTGTTGTTCCAGGTGATTTCATTAATCTTTTTTACAGCCTCCCCCAAGCTTTGACCTAATTGCATTTTGGCCCCGGTCTAATTTTTACTCCAGATGGTGTGATATTTTTACTTTATCAAAAGATATTTAACCATTAAAATTCTTTATTTATTTTAAATTAATTTGAAAATCAGTGTTGGTCATGAAAATTTCAAATTCAACTTAATATAGTATTTCAGCTCACGTTTCACTTTTGAATTCATAAACTCGGAAATAAAAGGTTGTTCGTTCCCTTTTGTTAAATAGGTAAAGTAGGCATACGGACCACTTTGTCTTAGACTCTATTGGAACAAGTTGTATTTTTTTTTTTTTTTTTTTTTATTACATAAGAGTAGAGGAAGGGGAAATGGGGAAATGGGGAAGGGGATTGACATACACAAGCAAGGCGAGAGTTCGGGTGAATAACCAACTGACCTACTAGATCTCTATAACAAGTTGTATTTCAACACATTCAGGTATGAATATTATTCCAAATATTCTTTGCAAAAAGTATAATCAAACACAACTCCAACTTCAACTTCAACTCCATAAATTCTAATGAAGTGAAAAATATTTGGAATCTACAGCCCAACGCCTACTTAATCTTTAGTAATTTTTTTTTCCTCCCGAAATCATCCAAACATTAACTAAAATAAGATCCAATAAACTACTTTACCCTCTTTTTTTTCCGTACATCTCTCCCCTTTTTCGGCTATCGATAAACTACTTTGCCCTTTTTTTGCATTTTCCGTAACTTGTTTTGTTTGTAAAAACCAGCTACTATTACTTATTTGATATGTGTGCCGATAAATAATAATATGATTTGATATCAATCGGCATTTGATAATTCATGTAAGTTATTGATAGAAAAGACAAAAACAAATAGGTTGAAATCAACAAAAACGGTAGCATCATATGATTAACAAACGCACCGCGAGATCAAGAAGTTCAAGATAAAAATCTTCAATAGATCGCTCGATACAAGAAGCAAGCCAACAAGTAGAAAAAACAAGTTAATTTCAAAGAAAGAGATTAAATGCAGATTCACTCAAGAAAATTAATTTCTTAAGTCTGTTAAAAAATTATAACAGACTTTATCTGGAGAGTGTATCAACGACCATGATTAATGCATACAAAATGGAACTACCTGAAGATTATGAAATGTCTACTACTTCCATGTTAATTATCAATTTTCTTGCTACAAAAGCCATAAAAGAGACTTGCTACTTGAAGGCGAACCTCTTCCGATCCCCAAAAAGCTAACGCATGAACTTCTTCATTTTTGTCTTTATGGTATTTTATGTTTCACATCCATTTTGTAAGCACGCTCTTGGATATTGTGGCATATAAAAGCCTTTAGCATTAGTGTAAACCATCTTCGATTTGAGTTATAATTTGATATAAAACTTTGTGATTTAATTTACTTATCTCCAGAGGGCGGGTTTTCTTTCACAAAGTGAGTGAATTAAACTTCGCAACAACGACATCTTTTCAATCATCATCTCATAGTTGACATCCTAATCTTGCCAATAAACACCCCTAACATTTCGCCGTTTTCAGGCTTGTACCAACTTGGCTTCAACTTACACGATCAAATCTTTGTTGAGAACATTAGATCTATTAGAAAATTGTTACCAATTTAACATCAGATTAAATCTAAATAGAGTACCACTTAGTGCACGGCAACAAGGTTTCTAATTCACCTTTTCACTTTTAAATTCTGTTTGGAATCAGTTTGTTTGTTTGTTTGTTTTTTTTTTTTTTTTTTTTTTTTAATGTGTGTTTATACATAATATGGAAAGAAAAGAACCGAAGCAATGGGATAGTTTACCATTGTAGTATACCCGCTTGTTTACAAGTTATAAGAATTTGTCTAGGAATTTTCATTTTTAGCTTTTCCATTTATAAACATGTAAGACGAGAGTTTGCTGAATGTAAATGAGTGCACTATAAGAGATTCATGATATGAATAATATATATCTTCAACTCATCAAAAATACAACATGCAATAAATGAATAAACAAATTAAATAGCAGTACAATCGTCTTAGCAACCTTAGTATCTATTTCCTATAATTTAATATTCAATATACAACACTCTTCAACTTCAAACTAAAATCATTGCAATGATAATTTTGGGTGTTTTTTTTTTTTTCCCTGAAGAAATGTTGAATTATATGCATTCCATTCTAGTGTACCTACTTCATCCCCCCCCCCCCCCCCCCCCCCCCCCAAAAAAAAAAAAAAAAACTCGTCCAGATTGTAAGAGCAATTGATGCCACTAAATAATTCCATAGCCTGATCAGTGAGCATTCACTTTCCCCAACTCCAAACACCTGTGTAATTGTACCTGTCCATTGACCAATTAGTGAAAAAAGAGGAATGAAATTAGAAAAAAGAATTGTATTAAAATCACTTTTTTTTTATAAAAGAATCAGGCTTACACGTAAGTGAGTGTGTTAACACATAATATAATTAACAAAATATACGTTCTCTATGATAGTTTAAGCTTTTAGATGAGACAATTCAAATATATCTCCCAGAAGACACACACAAAAAAATATAGTAGTGGTATAAGAAGATACCTATAGTCATTGCAGAAGGGAGTGCATATTGCAATAGAAGAACAAAGTGGTACAAGGGATCTGATCCCACCAACCCAAAATAACGTGCAGCTTTCACAACAACAATGCCACATAATGGCAAGGCAACATACCTCACTACCTGAACTCCTATTACAACCCACATCCCAATTTCTGATTTTTTAAGACTTCCAATTTAAATTAGTACCAGAAAATTAATCTGAAAATCTAAAAAAGAAAATTAAAAAGAATTTGAAGAAGAAATTTAGTGGCCAAGATCTGTAAGTTGAAAGGAAACATATACATCGATTTTAAGGATAGCACCTCTAAGAAGATTTGCTCTAACTATCAATATCACAGCTGGTATTGTAGCCTCTCTGCAGCATCAGAAAATGGTGCATTTTGAGTCAATGGCTTAATGGTCATTATAACGGGAACGAGGGCGAATTCAAGATTTAAAATCAGTTGGTTCTAAATGAGTGTACCTAATATTATTATAAATATATTTTTTCCGCATAGGTATACATAGTTTAATTTATCTAAAAATAATAAATTCAGTTGACCTAGAACCTGCCCTAAATTCGCCTAACGCCTACAAGTATGAAACAATGACGTTGAGTTTAATTTTTATTTTTTAAGCTCATTTGAATGAATTTGAGGCATTCATACGCTAGCAGAGATGCAGAGCTATGAATTACGTGCAATGGAGCTTGATTTCCGATCATCAGCTTTCTTAACAATGACACTACACAAATCAAGATTCCAAAAATCTGTAATATCAGTTCTAATTAACATATAATGTCAGATTAAATAATAATACAGGATAAAGAATCGAGTTAGATTGCCTGTAAGGTCACTCAACTATTGAAAATGGTGCAAACAACGAAATAAAGTAATTAATGTGATCATACCGTCGCAATAGTTGAAGATGCAAATAGCATTTTCAAATTGATCCTTTCTACCCAGATATTGATATGTTGTTTCATTTTTCTAACAAAAGGTTCCTGTTGAACATTGAAAACAATAAAAACAAAAAGAAAGAGGAAATTACAAGAGAAATCTTCTCCATATCTTCAAACACAATGAGAGGCACTGCAAGTTGAGCTTCAGATTCTAGGCTGCCCTTTGTGGTATTATGTTTGATCCCATGTGGTTGGAGGATGTTGTAGACATAGGTCCATATATAGAATGCCACATTCTTCATTAAAAATAAAAATAATAAGTAGTACAAATCTATTTCTAGTATAGTCCACAGAGAGAGAGGGAAGAAGAAAGGCTATTTTACCCACTGAAATTATGCTTTATCACTATGCTTAATATTTATACCTGATTCAACAATTGGTTATATAATATACATAGTATAATAATTACTTTACAAACATAACTATTTGTCTTAACAAGAAAGAATATAGTACACAATTATGCACTGCCCATAACCGTAGAAGTTTTTTTTGACAATATTTCTTATTATGTCTAACTTTGGATATTTTCTTTGATAGTTTTCACTATGTCAAATTTATCAAAGCTTGAATTTGTGGCACTTGATATCACCGAAAAAAATTATTTATCATGGGTCCTTGATGCTAAAGGTCTTGGGGATACTATTAAACAAGGAAATAAATCATCAAGTCAAGATAAAGCCAAGGCTATGATTTTCCTTCGTCATCATCTCCATGAAGGATTAAAAATTGAATATTTAACTATGAAAGATCCACTTGAATTGTGGAATCCTTTTGAAGGATTGATATGAACAATGTTTTAAAAGGCGAGGGCGTAAGGCGGGGCGTTTTACGTCTGCCTCAGTGAGGCGTAAGCCCCATGGGATTTTAATTTTTAGTATTTTATAAAATGATATAATTATAATAAATACTTTTAAATAGGTGAAATAGCGTAAAAAATTGAAGAAAACTATAAATAAATGATATATATAGATATATAAAATAGATTGTTCTAATTAGTTTTTTTTGGGGGGTGGAGCATATATATATATATATATATATATATATATATATATATATATATATATATATATATATATGCTCCACCCTCACAAAAAACTAATTAGAACAATCTATTATACGCTACTTACAAGTACAAGTGATTGCTCGTTACTTTTTGAGATAGTAGAAGACAAGACAAATAATTGGAAAAGAATATATATTAGGCATTCTAGCAATAAAAAAAGGTCTTGACTTTTAAATTTAATGCTTCGATTCCTTTTAAAAACATTTGAGTAATTACATGTTGACTTTTGAGAATTTGGGCATTATATTAAGGACTTATTTAACAAATTTCGTTTTAGTTTGAAGAAGTTTTTTGAGCTTACGCCTCAACAAAAAAACTCGCCCCAAACGTCCGGGCGTACGCCCCGAATTGTTGGGCGTACGCCTTTGGGGACTTTCGCCCCGACCCATCGCCCCGGGGCATTTTTGGTACGCCCCGCCCCAGGGCTCGCCCCAAAAACGCCTTTTAAAACACTGGATATGAACACCTAAAGCTGATGGTATAACTGAAAGCTTGATATGACTGGATCTCCGGCTCCAAGATTTTAAAACTGTAACTAATTATAATTCTGCTATCCATCAAGTAAGTTCTGTATTAAAATTGTGTGAAGAAACTATCACTAATGAACACTTACTGGAGAAATTTTTTGCAACTTTTCATGCTTCAAATATCTTTGCTACAATAGCAATACCGTGAAAAAGGGTTCAAAAAGTATCTTTGATTTAATTTCATGCCTACTTGTGACTGAGCAGAATAATACTCTATTAATGAAAAATCATGAATCCCGTCCCACTGGGTCTGTTCCATTCCCTGAAGTGAATGCAGCAACAGGTTATGATAAGCCTGAAAGAAGGAAAAATAATTACCATGGTAGTGGACGTGAAAGGGGACGTCATAATTATCGTCAGCATGGTGCGAATAAACAAGAGACCAATAAGGGTTCTCAAAATAATCCTTCAAGATGTAAAATAAATATGTGCCATCGATGTGGTATGAAAGGTCATTGGGCACGTGTTTGTCGTACGCCCGATCATTTTGTCAAGCTTTATCAGGCCTCTCTCAAAGGGAGAGAAAATAACGTGGAGACACACTTGACCTTTCGTAATAATGATGATGAAGCAGCTCCCTCAAACAAACATGATGATATTGAGGCAAATCTTGCTTATAAAGATGATAATTTTAAAAGCCTCTCAAATATTACTCATTTAGAAGCTGGAGACTTCTATGATGATATTTCGAAGAACTGATCACCTCACTGGGGGAATAGTATTATGAGAAAAGTAGTTGTGTTACTTTTATGTTTATCACTAGTTTATTTTTCTTAAGTGTATTTCCTAAAATCTCATGAGAAAAGTAGACATGATATTTTAGGAAACTGCACTAGAAATGTAGCAACTAGTAAGACGGGATATTTTAGGAAATACACTTAAGAAAAACAAACTAGTGATAAACATAAAAGTAAGCAACTACTTTTCTCATAGTACTATTCCCTAGTGAGATGATCAATTCTTCAGTCAATATCATCATAGAAGTCTCCAGCTTCTGAATGAGTAATATTTGAGAGGCTTTTAAAATTATCATTTTTATAAGCAAGATTTGCCTCAATATGATCATGTTTGTTTGAGGGAGCTGCTTCATCATCAATATTACAAAAGGTCAAGTGTGCCTCCACGTTAGTTTCTCTCCCTTTGAGAGAGACCTGATAAAGCTTGAGAAAATGATCGGTCGTACGACAAACACGTGCCCAATGACCTTTCATACCACATCGGTGGCACATATTAACTTTACCTATTGAAGGATTATTTTGAGAACCCTTATTGGTCTCTTGTTTATTCTCACCATGCTGGCGATAATTATGACATCCCCTTTTACGTCCACGTCCACGACCACGGTAATTATTTTGCCTTCTTTCAGGCTTATCATAACTTGCTGCTACATTCACTTCAGGGAATGGAGCAGACCCAGTGGGACGGGATTCATGATTTTTCTTTAATAGAGTATTATTCTGCTCAGCCACAAGTTGGCATGAAATTAAATCAGCATACTTTTTGAACCCTTTTTCACGATATTGCCATTGTAGCAGCACATTTGAAGCATAAAAAGTGGTAAAAAATTTCTCCACACAATTTTAATACAGAACTTACTTGATGGATAGCAGAATTATAATCAGTTACAGTTTTAAAATCTTGGAGCCGGAGATGCATTTAGTCATATCGAGCTTTCTGTAATACCGTGAGCTTTAGGTGTTCATATCGATCCTTCAAAATGATTCCACAATTCAAGTGGATCTTTCACAGTTAAATATTCAATTTTTAATCCTTCATGGAGATGACGACGAAGGAAAATCATAGCCTTGGCTTTATCTTGACTTGATGATTTATTTCCCTGTTTAATAGTATCTCCAAGACCTTTAGCATCAAGGTGAATTTCAGCATCAAGGACCCATGATAAATAATTATTTTCGGTGATATCAAGTGCCACAAATTCAAGCTTTGATAACTTTGACATAGTGAAAGCTATAAAAGAAAATATCCAAAGTTAGACATAATAAGAAATATTGTCAAAAAAAATTTCTACGGTTATGGGCAGTACATAATCGTGTACTATATTCTTTCTTGTTAAGACAAATAGTTATGTTCGTAAAGTAATTATTATACTATGTATATTAAAATAACCAATTGTGAAATCAAGTATAAATAATAAGCATAGTGATAAAGCATTTTTAGTAGGTAATCAGGTCTATTAGCCATATATTTTATATTGTTCATAAAACTTTAACAGTTTTCAAAAATACAGATAATTAAATCAATATTTATTTGGCAGAATATATTAATGTGGAGTGAGAATTGACAATTAGGCCTAATAGTCTTAACACTTGATCATCGAGACATACCTCGCGAGAAATGACGTTCAACTTATTCCAAAAGAAAAACATAATTTATAGAGCCTCGTGCTGATAACGTATTATAAAATAAAATAAACACTAAAATTAAAAAGGGATTAAAAGGGGAGAGAGAGAGAGAGAGGAGAGAGAGAGAGGAAGAAAGGAACTAAGTATAGTACTTTATTTCTATTTTTTGAGCTATCTGTTTCATCTACTGCATAGGACTATTTATAAGATGTAGTTACTTGGAGGGAAGAGTTTTCTAGAGTACAAGTGGCCCCACATGGGCATCCACTTGTTTATTCACAACAGTTTACACTTTTATAATTCTTGAGTTTATGTTAATATCCTATACACTCCCTTCCATTTTAAGTAATGCAGTTTTACTGGCCGCGGAGTTTAAAAAAGACTTTTGAAATTTGTGATTTAAAACAAGTCACTAATATTTGTGTGACTGTAAGTGTTTAAAAAGAAAAGTACATGCATCACATAAATTAGAACGAGAGACTAAAAATATCTTAATTAATTAAGAAAGT
Source organism: Lycium ferocissimum (assembly GCF_029784015.1). Taxonomy (NCBI): domain Eukaryota; kingdom Viridiplantae; phylum Streptophyta; class Magnoliopsida; order Solanales; family Solanaceae; genus Lycium; species Lycium ferocissimum. The sequence continues at coordinate 45,969,146 of NC_081343.1, forward strand.
AACTGAACAAGGGAAAATAAAATGAGAAAAAGGACATACGGCCATGGAGAGTGATGCATAGGCTTGTCCATTGGTGGAGCAAGTTGAAGAATCTCCAAAGGAACTATTTTTCTCCTCACACACGGCAGGAATTATGATGAGAAGCATGATCCCCAAATTCCCTACAAATTAATTAAATACACCAATGAATGTAACTCCTTAGCTTGAGTTTTAATTTGAGCTGCAGGTGGTATCAATATATGAGTTATAATTAATTACCTGCAGCACAGCAACTAATGACAAGGCCGTGGTGTTGTTGATCAGTTTTTGTGATTTTATTAAGTACCCAACCCAGTGCGGAACCGATAATAAATGCGACAAGAATGTTTATAGGCACGAACCATCTACACATTATATTACCAAATGATTAATTAAGAGCTATAAAATTAAAATAGCATTGATTTAAAAAGATTAAGAACCACTTACAATGTGACTATGTTGGTCGCTGTTACGGTTTCAGCCAAGCTGCTTGCCACCAATGCCGGCGTAAATACATAAAACACTAGCTGCTCCAACCATGAGTTTTAACAACACTTAATGTGAACTTTCAATAACAATAGTACGTCGTACTTTTTTTTTTTTTTGGGTTCGTCTTTTCATCATAAAATTTTATGAATTGAGGGTGTGTTTGGTATGATGGAAATCATTTTTTGACGAAAGTCATATTATCAACAAGGAAGTCATTGTCTAGTCTTTAACTACCGGAATATGTCTATCAAGAGGGGGTGAAATAATTCTCCTCACTTATGATAGAAGTTATTTTTTTTCTTATAATTATCTTAACTATTAACTTCATATTACTTGCTTCAACTCATACTTAAGACATTATAAATGGAGTATATCTTTAGAACTAAAAAGTTTCATTAAGATACTCTCCGACTTGCTAATGTTATTATTAATCATTACTGTATTATACATTTTTCCCAGTAATTTCAAACACACTAGCTAGCAATATAAAACAAGAAAGCTTACGTTGTTCAAATGGTGCCTTGCAATAGAGCCAAGAAGATCAACACGTTCAAGTGAAAGGAATAAGCCAACAACAGTTATAATCAACGTTTTCAGAACAGGCATCAATGCCACCATGAACAACTCCACGAATCCCATGGTGCTGATATTGCTGATTATGTACCTGCCTCTAATTTTCTGCCAGAAATTAAAGAAACTCATCTTCAACAAAATTGTACGTATACTCCCTTTTTTTTTTTTTCATCTTCTTGAAACTTGAAAGTAATCTAAAAGCACTAGGAAAAAGCTGAAATTGAGGTTGATCTTTGCATAGTACTTACACTTTGAAGTTGTTGAGAAAGATCTGTTAAAAATTCAGGTTGTTAAAAGTAAGGCGAACTGCCAGCTCTATATCTAGAAGCGGCCAACTGAAGTACGAAAGTTTGGCAAATTAAATCAGTTCCCTTTTTCTTGAAAACTTGCAAATAACATATATAATCCGTTCAGATATATAACTAAGTATAACTTTAATTCGTCACAGATACAACTACGAACCCGTTTGGATTGGCTTATAAGTTGCTTATAAGCGTTTCGCTTTTTGAGTGTTTGGCAGACTTAAAGTCATTTTGTGCTTAAAATAAGCTCAAAAAAATAATTGGGCCCATTTGACTTAGCTTATCTAAAGCAGCTTATAAGCGGAAAACAACTTATAAGCCAAAAAAAATAAGTTAGACTACCCAACTTATTTTTTTGGAATTTTTACCTGTCATAGCTACCTTTAAGACTTATTTATGAATAATAACTACCTTATTTTTTTATTTAATTTTTGTAGCTTTATTTTTCCAAAATTACATTTCATAACTAATCCAGTAACTTTTGAAATACATGTACCTCTTTATTCTCCCTCACTACACATTTATCATCTTCTCCAGACCCTAAAAAAATTCTCTCTCCTCTTTCCCTTTCCTTTCCCCTCACGCCGCCTCGCTCCGACATCTCCTTGGCGCCACCGCGGCCTAAGGTCGCTCTTGCCGTCGGTGATGCCGAAAAAAAAATTCTCTCTCCTATTGCCATCGGTGATGCTGAATCCATGGCTTCTTCTCGAATCCGGACGGTTATCGAGCAAGTTGATCGGATTTGGAATAATGAACATCACAACCATAAAGCTTAAGCTTTTTTGTGATTACAAGATATATATCCGATTCAATGATCTAGTAGAAGTTGATTTCAATTCCCTACTTTTCTTGGAGTTATTACCAACATGTAAATGCGACTCAAATATGTTGGAACTCAACTACTCCTGCAAATCGTGTTAATATTTTTTTTCCTTCTCGTTAAGATATGCATATGCTCAAGTTACAATCTTTTCAAGTAAGTATGGCACTTAGAGATATAATGATGCGAAGAAGGTGTTTGATGAAATGCCTCAAAGATATATTGTTGCCTCTCTTGTTACGATATCATGTTATCTTGATCATGGGTTGGTGAATAAGGTAATGGATGAATTTCGTCACGGTTTCTACTAAGGATAATGTTGGCTGGACAAGCTATGATTGATCTTTGGTTAGAAACGGTGAAATGAAAAATCTTGGGAAATATATTTCGGTATATTTCGTTGTATTTCAATGTATTTCTAATTTAAAACGATTTCGATATATTTCATTGTATTCCATTGTACATACACATACTACAATTTTATATTTCTTAAACAATCAACCATATTTCATTGTATTTCGGTGTATATTTTTACGTATTTGGAAGTATTTTTAAAAGTTTGGAATGGAGTAATTTGGAGAGAGAAACGTGGGTTGTTATGGAACTTCGACAGTTATGCGTCATACATGGTTGATTTAATTTGACTTACCATTTAAAATGAAAGAAGAGAATCTATTCCATAAATACAGCCTATTTTTACTCTGCCGGATTTTGTATTTTAGTATATTTCAAAAATGTGAACTCTCCCGATTTTGTATTTCGTGTATTTCTCTATATTTCAAAAACGCGAAATACAACTAAATACAACAAAAACTAGCTACGATTTGTAAATATAGAAAAAGTAGCTATAAATTGTTAGAAGCTATTAAAAGGTAGCTGTTTTTGTAAGTTGCCCAATTTTTTTTAGCTTATAAGCTGCAAACAGCTTATAGGCGTAAGCCCATCCAAACAGGCTCTACGTCCAACTTTAATTAATTTATTTATTAATGAAAAGGGAGTGAATGTTATAAAATTTAGGTCGTGCAATGAGTTGCAACTTATTTATTCATTAAAAGTTAAGTACGCATTCTAAACTTTTCTGAAAAGTTGCAAACCTTTTCCCAAACAGGCTATATATTTCTCTGTTAATCCTCAGAATTTTTACTTACGAAATTTTCTGATATTCTTCTTCTTTCTTCTCTGCACTTCGTAAAACCTTTCGTGTGATATACTACCTTCGAGTGGTTCGTAGTCATCAAAATTTACTGTACCGCTATTTTGGTGAGTAAATCGTTCTATCCTGAAAGGAAAGATTCCAATACCTCGAGTACATTGAGGGGAATAATTTCCTTAAAGACACCTTTTGTAAATTCAATGGGCTCGATTTTATTTTTCCATACAATTAACATACTGTTCATAGTATTTTCAGTTTCTGCTAATTTCGTTTTTTCTAGTTTGCAGAATCTGTGAAGTTTCTGTTTTTCCTGTTACCGTTTCAAAGTATTTGTTGCAATACAGATTTAATAACAGCTAGTAGTGTATCCGTGATTGATTTCCAATCGAACTGACGAATCCATTCAGCCAAGAAGGCTTTCGATTTCCATAGACCTTTGAATCTTGTTCTATACATGGATTCACTAAATACCAGTGTTTAGGAGGAGGAGACGCATGACAGTTAGGTCATTTTAACTGTTGAGATAGGATATTAGCTCTTTGTCACAGAGTATACGATACACCGGTCTTATAGCAATTTTAACAACATACAAAGTATATTCCCACAAGTGGCTTCGAAAATAGAAATTACACTTAAAAAATGGAAGAACAGTGAAATCATGGAAGCATATATAAAATGTTCTGTTTAGGTGAATTATCATTTATGCCCCAGAATATTAGACAAACACATGGCTAGGCATTACGATGCTATAAAATCATACAAGCTTCTCAGCAAGGCCCTTCATTCAGTTATTTATTTGTATACAAACATTTTTTTCGTTCAATATTTGGAATTTTATCTGCCCATTAGGATTGACATATAGCATCAGCTGTTGCAAATTTCTTTATCATAAGAAGCATGGCATAACTATAAATTACATTTCTTTCTTCCTAATCTCCATCCCTCTACAAGACTTGCACATGCATACAGTTGGAGGCACACACGGAGAGAGAAAGTAAGAAAAGAAAGGAATAAATCCCAGTTATACAAATCAACCCAGCAGAAGAATAGATACATACACATGATACGCACTAATGCAGAGTCATAATAACATTAAAGAATTCTCAGAGGGAGATCCTCATAGCCAACCCTCTTTTTGTGCCTTTCAAAAAGTTCTTGCAGTGCCACAATAAATCTACTGTGCACTTCATCGACCTTCAGGGAAAAATGGAAGTGAAATAAATATATAAAAACTAGCAAATATTTTAGACAAGAACTAAATAGTTTGCATCAACCCCTCCTTTTCACAGGGAGACACCACTCTATTTTGCATTACTAGCGCAAAATTCTCGTGCTAATAGCAGAATACGATATTGGACTAACAGGGTCAACTGACATACCTCTTCAGTGGTTGGCTCAGGATTTTTCTTGAGCACAATTGGCATACCAACTACAACATGCATAGGTCGCTGAAATGGTATTGGAGAGCTGCAATGAAACACAATGGCATTACAAAGATGAAAGTAGCAATACAAGAATGGCAAAAGGCATGACAGATGTTCCCAAGTACACTCTAGGGACCCCTATAGGCGTCAAAATCCATCATAGGACTGCTAGCACTACACTCAATTTTCCTACTCTATTTAATATAATAATGTACTCTTTCAATTAGTAAACAAGACAAAGAAAGGTCTACATAGATAAAAACACTGGAATTAATTAAACCGATCCCAATTAGCCTTAGACCATGACCGTACATAGCTGAGCATTGTGCCATTTCAGCCATAAATGATGGGTTAAAAACACCGACTTTAAAGAGCTTATAATGGCTTTCTGGGGAAGAAGTTTATAAAAACTCCAAAATCTGAAGAACGTCAAAGAATTTATCTTTTTTCTTTAAGATTAACCGAGAAATACCAGAGCGCCAGTGGCGCACGGTTCAAAACTTGGTGAATATGAGCCTGCCACTCTACCCTACTCTACTAAGATATCAGGCTTTTGAAACCGGCAGGGTTCAAACTTGTGATGTACGCCTAACCTACACATAACACATTATGTACTTCCACTAAGGTCCAAGATTTTTTACTGGATTTCAGCCTTTCACGGGTAAAATTAGACATTCAAAAAAAATCCGGAACAGGTCATGCATAACATACCCCAGAACGCCCCAGAAAAGAATTGGAGTGAACTTAATGAGCCTAGAGAATTCCAAGTACAGCTTCCCGCTTGGCTTCCACCACTTGTAGACATCAGTCTGCAGAATTCAGATAAAACTGTAAGCATACATCATGATATTTTTTTCAAGCAAAACGACCACAAAAGCAAGAATAGTACGAAGATAAAAGTGCCCCAAAGAAGACTGAGATTGGCAGTTACTTTACTGAGGAAATTTCTGTAAAGACAATAATGAAGCACAAAAGGAGAAAAGGAGCTTCTAGAGACCACAGTAGCAACAAGATAACAAAACAATACCACAAACCAAAAACAAGAGAAGATTGAACGTCCCACCGCTGAACGCTAGCCCAGGATGAGCCAATGCTTGCGAAATGATTAAATGACCACATGCAAAGGTATGATCTTTCCTTGAAGAGAGGAATGTATAATTTATCAAACTCGACTTCCTTAGACATAAAATATAATTTAACCTTCATCCCGCAAAAATAAAAGAAAAAAGAAAGAAATAAAGAACACACGGAGATGTGTCAACCCGGAGATAGAATGATTTAAAAATTACATAGAGTAGAAAACATTTCATGCTAAAATAAAACACATTTTTATGCATTGAAGCACAAAAAAATGGAAGTAAATACCTGAAAACTACGGAAACAAAAACAGAAGAACAAAATATCACCTGGCCGAAACAGAAAACAGGAACCAGTGGTTTGCCGGTCTCTATAGCAATTCGTACAAATCCTTTTCTTCTTTGAAGGTAGGCAATCTATCACAGGTTAAGAGAGTAATCAGATTTAACTCCTTCCGGTCCAAGCATACACAAGAATGGATATGAACTAATCACAATTCTTACATATCATTTTCCCCAATAGTACAAAAATGCATAAAAAAAAAAAAAATACCACGCCAATAAGGCCAAACATAATAATTGAATAAACATAAAAATGAGAAAACTAAGATGGATATTCAATCCTAAAAGATGGATACAATCACGTCCAAAAAAAAGTGCAGATAGCACAAAGAATGAAGTTTTTTTTTTTTTTTTTTTTAAAAAAAAAGCAAGATGCTTGAGATCGGTTGAACAAATCCAATATTTCTACAGATGCATTGGCCCTTAAGTGAGAAAAATTGATGATTAAAGATGATAGAAGAAGACGAGGTACAACTAAAATCACATAAAGAAAAGTTTATGTAGAACAATCTAAACACTTCCATAGCAGAACCTTAACTAAAAATAAGTACAATGGGAACAACAAAATCAAACAAGCGATACCAACTAGATAGGATTGACGTACTGAACTATATAAATATGCTTTTGAAAGTAACTTAACTATCAAAATACTGAGATTTAGATAACAGATACCCAAACTATTTAGTGTGGGAATAAAATGGGCCTAAATGGAGAAGAATGGACTCATAACAGACCCGAACAGATTTTAACTGAGGTATAGCTGATTGATTGATACTCTTAATCTATGCAGAAGTCACACTACAACACCTATCATGAGAAGTGTAGACGAACAGCCTATCTCAAAGGGGTTAGTGACAAATTGTGTCCCAAGCCCAGCAGTGAATTAGTATACCATTTCATTTTCTCATTTAACAGGGAAACTGCAGAACCAAGTATTACAACGGATTGAAATTTCCAGAGTTCACCAAATGCTGTTTTTTTATTCTTTGACAATTAAGTGAAGCATTGTTTCATTTCTATATGTTATTTTCTTTCTACTTGTTACACTTCTCATCCTTATTTAGAAGTATTATTTAGTATTCTCATAGTATCGCATTCTTCATTTTTTAGTACTATTGCTGCTTCATCTGCTTTTTTTATCTTGCCTTTGGCTGTCCATATTTTTCTTTCAATACTGCTTTGATTACTTCTTTTCAGCCGAGGGTGTATCACAAACAGCCTCCCTACATCTTACCCTGCCCAAACCACACTTGAGGGCCTACATTGGGCATGTTGTTGTATTTTCTTTCTACTTGCCCATATCCAATGAAGAGTTACTTGCTAGAAAAATGAGTAAAATTTATACTCTCATTCGATAAGTGTCAACTAGTTATTCCTGATAAAAGCTCCTTTCTATGGGTGGATCATAGTGGCTAGGAAGAGATGCAGTGATTATGCATAATATACTGGCTTGAAAAATACAATCAAGTTTCAAGATTGAACCTCAGAACCATGCTCCATATAGAATGCCTCTTGAACTCCACCTGGCACTATGATGCAGCTATGACCAGATGCCAAGAGGGATTTAAAAATTTTCCTTGTTGCAGGTGCAAGTCCTAACCATGTCCAGATATGCCGCAAGAAAGGTGTATAGAAGACCTGTAATTGTTTCTTTATAGTAAAAACTGATCGCTGAAAACAGGATTGTGTACTATTACAACACAAGAAGAAGGAATCAAGTCATACAGCAGTACTCGCAAGCACTTTGATTCTTGGGAGAGGCAAGAAACCTGTAAGGTCAGCAAGCGCAACCACTCCAATAGGCCAAACAGAATGCGGCTCATACCCAAAAACTGTAACAACATCCGAGTTAGTATGAGAACAGGAGCTAAAGATTTCTTATTTTCAACTAATGCTGTTAGCACTCGGAATGACATATCTAGTTTCTAGGTGAGATGTACAAAACAAATATCATCTGCCTACAAAGGAGAGGAAGTACCACTCAAAAAGCAGTGGAAATAGTATTTATTCTAACACAAGTCCTAGTCTTTGAGAACAGTAAGAAGGATGCTCTAGAGAGCATTTAATCTAGTTAGATGTCAACTATGGCTTAGACAAAAGCAAGCCTGCCAAGCTGACACAGGTTTACATAACTTGCTATCTAAAAGCAAGAAGCACTGGTCAACTTATGTAGTAGCAACGAGATTCATCACTGTTTTGATTAGTTTGCACTTCATTCGGTTATTACCTACGATTTAACGTATTTATAAGATGGCCACACAAATATGCCCAGCAAAGGATGGCTTTATGATCGGAGTAGACAGTTTGGTACTCCCAATAGTTATCCAATGTATCCAAGTGATCAGTGAATAGCAAGTTCATAAGCATATACAAAAGTACGAACATTAATCAGCCTGTGATGTTTTATTGGAGTGTCTATCTAAATTGGGAAGTGGGGACTACAAATATTTGCAAATTGGTATTCTTTCAAAATGACAAAATGATATCCTTCCATATGCAAGACGGCTGGAGATTGACAAACCAAATTTAGCAAACGTATTAGGCAAGTCTCTTCTAACACGGAACACAACAACCAAAAAAAAAAAAAACTGTTTCACAATGAGAAATGCATGACAGGTTAGTTGATTAAAGTTCCCAAAAAAAAAACAAGAACATATTTTTTAGAGAACAAAAGAATGAAAACACAAACAGAAAGTTGATTTCTTTATTCACTAATTTTACCATAGGCCTCATTAGGATCAAATGCTTTGATGTCCTCCACATACAAATGCACTGGAAAATATCCACAAGCATGCTTACAGATGTACCTGAAGAACCCCAATTTTCAGTATCAATGATGCAGCAGAAAAACCAATCTTTTCCACTTAATTTATGTGATACTTCCCGAGATTCAAACTGTATGAATCTTGACCAGCATTTTAAGATGTATTTATGAAAAAAGTTGGAACTTATAAGATGTAGTTTTCGAATGTATAAATTTTAATCTTAAAATATTGAATTAATCTAATACAATTTAGCTTCAAAGTTTAGTCAAATTGACACTCGAAAAACGAAAAGTATCGCATAAATTAGGACGGGGAGCAGTAAATTGGACCAATAAACTTACCTGGCTAATCTTCTTCCCCATTTATTTTTCTCATCAATGGGAATCAGCATAAGTATAAGCAATATTCCTATCACTCTAAAACAAATATCAACAAAACAAAAGTCAAACTCATACAACTTGGTACAAAGAAATAAGAGAGACAAAAAAAAAAAAAAAGAGAAAACTAACGCGAGTGCTTTGCAGAAAGGAAGAAAGACAAAAGAAGCAACAATTATTATGAAGTTGAAATGGACAGAGCCAAGCCATAAGACCATCGCAACTAAGGTGTGCAGCATAGTACCAGAATCCGTCCCTTTAAACTCCACCGGCGTTGGCGTTACCGGTTTTTGATCAATTACACAATTCTCCTCTATAGCCATACCCCCAAAATCCAAATATCTAAACCGAATAATGTGATATACAAAGAATTGGTTGAAGTGTACTAGTATATTATAGGAAGAAAGTTTGGGGGGAATTAATGAGCTAAGTTTTAAGATAACAAGGAGGCTTTCTTGTTGAATTTAATGTTTGGTTGTTTTCGAGTAAACTTCGCTTCGAAAACATCGTCTTCGTTTTAAATTATTATTTGTCTTGTGGACTTGTGATTATGAAGTCAGCATGTGGAGTGGAATGAGATGGATCTATTCATAAAACACGTGGGTTGAAACACAGGACCAAAAAGGCTCGTATTCTTGATTCTACTATTACCTAATTGTTTATTCTAAATTGAACTTTCTTGATTCTAGTAGTACCTAATTGTTTATTCTAAATTGAATTTTCTGGCTACAAAAGTCCATTTTGGCGTGACATTATGGTTTATGGTTGGAGCAACTCGTGTCAGTTCAAGTTAGGCTTAACACATTTGTTAGGATATTTCAGGTAAACATTCGAACTAAGTTTTGTTTCAATTGACCGATTTAATTTTTAATAAAATGTTTCAATTAAATATTTTAGGTTTAAATCTTGAATTTATTTTATGAGCATTTTCATTTGTGTATTAGATAGTTAAGTTAGTCATATAAAATATGTCATTTCCTTTAATTATTCGAATCAACCTCAAATAGAAAGTGTTTGGGACTTTACGGCTTATTGAGGCTAATGGACCAGGAAAATACACGCAAACAAATTTTCTAAATTTGAACTAAAAGTGTCTAATTGGATCACTTTATTAGAAATGGAGGTGTTCAGTTAAAACATAACTTAGTTTGAGTGTCTAAATGAAATATCCTAATAAGTTTAAGGCTACATATTAAGCCTTCTAGTTATGTAGATACAAAATGGCTCTCATAATCTTGTTATTCATTCATCTCATTCTAAGTGTTTGATTAGATATTGAAGTTAAAAAAACTTTAAACATGTAAACTTAATATTATAAATATACATAATTATGATCTTTTTTAAAATAAGTTATATAAGTTATGCTGAGAATTTTGCATATCCATTTTTTTTTAATCTTCATAAAAGAATGAAGTGATCTATTAAGTGGATCACAATAAATGGCGTTACTTGCGGGTGCCAGCACTAAATAGTTTTAAAACAAGGAAGGTAATCCACGTAAATGGAGCTACAGCATATATTTTTACGCAGGGAAATTAACGTTTTCATACAACTATTAGATATTATTGGCATAATTTTCGCCAAAAACGTAGTAGCATAATTTAGCTCTAAAAATATTTGCTAAGTAGCCAACTTAAAGAAAGATGTGCCTAAAAAATAGGATGCAATTATTCTATTCCCTTATTTAACGTGTATCTTTAAAATTAGGGATTTAATTTTTTTCTTATTTGGTTACTGACTTACCGGAAATCCCTAAAACTAGGGATCCAATTGTTCATGTTGTCCCTTTTATTTGGAGTAAGTATTATAGCCTGTTTGGCCAAGCTTCTAAAAATAGCTTATGTTAAAAAGTATTTTATAAAAAAGTACTTTTGGCTAAAAGCAATTTGTGTTTGGCCAATTAATTTAAAAAGTACTTTTGAGCAGTAATTAGTGTTTGGCCAAACTTTTAAAAAGTGTTTCTATATGTATTTTTCTCAAAAGTACTTTTCAAAAAAATACTTTTGGGCAAAAGCTATTTTTTTTAGCTTCTGAAAAATTGTTTCTGTTACTTCCAAAAACACTTATTTTCTCCCAAAAGCTTGACCAAACACCTCACTTTTTTAAAAATAAGCACTTATTCAAAAAATAAGTACTTTTGGAGGAAAAATAAGCTTGGCCAAACAGGCTATTAGTTTAAAATACTTTAATTATTTTTTCTTATTTCACATGAGATATCCCTAAATTTAGGGAGTCAATTATTTCGTTTCCCTTATTTCATGTTTTTGTAGCATCAGTGAATTTTTTCTTGTCAATAGTTTTATCTTTAACTTCTCACATTTATATCACGATTTGTGTAGAACTAATTATGTATATCATTGCCTATTACACATTATACTATGGTTCTTCACATTATATATATCAAATGTAGTACTTCACAATGTATAACAGAATGTATACATGATGATTCACAATATATCAAAATGTATACATGATGGTTCACAATATATCAGAATGTATACATGATACTTCACAATATATACAAGAATGTATACATGGTACTTCACAATATATACTAGAATGTATACATAGTTCTCTTCTTCTCTATCGAATCCCCACAATGTATATTCACAATATATATCAGAATGCATACATGGTACTTCACAATATATTACGGTAGATTTTTTATTTTGATTGGAGAAATTTAAGAAAACCAAAAACAAAAAACAAAAAAAAATAGATTGAAAAAGTGGAGGAGAGATACACAATAATGTATAGATGGAAGAAATAAGAGAGAGAGAAACATTGGAGAGATTTTAGGGGAAGAAATAAGAGAGGAGGAAATTGTGGGAGAGAAAATAGGAAACAAATGTATGTGGGGGGTTGTTTTATGCCAACTTATTAAAATTTGGCTAATCTATGTAGATTAGGTCTAAGAGTTAGCATTAAAAGCACGAAGGGCCTTAAAAATGTTGATTGAACTTTTTGCCATTCATTAAAAGACTGCACAATAGACAAAATAGCCATTTAATAATTGTCCAATATTTAGGAGTTAAAAATCCATTAAAATTTTATTATTAAACTTTTTCTTACTTAAATTAAGCGCTTAAAATTTAGGACTTTGAAATCAACGAAAATTTTAATTTCTAATTTTTCCTTATTTGATTTATGTATAATATAACATATATGGAAAAAAAGTTAGTAACACGTGAAAATTATATTACGATATTTTGGAACTAAAGGAATTTGTATTTTGCGTCCTTTTTTTTCCCCTTTCATAGTCCGTCACCCTTTTTACAAAATTTCAATATAACTTAAAATTAATAATATTATTAATCTAATACATTGGTCCATGTTAGTTAAATATGGAAGAAGATCTACCTTTTTCTACGGACTACACGAACAAATTTCTTCCACTTTCAAATTCTTTTAGCTGTAGGATCCTCTTATTGCTTTGACATTAGGAGTCCTTTTTTTCCTTTAAATTAAAAGTGACTTTTAAATTGTTAGAGTATTGTTGGAATTAATAAAAAATAAGAGAAAATAAAATAGAAGGAAAAATTAAGGACACTCTGATAAGAGAAGAATTTTTTTCCATGACGGGTCTTTGAGATATGTGTTAATTTTTATGAGAAAATCAGCAAAATTTTTGGTTATTCAAGTCCGTCGTTATTTGTTATAGGTAAGAAATTCTAATATTTAACACTTCTAACCCAATTAAAATATATCTTATATAAAAAAACTCTACAATTCTATTAATATTTTGGATCATATTTTACCGTAAGATGCGATTTATGGAGTCCGGAGCCAAAAGGGTATAAAAATACACGATATAAACTAAAAGGGGGCGGCAAAAATTTTACATACCAAAAGGGGTATAACGTGGGCTGATCCACGTTATACCCCAATTTTTTTTTTTCAATTGTCAGATGTTGAACCGAAATAAAAAAAATATATATATATATTTTAGTAAAACGTGGAGGGATCCACGTTTTACAAATATATTTTGTAAAACGTGGAGGGATCCACGTTTTACAAATATATTTTGTAAAACGTGGATCCCTCCACGTTTTACAAATATATAATTGTGAAACGCGCATCCCTCCCCGACTTTCATTCAGTGTTACCCTAAATAATATCATCTTCTCTTCCGCCTCCTTCCGCCTCTTCCTCCATCTTCAACTTACAGAAAATTTTGATCTCCTTCTCCTTTTCCTTCTCCTCCATTTATTTTGTTTTAAAACCTTGCGGTTACAGTCTAATTTTTGGAGTAACTTGTTCATCCTTATCTTTTGTTGCTATCTAAGTTAAGGTATTTTTTCTAACTCATATAATTGTATATTTCTAGTAGATGTAGAATATTTATTTGTCTTATATATCTTAATTGTTATTTTTTATTTATGTTATTTTAATACGTATAAGATATATGTTTGTCTTATTTGTGTTATTTTAATGCGACCTTAAGATATGATTGTTAGAAGCATTATTATATAAAAGGTCTGATTTGTTTAGTAGCACTTTTGAAGAAATTTGTTGTTATGTTATTATTATTATTTTTGTGGATTGGTATATAAAATTTGGCTGATTTGGTGACACTCTTATCTGATAATACATGTGTTTCCTTTTCAATGGTCAACTGAATACTTATTTTCTCCAATTAAAAATTAGTGCGCTTAGATATTTACATAAGAGCTTTAGGAAGGTCTACTCCTAAGTGGCTAACATTATGAACGGTCCAACATTATTTTTGTGGATTGTTATACCTTTAATGTGATATTTATATAGTCAGAAAAGTGAAATTTAATTGATGCCTCAGTAGCCCAAAATAAAGATACTTAAAATATCATGATAATGCTTTATTATATGGGACCTAAGTCTAAGTGGGTGGATAATTATTTTGTCTATACCTTATAGGCATTAATGTGGTCCACTATCAGTGGTTTCTAAATAAGGCGAATGGAAGTCGACTTTATCTAGCCAGTGCATATTTGTTCTGCTAAAATTGGAATAATAATTTTTTTTAATAGTAAATTACTCCAAATAGCTTGCTCTGGACTTTAATTTTTTTTTTTTTTTTTAATCTAAGGTATGGAGCTTCCACGGGTATGCGTACATCCGGGGCCAGAAGTGTATGATGTATTAACACTCCGGGGAGAAGCATTGATCGCGAGTCGTGTGGGATGGTGCCTTGACAGAACGCGAGCATGCCTATTTCCACGCCGCGCGGATACCGAATTTTGGAAGCACGTGAAGCGTCATCCTTTGCATCCTCGCATCCTTGACTACTTTGGCTTTGTGTGGATTTAGGGGAGTAGTAGAGGTAGAATGTGTATCATATGATTGGGCGGTCATCACCGCACTTATAGAGAGATGGCGTCTGAGACGCACACATTTCATCACAACGTACGGGTGAGGCGACCATCACATTACAAGATATTGAGATCATGTTTGGCATGGTTGTTGATGGTAATCCCTTGAAAGATATTAATGCTAGAAATATAGATATTGTTGGGTGGCAACAATTAATCTATGAGCTTATTGGTTGGGCACCCGGTCTGGATTGTTTTAATGGTGTTAGTAGGTTAGAACTAAATAAATTAATTGAATATGTTAGAGGCTTAGATGACATTACAGATCAGACCCCAGAAATTGTTGTGCAACAGCGGGTTAGGTTGTACTTGCTATGGCTTTGTGGCGGCACGATATTTCCGGATAAGTCCGGTGACTTACTTAATTTAGACTATTTGCTTGACATGCGTGACCTTAGAGCAATGAGTGGACAAGCTTGGGGAGCGGCTGCATTGTCATATTTGTATATTTGTTTATGCGCGCTTCGTTGAAGAAAGCCAAGGATGTGTGTGGATTCATTTCCTTATTGCAGGTACGTGACCTTAATTTTATTTGGTTGTCCTATTTGGTAGTTATAAGGTTTTTATGTATTTATTTTAAATTTTTAATATAGGCTTGGGCTTGGGGAGCGAATTATACCGATGCACCACCACCCGGGAGCCTTCTACCCACACACGCCTCTTGCACGAAAGTGGACTCATCGTAAAGCTCGCGAAAATGAGGCACGTGTTGTGCTACCCATATGTAGGGATGTATTGGACAACCTAACAGATGGTCAGGTATTTTATCATAATTATGGTTGTTAATGGCGTTTTGATATAATTGTTACGCTTATGTGTAATTTATTTATTTTATTATCATGTAATTTTATGTTCTTTCTATCGTAGTTTGTGTGGCAGCCTTATTCAGCCATCATTAATGGACTCCCGAGAGTCTTTGTCGGCGTGGTCAAAATATTTGGATGGCGCGGAGTTCCCCTTATTTGTGGGATCTATCGAGAGTGGCACGCCGGACCGCGTTCTCGGACGGTTCGGTAGGAAGCAACATATTCTGGACCATGTCTTTGAGATTGATCCTTCTCATTACAAACGTGACAAACGGTATGCTATAACAGTGGAGGTTCAACAAAATTTTGCACACACAGAGCTTTTGTGGTAAAATCGTGGACAAAGGGCAATTCTGGCCGAGTATGAAACTAAAGACCCAGAGTCATTATCAGATTATTTTTATTGGTATCGACGTCACTCACGCACTTTTATAGGAAATCCTGCGCATAATGCGTCTAGAGGATACCAACACATGGCAGGCAGGCATGAGGCACTGGTACGTACATTACATTCCATTAGATGTTTGATGTCTTTATAGGTGTCTTAGACCACTATCAAATCTTGTTATTTAATTTTTTTTTTTTTTTTTTTTAGGCTTTAGGACATCAAGAATCGTACAAGTTGGCTCAGCAGACTATCCAAGAAGGAAATGAAAGGCGCAGTGAGACAATATTGTCTGAAAGAAAAGAAAGAATTCATTTGTGATCAGTCCAAAGGTAAATTTTGGAGGGTTATTTGCAAGCGTCATATGTTGGGATGTGAGTGGATGATCCGTTTTAGAGAAATTTCAAGTGGTATGTGAAGGAAGGCAAAGCGGATCTCCACCACAGTTGTCTCACGGATGATTACAGAAAGGATCATTTCAATTTGAACAGTCACCTAATTGCTACTACGTTGATACCATATATTATGGTCGATCCATACATCAGTATTAAGTCAGTTCAGGAAAAAATAAAAGGATTGCATTTGTTTACTCCTAGTTATAGAAAAGCACAAAAGGGGCGTAAGAAAGCTATTGAAATGGTATTTGGTGATTTTGAAACCTCTTTCAAGACATTGCCCCGATACATGGCTCCTTAAAATATTTCAATCGGGGACCGTTGTTGAGTGGGAGCACGAATCAACTACAATGTAAGGTGAACACATCTTCAAGTTTCTTTTCTGGGCTTATAAACCAAGCATCGATGGATTCAAAGTTGCGGGCTGTCATCTCGATAGACGGTACTGCACTCATACGTACGGTAAGTATGAGATGTTGCTAATTCTTTGTTGGAATTGATGCGAACAATAACATTTTTCCACTTGCATATGCTATTGTTGCACGTGAGAGCTTTGAGTCTTGGACGTGGTTCCTTGTGTTATTGTGGAGACATATTGTTCGTGAGAGACAAGGAATTGGACTTATTTCTGACCGTCATCAGGGCATCTTGCAATGTGTCCAAACACATGATTGGTTACAACCACCATCCACACACCATAGGTTTTGCGTTCGGCATTTGAAAAGCAACTTCAATAAAAAGTTCCTCAACAGTGACCTTGAGAACCTAATGTGGTTGGCGGCTACAGAGCACCAGAAGAAGAAATATAAAATGAGGATGGAACAAATCAAAACAATGTCACCTCCAGCGTATCTGTGGTTAAAATCTCTTCCGGAGGAGAAATGGACATTGCATAAGGACAACGGTCATAGGTGGGGGGCTATGACAACAAATGTCTCCGAGTCTTACAACGGTTTATTGAAGAAATCTCGTGGACTGCCCGTTACTGCCATGGTCCGTTATACGTTTAAAAATTTTGTTGATCGGTTTGTTGAGAGAAGCACCCTGGCCGATTTGTTGATTGCGGATAAAAAGTTTTGCCGCGCGCTGTTGAAAAGAAGTTTGATGAATACTGGGAGAGGTCCCTAAAGCATACTGACATGCAGCAATACAATGCAACTGAAGGGGTCTTTGAGATTCTGACATTTGCACACGACGGTAAAGGCGGAAATATCCATAAAGTCTCCGCCGAAGGAAAAAGTGTTCGTGTGGGAAATGGAGAAACTACCATATGCCATGTTCACATGCAATTAAATTTTGTGATATCCGCGGAATTCAACCAAAGGACTATGTTAGCAAGTACTACAGTTGCAGGTTTTACAAGCAAACGTACAGTGAAAATTTTTCACCGTTGGGTGATGAGGCATATTGGCCACCTTCTCCCTTCAGTTTAATTGCAAACACTGAATACGAGCGAACTTCAGGAACGCGGACTACAACTAGAAGGAGGAATGAAATGGATATAGCTCCTGCTCGTATGGCTAGAAAGTGTAGTACGTGCAAGCAAACAGGCCATAACAAGAATCGCTGCCCCAACAGAAATTAGTAGTTATTGTTGCTTGTTAGTTTTTATGTTTTTTCTTAACTTGTACGATTGTTGTTTCCTTATGTAATCTTCCAAGAATATATAACATGTCTTGTGCCGTTTAATAGTTATCATGTAATTTAACATTTATTATTTAGTTAATGTGTGACGTTTATTTAACTTATATTTTATTTTTATTTCTGTTTGCATATATAACACATATTTAATTATTATATGTGTTAAAATATTTATTGGAGTTATTCACTAAAATTAACTATATGCTTTAAAAATTAAAAAAATCAATAATTTTTTTTATTAAAAACATAGCCGAATATGATTTAAATAGAGGTAACGTCAAACAAAACCCTAAACCGTACGTGAAAAAATTAATGATTTGTAAAACGTGGAGGGATCCACGTTTTACAAAATATATTAATAAAACGTGGAGGGATCCACGTTTTACTAAAATATATATTTTTTTTTATTTCGGTTCAACATCTGACAATTGAAAAAAAAAATTTGGGGTATAACGTGGATCAGCCCTTTGGTATGTAAAATTTTTGCCGCCCCCTTTTAGTTTATACCGTGTATTTTTATACCCTTTTGGCTCCGGACCCTGCGATTTATTCTACTTCTCGTTTCTTCTTTGTCTTCTTATTTTAGTTTTGATTCTAGTCGTTTTCTCCCATTCATTGTCATCTTTCTTTCTGCTTTTGATTATTGTAAGATTATATGTGAATTACATAATTAAAGATTACGAGTATTTTTTATTGATTGTCACCAGAGGTAGAGGTAGGCCGAAGAAGTATTGGGGGGAAGTGGCAATTGGTTCTCCTCCTTTGATAATTTCTTGTGTTTTTTTCCTTTCAGGTGAAAAATTTTGACCGAAAAATTGGATGAAGCTATGTTACTGGCGAATGAAGTAGATCAAATAGTAGTCAACCGTTATTTGCCGGAAAACTTATTCGGCCACCAGCTTTAAGCAATTCTTGAAATACTAATTAACTCGAAGGTACTAATTTTCTTTGCATTCTATTTGGACGAATACTTTTAATACATAATTTAATTTAAAGGCACAAAACAACTGATATTTTACGTTGTAGTTTAGTTTTTCTATCCTTAAAGTAGATAACATATTACGGCAGATTTTTAATTTTTTCAATTATTAGTATTTTGTTTTTTATTTATAAATGCTATGATGTTAAAATAGTATTTCTATGTAACCAATTTATGCAGCAGAGATAAAAGTGTGAAATTGAAGCTGATATATCGTAATAAACTATCCTTCAGATAAACTTATATTCTATTTGTCATTATTCTAAATTAATTGTCATTATTTGTTTTGTTACATATTTTAACAAATGTACATTCTCAATATTCTTTTATACATTAGATTACTTCACTGCTAAATAAACATGAATTATCCACGAAAAGTTAAAAAGTAAAATTAGTCGCAAATCCTACTAAGCGACAGATTAGTAACGAGTTATCAAAAAAATATTTAGCTATGAGTAATTTAGCGATGGATTAGCGACATAGTTTGTAGCTAAGTCCAAATTTTTTTCTATATTGTTTGTTGTCAAACGAGCTACGCGCTTACACTAAAGCTAGTATCACTAATTGCTTCAACACACCAAGACGTGGATCCTTTAGATCGAAAATTCTCACTCTAAGGGTGTGTTTTGTAGCCAGTATAATTCATGAAAAACTAAGTAATTTTCTCACATATTTTTTAGTATTTGGTAGGTAGATGAGTGGAACATGTTTTCCAAAATATATATTTCGATGTATGGTTGGCTAGGAAGAAATTTTAACCTCAAATTATTCAACCGAATTTAAGAAAACATATAAATAATCTAATTGGCTAAGAAAAAAATAAAAGAATAAATTGATTGCGTGGATTAAAATTACCTGATTTGTTATCATAGGTATTCAAATTGATTTAGGGAGCTTTTCGACAACGACATCAGCAATCCGGGCTTTTTAAGGAGAATATTTTCTTAGAAAGTATATTTTTTCAATTACTTTAGTCAATCAAACATAAAATAATTTAAATTATTTGCTTAAAATGGTCTTTTTTTTTTTTTTTTTTTTTGGAACCAAACCCGCCCTGCGTCTTGGTTATTTTTCTTTATCTTTTCTCTTTTTTTAAGCTTACTAAAGACGATAAAAATCAAGATATATAGAACCTGCAAAGAGCAATGACCAGCGATACACTTTCTACTCAGAAAATTTGGGAAAACCTACTTCTTTCGATGGAATTTGGTCTCATTATCAACAAGAACATACAAAGTGAATTGGTTATTTATTGAAGTTGTGTGAACGTGTGATCACTTGTTTACCTTTGAAAACTATATCATCAAAATTTAGATTTGATTTATTAGATACATTTACTTATACTCTAAATGGTGTACATGGACCGGATTGGTTCGGATTTTTCAAATACCAAACCAAACCAAATGCGTCGGGTTTTTAAATTTATAAACCAAACCAAACCAATAAAATTCGGATTTTCCAACTTTGGGTTTTCTCGGGTAATTCGATTTTTTCAGGTTTTTTTCCGAAAAAGTCTTCATACAAACAATATGACTTTCACTTCAAATATTTCTTTAGTTCTAGTAAGATATAACTATACAACTAAGGTGATTCTTAAGAAAATAACACAAAATGTGAGATGAGTGATGACATCGTATTAAAATATTCAACAAAAAAGATAATAAAATCGGTTAAAATAAGTATTGCTAATTAATAAGCCATAAAGAAAATGATTTTAATCTAAATACTAAGTTATGCTAAAATAAGTACGCTAATAAGTATTAATTACATGACAGAGAAAAAAATTAAGCTATGTTTTTTTACGCTCTAAACTAATTATGCAAAACTAAAGAATAGATATCCAACATTACTGGCATCCCTAGTGTTAGAATTGAATTTCTTTTTTAGCATTAGTGTTGAGGTTGTTTTGATTTGAATTTTATTTGAGTTACTAACATCCATGGGATATAAAACTTATTGGCATTCAAAATTCTAAGTTCAAGCTTAAAATAATATGATAAAGACAAAAAACTATGAAAAATTTTAGGAAATATTTACAAATTACATTACAAATAAATATTTTTATGTATAAAATATTTTAAAAATCGAATACACGTAATGTCGGTTTGGTTCGGTTCGGTTTGACTTTTTTTAGCTAAAACCAAACCAAACCAATTATGATCTTTTTTTGTTTTTTTTTTTGTTTTCAACACCAAACCAAGTCAAACCAAACCACTAATCGGATTTTTTTCTCGGTTTATCGATTTGGTGCGGTTTGTCGGTTTGCTATGTACACCCCGCCCTAACTCTAATTGTAGGACTGACGTATGTAGAGAATAAAATTATTAGTGGATAAATTAAAAATTATAGACTTTCAAAATAAAAAATACTACTCCGATCATATAAAATTTGGATAGAGTTGTTGTCTTTTTTTTTTTTTTTGGGGGTTGGTCCAGAAAAGATATAGAGATTTTATTGACTAGGAATAGTATAGGGAGCATAGTCTGGTTGCGCATCCAGAACACAAAAAGGGGATGCATGAGTCAAATACCCAGTACTATCATATCTTTCTAATTAATCAGATTGAAAATATTCCGATCCCCAATCTAAACAAAAAAATTCCGGCCTACCAATGGTTTCATTATTAG
The DNA here is from genome assembly GCF_029784015.1 of Lycium ferocissimum. NCBI lineage: Eukaryota > Viridiplantae > Streptophyta > Magnoliopsida > Solanales > Solanaceae > Lycium > Lycium ferocissimum. The sequence continues at coordinate 45,990,666 of NC_081343.1, forward strand.
GTTTCAAGCCCTGATGGCACGTCGTTATATTCTAAACTAGGTGATCTACCCGCGCTTCGCGCGGTCATAAGTAACCTTAATAAGCTTAAGATAAATTTCGGTAAAACAAAAGATATTAAGAACATTTCAACAAAATTTGAATGATTGGCATTATTACATATTTTAAGAACTGTTAATATATAATGAATAATTAAAAAGTCTTGATGTTCGATCAATTTTGCCATTTACATATCTTTTTCTGAAGCGCCACATTTATTTAGTAATATAATTATCTTCTCAATGCTGATTGATATTACATGAAATAATTAATCATCGTTTTCGTTATCTTTTTGTACACGAAAAGTATAGAATTGTTAATATGCATACAATATACTAATTATTTTTTCAAATTCATGGTGTTAAAATTTTCTGAATTATTATCCATTAAAATTAATCTAAGTTTAAATAAGTCACACCATAAACGATTTAGAAGAATTTTGACTAAAACTAAGTTAATAATTATCTTGCAAGGAAATTGCTAGGCACAATCTTCTTTCGAGAATCTTCACCCTTCCAGTAATCGTAGCATTAGTTCAGTTCTTTGGCTAATAACAAAATTAAAAATGAAGGGAAAAAAAAAATAAGAAAGGCAGAGTACTAAGAAAAAGAAAACAAATAGATTGCATATAGTAAATATTCGTGATTTACTCTTCTAAAACAAAGCTCTATCTTTAATTTAGAAAATGCATCTTCAATATTATTATAATTCTGATAGAAAAAGAGACATGACTATGAGTAAAAACCACCATCTTAAGGATTTATGGAGTTAATCATTTTGCACTATTGGAGGCCTAAATTTTCAATTTATAAGTTTAGGAAAGAACTATTATTCTAGGGAGGAATAAAATCTCTTGCCCTCTTAAATATTGAATAGAAGAAAATGGCCTGAGAATAAATGACATAATTAAAGCTTGCAGTTGATACATGCATCTCTCATACAAACACTTTCATGAGACATGGTAATATGGTTAACAAAAAGAATATGTGATTTTGATACCGAAAACTCCTCGAAGTTGTTTGAATATAGAAATAGTACCAAGGAAAATGTGAACTTCTCAGCTTAAATTTATCTTGAATTATGTGGGGGCCAAAAAATCTTGCCAAAGCTTTTCTGCAATCAAATAACATTCCTCAAAAATAAGAAAAGACCAAATAAACAATTGCTGATTTGGTTGGATACCTTCATATTTTTTGAGTAAATTCATATTATTTGCATACTTTTGTATAATGTGTACTATGTCCGTTTCGATTTATGTGAACCTATTTCTTTATTAGTCCGTACCAAAAGAAATGATCCCTTTATATGTTTAGAAACAATATACTTTTATACGATTATTTATAGCCACACCAAATATATATGACTCATTTAACACCACAAGTGTAAAAGTCTTCTCTTCTTTCTTAAATTTCGTACCTAGTCAAATGTGTTCACATAAATTGAAACGGAGGGAATATAGTTTATTATACATTATCAATGAAGTATATTTAAGTTTTATCTATTAATAAATTCCAAGAACTATTAACAATTAAAAAATCAAAATTACTTATTACATAGAAAAAATTTAAAGTATTATCGGTTGTAGCCCATCCAAAGCATGTTTTTATAAAAGAATGTTATTATTACCTTAGATATGATGACATAAATTAAAGGAAGAAAAATTCGTAAGTGTCCGCATAACATTTGAAAATTACAAAATGACAGTTAATAATAAATTTAAGTTAAGCGCATCAACAAAAAGTAATAGTATCATTAAAATTCTAAAAGTAAAAAAGAATGATTATTATCTAACAATTGATCACATGCTATAGAACTTTTTAAAATTATAAAAGCATTAGTTAACAAATTAAATTGAGAAGAGAAGGAACAAAAATTAATTTCCTTTAAAACCTAAAAATAAGAAAATAATTACCATCTAATCTAACAATTTCATTTTCTTTTTCTCTCAGACTAAGATGCGAGAATATATGTATTCTTTTAGATTCCTACACTGAATCCTTTTTAAAAATAAAGGATACAAGTTCTCGTCTAAATTCATTGAATCCGTTTTAAAATAATGGATGAGTTTTAAATCATCTACCAACACAAGCAAAAATCTTAACACCTCAAATTACCAAACAAACTACAACATTGTTGGTGGTTGAAATAATCACCAAACTTACCATCTAAAAAAAACTAATAATTCAAATAATTCTCAACAAATGATTTTTTTTGCTCTAAACCAAAATATTATTGAAGTTAGTGATGTAATAAGTGATGTTTCGACTTCTTTTAATCGATTTTTAAATTGACGTGATCATATAGTGTAAAAAAATTGCTCTATAAATATCATATAGCCTGCTGTAGCATGCTATTTTCTTGAATTATCACATTACATGTCAACTTAGAAACATCGACAAACTTTCAGTGCATATATAGATTAATGCCTCGTTAATTACCTTTTAATGGCTAATTGAATATGTGTATTTCTTGGCTCAACTTTTAAGATGGATGACCTCCAGCCTCTCTGTAGTCTATGGTCTTCACGAACTGCATTTCAGTTTGCAAGAGAAAGTTACTCGTTGATAAACTCAATTCTAGATAAACTTTTCGCTAAAGCCTACAACATGGAAATGAAATCATTGGACTAAGACTAAAAGTAGAGAGGATCTTTCTGCATTTGCCTAGGGTAATAGAAATATGAAGTTAAACCTTCGCAGAAGACTTTTCTGTTTGCAAGAGAAAGTTACTTGTTGATAAACTGAAGTCTAGATAACCTTTTCTTTAAAGCCTACAACATAAAAATGAACGCCAAATCATTGAAGTAACATTAAAAGTAGAAATGACCATTGTGCATTTATCTTGGGGATCCAAAATTTGAAGTTGAACCTTTAGAAAATACTTTCGGTTTGCAAGAGAAAGTTACTCGTTCAAAAACTGAATTCTAGATAATATTTTCGCTAAAGCCTACAACATGATAATGAACGTCAAATCATTGGACTAAGACTAAAAGTAGAAGGGTTATTTGTGCATTTATCTTGGGTATCCAAAATCTGAAGTTGAACCATGTAAATTATCTCAAAATTTTAAAAGGTAAATGTACTTAACTTGGTGGAAAAATATTCAGTATCACATGAATAATTTCAGAACCAAGTAATATACAAAAACAAAGAATGAAAATGGAACAATAAAAACTGTAAATCTGTTGAGAAGGGGAGAGTTCATGGGGTAATGAAGGGTCAAACTAAGAGGAGTAAACAAATCATGGGATGTTTGGATTAAAACCTGAAGTGTCCATTCTATTTTGGCAGGGAAAGTGACGTTCAGGGCACCTGTTAAATTTTGGTGAGCACAATTAGTTTCAAACAGGTAACTGTTTCATTATATGCCTTTCCATTATGTAAGTTAAGGCAACGGTTCATTAGTTATGAAAGGATGTAAATTTAATATGTTAATTTTAAAAATATAGTAAAAACGAAAAAAATGACAAAAAAGATAAATGTCTTTTCTAAGCTTTTGAGGTGTGCACGTCACATGTCACGCCTATACTCGCTTTTATATATATATATATATGATTTAAAGAATTGATGAGATGTATTTATCTATGTAGTTGTGTTGTTTTCATAGGCCCTCCCAGCCGAATGCTACATATTGGAAAAGATGACAGCATTGAGATAGAAGTAGGTATCTTACCTACTCCTCTTAAACTATACTTTCTTTTATAGAGATACAATTGCTAACGTAAAGTGGAGTTAAACTTGTCAGACTAGCTATAATAAAAAATTAAATGTTAATTTTAGAACACTCTCCTCTAACTCGGAACCAAAAACGTCTAAATTTTGGAGCAGGAAAATTATGTGATATAACGGTTTGAGCTCACTAATTATTCGTTTTAGTAATACTTTTAAATTATTATCTAACATAACAATAGTTTACAAAATATAACAATCCCTTGATTTTAAATATTAACTTTGGTAAACCTAATTCCTTCTATTGCGAGCAGAAGAGCACTATCTATGAATTAAGCATTTTGATTTGTTTTTATCTATTTCCTTCGTCGTATATTTCAATCACTTTATGGTTCTTTGTATTTAGGCTTTACTGATGGTAAACCTTATTGCGAGCAAAAATTATGATTATCTAGGACCTTTTTCCTTCTCAGAATCAAGTAAATTACATATTGCCACCATATCGAGCTGCTTTTAAATTCATATTACAACCATATCAAGCTGCTTCATTTTGTAAAATTTTTTAACCAAAGTTATCAGGTGGAGCTACAGCGGCAGCCGATGATGGTGGAAAAATCAATTGGGTTACATTGGTGGAGTTCTTGGTCGAAGGTTGGTGGCTATGTCAGGTGTACAAAAAATGTAAATCATTGTATGTCATGTATATCACAGTACATACATGAACATATACGCGAAATACAAGTGACATACAAGTGAAATATCCATGTATATTGTGTGTATATATCTTGTATCTCGTGTATAGGTCATTTTATATCACATGTATCATTATACATAGAGAGTCGTGCTTATTTCAAGTATGTATGATGGTTAGAGTATATATGTATGTAACATATATGTATCTATAATATCTTTTGGAAAAAGGCCAAAAACAACTTTTGCTAGTAATAATCTTGCTATAATCTATTATAAGGGGCATTAACAGTGCTATTTATGAAAATTCCCCTTTTGGATTTGTCATCGAATATAAATATGATGGGCCAGAATCACAAGCCATCCACTTGAAGCTACAAGTCTAAATTTATCTTCGTGTATCAAATGCAAAAGATATCTCAATTCTCTTCATGTATCAAATGCAAGCTTAAACAACAAAACGCAAGTACTGGAAATTACATTCACATTCAGACTTTTAATTACATCCCAAATGGAGCCAGCCAAGGCGCCATTTTCTGTAGGATTTCCTTCTAATTTTAGCATCGCCAACAGCTTTATCTGTTTTTCCGGTACTTAAAGATGCAGCTTCAGTAATCAAGGCTTCTTCCTGCAAAAAAACAATATTAACTAGCCATTTACTCTATATTCTAGTCGCTAATTAAATGCTTTTATGCTTCATCTAAAGCAGTGTTATATGCTTATTAATCAGACAGGCCAAAAAAAAAAGTGCTTCTTATTTCTCTAACTAGACGGCGGCACGGGCCCAACACTTTAGATTATAGTGCATCTATGTGTATGTAGTTGTGTTTGAATAGTGATTATGGGGTGCACTTTTTTTTTTTTTTTTTTTGGGTTTCACTATTTTTATGCATATAATATATATACATATACTATGTTCAAAACATGATTAATATAACATTGTAGTTTGTGCTCCGTATCTAAAACTTTATTATATTAGTGTTTGCTACGAATACAAAGTCTGCACTTTTTTTTTAACATTATATTTTTTTTTAATATGGGGTTCAATTTTTTTTTTTTTTTTTGATATTGCTTGATTTTGTTAATATAGGGTCTACTTTTTTTTTTCCATGAGTTTGGAGATGGTGAGTTCCACTTTTTTTTTTCTTCCTTTTTTTTATTTTTTTTTAGATTGCTCGGTGTTATTTAGTATGGGACGCCCCCCCCCCCCCCTTTTTTTTTTTAAGGGACAACGGACGACGAAGCATGGGTCTAAACCCATGCTTTATATAGTTTTTTTATTTTTTTTTATATTGCTTGGTGTTGTTTAGTATCGGGTCCACCCTTTATGGGGTGCACTTTTTTTTTTTTTTAACATTATATTTTTTTTAATATGGGGTTCACTTTTTTTTTTTTTTGATATTGCTTGATTTTGTTAATATGGGGTCCACTTTTTTTTCCCCATGAGTTTGAAGATGGTGAGTTTCACTTTTTTTTCTTTCTTTTTTTTTAATTTTTTTTATATTGCTTGGTGTTATTTAGTATGGGGCCCACCCCCTCCCCCCCCCCCCCCTTTTTTTTTTTTTTTTTTTAAGGGACAACGGACGACGAAGCATGGGTCTAAACCCGTGCTTTATATAGTTTCTTCTTTTATTTTTTTTATTTTTTTATATTGCTTGGTGTTGTTTAGTATGGGGCCCACCCTTTTGGACATTATTAGTTTTCACTATTTTTCACTATTTTTATGCATATATATATATATATATATATATATACTATGTTCAAAACACGATTAATATAACATTGTAGTTTGTGCTCCGTATCTAAAATTTTATTATATTAGTGTTTGCTACGAATACAAAGTCTGCACTTTGTTTTTTACATTGTTTGTTTTTTTAATATGGGATTCACTTTTTTTTTTATATTGCTTGATTTGTTAATATGGGGTCCACTTTTTTTTCCTTGAGTTTGGAGATGGTGGGTTCCACTTTGTTTGTGCTCCGTATTTAAAACTTTATTATATTAATGTTTGCTACGAATACAAACTCTGCACTTTGTTTTTGACATTGTTTGTTTTTTTAATATGGGGTTCACTTTTTTTTTATTGCTTGATTTTGTTAATATGGGGTCCTTTTTTTTTTCTCTGTGAGTTTGGAGATGGTGGGTTCCACTTTTTTTTACTTCTTTTTTTTTTTTTTTAAATATTGGTTGGTGTTTTTTTTTTTTAATATTGGTTGGTGTTTAATATGAGGACCACACTTTTTTTTTTTAACGGACGACGAAGCATGGGTGTAAACCCATGCTTCTATATAATTGCTTGATTTTGTTAATATGGGTCCACTTTTTTTTTCTCCGTGAGTTTGGAGATGGTGGGTTCCACTTTGTTTGTGCTCCGTATCTAAAACTTTATTATATTAGTGTTTGCTACGAATACAAAGTCTGCACTTTGTTTTTGACATTGTTTATTTTTTTAATATGGGGTTCATGCGTTTTTTTATATTACTTGATTTTGTTAATATGGGGTCCACTTTTTTTTTCTCCGTGAGTTTGGAGATGGTGGGTTCCACTTTTTTTTACTTTTTTTTTTTTAATATTGGTTGGTGTTTAATTTGGGGACCAGACTTTTTTTTTTTTAATGCTTAACGGACGACTCCGTGAGTTTGAAGATGGTGGGTTTCACTTTGTTTGTGCTCCGTATCTAAAATTTTATTATATTAGTGTTTGCTACGAATACAAAGTATGCACTTTGTTTTTGACATTGTTTGTTTTTTTAATATGGGATTCACTTTTTTTTATATTGCTTGATTTTGTTAATATGGGGTCCACTTTTTTTTTTCTCCGTGAGTTTGGAGATGGTGGGTTTCACTTTTTTTTTAAAAAAATATTGATTGGTGTTTTTTTTTTTTTTTTTAATATTGTTTGTTGTTTAATATGGATACCACACTTTTTTTTTTTTAATGCTTAACGGGGTGGGACGGATGACGATCATGTCTGGCCCTTCCTGGGTCTGGATCACAGTATACCGGCGACTTTGTCCTTGAATTCATTCTATTTCATATCCACCGATCCGTGGAAGAGATAAAATTTTTGTCATGATTCGTGAACTAATGGACTCTCTAATTTTTTTTTCATAATTGAAAATTCGAGGTTGAAATGTATATGTGATATTGCTATAAAGCGCATTTTATTTAATGATAAGGTTATTAATCAACAAAGAAAAATTAAAATTCTTAAAAGATGAGATCAATTCAGAAGCATTTATTTATTAGTTTTAAATATCACCCGTGCTTCTATATAGTTAGAAAAAAGAAATGCTTCTGATTTCTCCAAAAAGTCAAACATATTAATAAAAAAATAAATCCCACTTATAAAAGCGACTAATATTAGGGACCATATTGTTATTTACCTCGAGTTGTTTCTGTTTGAAATTGGCCTTTTCGTCTTTGTCATCCCTTGACTTTGATGAGCTAGACCTTGATGTGTTCCCTTCATCCATTTCTAAGCTTAGCTGCAAGGAAAGAACACAAGAACATACATCAACATCATATATAATTCCGAATTAATACAATATTATTACTAGTAGGAGTATATATTATGGTTATATAAATTAATCAATGTTACGTTGTAGCCATGATTATTTTTCCCGGTGTAATAATTTTCTAGTAAATTAACCTTTAAAATTCGGTTCTCGAGTGCAGTGAGGCGCTCTATAAGTGTGCCTTTGTGATTAACCTCTTCCAGTGCAGATGATAGACTCAGAGTTTTGCAGTACTCATCCTCTTCTTCTGTTTTCTTTATAATGACACTAGCTGAGAAATTTCTTCCTGACAGCCCATGTTTCTCTTCCAGAATCTGTAGCTACATACAAATATATATCACCATTTTATTCAATACTAAAAAAACATGAATTAGCAGGCAAATTCTTTATAGCTAAACAGCAAATTCTTTATAGCTAAACAACAAAATCCATTGCTAATCCTATTTAACATGGACTATAAAAAAATTATGTTAGTTATGACTATGAGCAATATAATGTCAGATTAGCGACAAAGCACATAGTTAATTTCGGTTTCTTTGTAGCGATTCAAGGACTCATAGAGATTGTTCACGACTTTCATATATATACGAATTTGGTATTACAGAGTTATAAGTTTCATTATCAGAGGAGATTCAAATAAAATTGACATAGTTTAGTGAAAAAGAAAAAAGAACTTACCAGGAAATCCAGGCGATCCAATCTTGGAATAACAGGCAAGGAAGAAACTAAGTCTTTATTCTCTTGCTGCTTCATTTTTTTTTTTTTCTATAACTAGAAAACGGAGCTCTACTCCGTATTTATTATACGTGTTGTATGTGTGTATAGCAAAAATTTATGATTTAATTACTTTCTATAGATGTGGACACTACCGTTCTTGAATATTTGGATGGCAAATCTAGCTAAGTTTTTAAAGATGGTGAAGAAGCAGTTGGTAATAATGATTAACAGAAGCTCAACTAAAAGTGAATTGTGAAAGCGATGGGAGTTGGGTTATTAATTAATAGGCATATCCCATGCCATACTCTTTTGTCACCATTTATGATTCATCATTGCTCTTTGACTTGTAGATTTTTTCTTTTTAATGTTTTCTTTTCTCCTTTGGATTCTTATCTCGTCGTGGCCTATAAAATATACACTAGTATGTGGAGTAGTATCTATCTCAATGACGTTGAAAAAAATAATTAAAAAACGCATCTGAACGACGTGCCTGTTTCTCTCCCTATAGCTCGTTACGAATACGTGCACCTTTTTCTCGAGTCTTGACAAGGAAGCAGCTTAATTGTGTCATTATTTGTTCTGACCATATTGTTACTATGAGTTTTTAAAGAGTTGTTCACAATTACGCAATCACGCAATTTGAATATATTTAGACCAAATTGAAGTTGGTAACTTAATTGGAAAGATACTAGACACATGTTAGAACTTATAGGCGAATCCAGAATTTCAAGAGAAAAAGTGTATTTAGTAGGGTTCGATCCCACAACTTTAAGGGATTAAACCCAGCACTTAACCAACGCTCCACTCAATCTAGTTTGACCATGTGTTCCTTAAGTTAATATTAGATATATTTTAAGGATTATATACATAATATACCTAGTTTATTACCGGGTAGCTCACTACTTTAATTTTTTTTATATATATATATATCGCCCCGCTATCATGTAAGAACCACCCAACTTAGGCAAAGCATCTTCTCATCAGATGTTCATAAGAATAAGTTTTATATCATTCTTCTTTATATTCCGGAAGTTAAGGTGTATGCCATCTTCCGTATATTTATCCTTTTTGATCATCTACAGGCTGGAGTCACAACCTAGCTAACTCCATCGTAACCATTATGGTGTAGGAACCTTTGATTTAAAACAAAAAGAAGAAGAAGTCAAACCAGTTCATGAAATAAATTATATCAATATATTACAATGAAGCGAAAAAAATATACTATTAATTAAGAGTATGTCAAAGACATATAACATACGCTTATTACGTTGGTGCGCTATTTTCTTTTCCGCACACGTCTCTTTTGTACTACTAAGAAGTTACTAGGCCAAAAAAATAAGAAATAGCATAATAATTTTACGCATCGCTTGATGCCTATTCTAAAGAATGGTCAACAATCAAAATGCTAAGACCGCTTTGGTTTGGGATATTTCACGTGTTTTCATTGATTATACCAGAACGCCAAATCTTATAGCTTTTACTTCTAAAACTGATCATTTTAATCAACCATGCTGAAAAATCCTTTTTTTATGTTATCAAAACAATTTTTTATTATTTAATTTAAATGGACGCGGAGGTAGCATACCTCTATCAGTTACATCTTCTGGAAGAAAATCTTATCAAATAAACTAGCTAGCTTGTCTGTAAAGTATTTGCAGGAGATATTCGTCAATATTCAACAATAAGATTCTTAGCTGGCTAAAATAGTTGTGCATCGCACAAGCCTATCATTACCCAAGGAGCGTAGCACACGGCAATTAATTGTTGAGTTGCTGGAAATTCCTTTTTATTTTGGATGAAAAAGTTCTTTTGAATCAGTTACTATAAGTACATCATTGTTCTCTCGTTGTTACTGCTTATGTTTTAGGATCACTTTAAAGACCTAACTTTAGATCTTGAATTTTCAACATATGAAAAAGAGGACGAGAAAGAAGAGGGTTCTACTTTATTGTACACTTTTCTTCCAACTAGCAATCTTCAAATGTTGTATTTTGCAATTTGTTACCAGTTGGATCGAGCTGAAATTTGGGTAGCAAGTTCACCTAGGATTCTCTTTTCGCTCTGAATGGTGGACTTGCATGTTTCTCTTCAAGTGAATTAAAATTTTTGGGAAAGGATCCCCTCCAGTAACTCTTCCTCCGGTTTTGTCCAATATCACTTGATTGTTGACACGTGTCACAAATTAACTCAATGAACCAGATTTTTCCAATACTAAAGTCCACACAACTATATATGATACACCCCTTCCTACTCTCTATATGCATCTATAACTAATGCCACTCGTTTTTTTAATTTTAAAACATTCTAGTGACATAAGACTCAAGCTTCCAGTTTCAAACTGTGAGAACACAAATGATTGTATCCTAAATTTTAAGGAGGATTTTTTCTGCTATATAATAATACTATGAAAACCTGCAAAATAATTGAGGAATTATAAGGAAATATAAAAAATTATGACTTAGAACTAATGCAATCATTTCGTAGCTTCTCAACTAATTACACTTCACAATATTCGGGTTGAAAAATTGAATTTTTTGATTTTAGAAAGCGCTTTGATTCTGAAAAGTTATAAACAAAGCATTTGAATTTATAAGGACCCAAGATCTTCGAATTAGTAAAAATACAGCTAAGTGATTGGTGAGATGCACCATCAATGGATGGACGTCTTCCTTGACGGCGTTGGAAGCGGCCGTGAAAATTAAAGCTATCGAATTGGCCACTATTTTTATTATAGACGGAGCGACGTTATTCATTTTAATGTTGAGAATGGGGAAGAAAAGGGGCTGTATGGTGTTGGAAAAATCTGGTTCATTAATTTAATTTTTGACACGTGTCAACAATCAAGTGATGTATTGGACAAAACTGGAGAAAGTGGTACTGGATGGGATCCTTTCCAATTTTTTCAAGTGATCTTCCTCAGTGTGCACGTGATTTACCATTACATCTCGTTGGTATTATTGTTTCTCCTTGTTTGGCACAAGTGTTCTAGTAGTAATATTTTGTAGGACTTTTACTTTGATACATGTAATAGAGCTTTTTGATGCCCCACAATATTTTGTGCTCGAGTTAGCAATTTAAAGTTAATGATTGATGATAATCCGTCCCGTTTGTTAATAAATTACCATTTCAGTATTCACAATTACTAATTTTTCCATCAATATTTGGAAATACTAAACTTCAGTACGAAGAATATTTCCAGTGATATATTGGTCTTACTAATTTTCGAACTTTCTACTCGAGTGAATTGAAGTTTATGTTTAGACACACCCAACTTCCACAATTTATTTTAACCTACAACCTCAAACGGAGTACTATTTCTTCTTTCAACTTCAACCAAATATTATCCAAACGTTTATGTAACTAATCATCATTATCAAAGGGCTTGAGCAAACCATATGTGATAGCCATTGAAATCCACCCTCCAATTAAAACTCTCATAGCTGATATCTTAACTGATGAACCACCAAGATAAGCTCCAAATCCCCCAAATAAACACAGTGCCAAAGATGCTACAATCACCATCACAACAACCCTAATTCTGTTTTCACTCACCAACAGAGCTGGCACCATAGGAACAAAAGCTCCACATAGGAAAGCCAGAGACGACGCTGCAGCAGCCTTCACTGGACTAGGCAGTGGCTCTAATTTTCTCTCATCGTCCTGTTTTGACTCCTCCATCATGGTTCTTCTTGCATCAATTTCCATAACTCTTATCATGGGAGATCTTGCAGGTGTCAAACAATGTGCCTGTACTTGCACAGGTGATTCATATAACACCTTTCCACCTTGCTTGTTTTCTGCAATAATTGGATTACTGCAAACTATCTGAATCTTCGTTTTGTATCCACCATCGTCTCCTTTTAACTCGTTCTCCAATTGACATTTGTCAGTAATGGACTTTGCAATGTCTCGTTGAGTTGATACAGAGACAAACTCTCCAACAGCCATGCTACAGGCACCTGCAAGAGCTCCACCTATTCCAGAAAGTACCATAGACCGTTGATCTTGATCTTTAGCTGCACCGACACCGAGCATCAAGGATGTAGTGGAAATCAATCCATCATTTGCTCCTAGGATAGCTGCTCGAAGCCATTGAGCTCGTGCTAGTTTCTTTGAAGTTTTCTCTTCCTCCTGGGGACAGGTCACAATTGACTGAGGGGAATCCATGATTTAATGAATGGGAGTGTGGCTTTTAGCTTTAGGCACACTCGTATAGCGTGGAACCAATATGTAGGAATGCAGTGCATAAAGAATGAATAGTCATATCCAAGAATCATCTCTACTTTGGTGGCACCGTGGGAAAAAACAAGCTGATACGTTAAAACCCAGAAGAACCAACATAAGCCCATACGTGTTCTTCTTACTTATGCCAAGAAGGAGACATCAAACTATACAGACAACAATCAACTGCAAATAAAAAGTAAGTTTGTATTGTTTGTTGCTCCAATTAGAGGAAACCTCGAGCATCATTTTGTCTCGTTCTAACTAACACATCATCCAAACCAAATTTTATAAATCGTTCCATTCAATCAACATCTTGAATCTTCATCAATATGTAGAGAAAAGTAATGTATAGTGATGTAGATGGATTTTTCTCCAGTATGACGTCCTCGATCAGTTGGCACCACGTAGTAGATTTAATTGTGGGGGCAAAGGAGAAAATTCAGAGCCCACTGCAATTAAAGCATGCAGCAAGGAAACCGCTTGAATGGCTGCCTCACGCGAACTAAAACGAACCTACTTTTGCATATGAGGTATTACATACTTTAGCACTAACATCGGTGAGCTGTTCAACTTGGAAAATATGCACTTCAAGAAAATGTTTCTGATAGAATAATGGTTACAATAGTCTCTTCAAACAAGAGAATCAACTCCTATAAGGCTATAAATGTATCAGTTGGACTCGTCCCTATCATAAATTGAGACGTTCATTACAAAGGAAAGCAGCTCAGCCAGACATTGACTACCTTAGGAAAGAGGAAGGATGATTATTATAGAAATTAATTTGTACATTTATCTTGAATAAACGAGTAAACAACACTTGAAACTGGAAAGAAAGAACAAACTAATGTGCAGGATATAGTTCTGCTCCTTAACGTACTTTTCCATTCTCATCATAAATCTACCATTAAAAGATTTGACATCACAACTCACACTTCTCACCATCTTGCGTCCAAGAGCCAATTAGTTTGCGAGCAAGCACTATGCATTTATATTCAGAAAAACAAGATGTCTTACATCTATGCCGAAGTTATTTTCCAATGGAAAGACAGAAAAATCCCGCACCAGGGACAAAAGTTGTCATGTACATGATGATATATGACGTTGCTTCTCTATCTCTTTGCTCCTTCAGCTAAGTCAAGCAACCTTTTGAGAAATGGAATGAAGGACAAGGGAAGATACAAAATATTGCGAAACAATCATTTCTCTTTTTGACTCACCTACATGACTTTCCCCAGAAATGTTCTGAACCAGACACTACAAAAAGGTGATAGAATCAGTAAAGTCAACTAATGTAAACACATGTAAGGGGCAGACTTCATATGAGAAGAACTATTGATCCTGTTTCAAAGAAATGAATTATAAAAATTACATTGCAGTACCATACCATTCTGTAAATATTAATCAATCGACTCCAAAAACACGTGAATTGTTGGTTTCTTTGGTAGGAACACTATAAAACAAAAGAGAAATATGAGGCAAACAGTATGTTTTAAGATGCAAGAACAAAGAAGACATATATGCCTGTAGAAAATAACAGAACTTTTAGTGCTTTCTTGTATCCTTAACTTTATTTCCTATAATATTTGACTGAAGATGAGTTTAAGGGAGCGACATGAATAGTGAGGACTCATAGCTAACCCAACTTGATTGGGATTGAGGCTTAGTTGTTGTTGCATAATAATAATAAAAGGAGAGAGTATGTGCTGACATATCATCATCTTCTGGGAGTGTAACTAACAAAGAAACTATATGAATACGATTTTCGACTATTTGTGAATTATTAGCAAAGTCGATAAGTTAAAAGTTAGAAAAGCAACATTGTGAATAACTCCTTATGCCAAATGGTCGGCACGTAGCTTGTCTAATCACCAACTGATAAACTGATTTTGCAAAATGAAAGATGGAGACGGTAACATCTACTGATCCAAGACTTTTAGATAAGTATTAAACACAAATTAATATACTGGAATAAGAGGTGTTGAGAAGACAGAAATTTGTACACTATTTTGCCCTAGGAAATAGTTAACCCTGAGAAAGTATCCATTTGCCATAATGATGTCTTCTGGAAACAACCATCAAAATCCGAAAAATGCAAATTCGATGTTACATATATCCATCTCTACGGTCTTGTTCCTCTGCCTCCTTGTTAGCAACTTGTACTGATTTGAACCAAAGGAATGCCTGGACAATGTTCTAGTCAGCTAAAGTACATAGAAGAATCCCATGCTATTGCAAGAAGCAGTATTTTAATCAAAATGAATCCAACAACAACAAAAGACCAGCCATCAAGAAACCCTCTTCCATTTCCTCAATCCTATAAAAAAAAAAAAAGTTGGTTGCTGATAATTTGAAATAAGTAACTAGTTACCCGTTATCTTTAAAAAATCGCTAAATAGGCAGCAGATCTGGATTCCAATACCTCCAATTGTATTGAAGACAGAACTCGCTATAACCCGGGGCGGAGGTAGAGTATTATTTACTGGTTGGACGAACCCAATAGCTTTAGTTAGACTCTGTATTTGTATTAAAAAATCTGTTAAATACATATAAATATTTAATCACAAACTCATTAATTAAGACGAGCTATGGGTTCAGTGGCAGTTCAAAACCATAAACTTCAAATCCTATAACTCCATATTGGCATAGTTTTAGTTTTATCATTCAAAAATTTCAACTTAACCAAAAGGCACACTAAACCAAATCCAAACATACTAAAAAGTGCACATGCACATCATATATTAGAGAAGAAAACATATAAACTTACAGAAGTGGGAATGCCAGTGAAAGCAAAGAACCCAAGCACTGGAGCATAAAACACACTATCCGAGCCCAAAACTCCAAATACAGGTTTCTGATTCACATACTCGAAAACAGAACCAATCTGCACTCATAACCCAATAAACAAAACCATCAAGAATCAATCTTTATATAACCCCCAAAAGATATTCACCAAAAACATCGACAAAGTGTTTAATACATACTCCCTCTTTTTCAATTTGTTTGTATTACGTTTCTTTAGCCTGTTTAAAAAAGAATGCCTCTTTCATTTTTACCAACTCTTTAATTCCACTTTACACATAACATGTTTAAGAGCATAAGATTAAAAGGTATTTTAGTACATTCAACATATATTTAATTTAAGACCACAAGATTTAGCTAGTTTTGGATCAGATTTTGAAAATTTATCTTCAACTATCTATTTGGCCATGAAATTTGATCAGAGTTTGAAAATTTATCTTCAAAATGGCAGTTTTTGGGAGAAATTTCACTTTCCCTCACAAAACTTCAACTTTTTGTGCAAACAAAACTTCCAAATTTTCAAGTTTCAACTTCAAAATCTATGGCCAAACGGGTTGGTTTCGTAAACTAAGTGTCAAGTCAAAACCAGACAAACAAATTGAAACGGAGAGAGCGTGAAATTTGGAGATAAAGAATTCACCGCTGCAATAGCTGTGACAGCAGAAGCAAGCAAATAAACAATGAAGGGAAGTTGAAAGGTTGAAGAATCTTTCTGGGCTTCATTTCTAGCCCAAGGTGGAGGCTCATCTGTACCCGGTTTAGCCCATGTTGGAACTTCTTCTTCTTTTCCCTTTGATTTCTTAGCAGACCCTTCAGTAGCACCCACAACTACAAACCTACGATTTGTAAGTGAATTACTGTTTCTCTTGTAATAAGTTGAGGGGGATAATGGAATTGAATTGGGTAGTAATGGGTTGATAGTTCTTGAAGAATGGATAAGTGAAGGGGAATTGCAGAGAGATGAAGAAGTTAATGTTGCCATTTTTTTTTATTTTTTTTTGCAGAATAGATAATTATGGATTATAGTTTGGTTTACTATGGCATTGTCAATTGTGATTTGTGTGGGAATGTTGCTGTGTTTAGTTTCATGGTGGATTATGATTTATGGCTATGAGCTGTGAATAAGAGATGTAGGTTCACTCTAAAAAAATCTCTTTTTTCTGGAAAAAAAAAAAGTACTCTATTTGCTAAAAAATGTTCAAAGATAAAGACTTGTAGGCCTTTTTTTTTTTTTTGGGGGTAGAAATTTTTGATACCTTTCAGGAATTTTTTCAAGAGTCTAAACAATTTTGGAAAAAGTTGTTTAAACTTTTTTCTCAAAGAATTTGGTTTCGTCCACTCAAAAACAATAAACAATAAACAAATTCCTCTATTTCAATTCGTTTATCTTACCTCTTTTTTAATCTGTTTAAAAAATAATGCATTTTTTTTTTAGTAATTCTTTAATCTCAACTTTCCGCATAACATATTTAAGACCACAAGATTAAAAGTGCATTTTGGTACATTCTACATATTTTTAATTATGACTACAAGATTTAAAAGTCTCATTTACTTTCTTAAACTCCGTGTTAAGTCAAAACCAGTCAAACAAATTGAAACTGATGGAGTAATTATTGTACAAGCATAACTTCCTTTTTACACAAACATTTCCCTCCATAATCCTATCTCAAAATATTTGTCGTTTTTTTGGTTTACACGCCCTTTAAGAGACAATGATTAAAAGAGGTTTTTTACTACTTTAACCTTATTTATGTCTAAGCTATTATCTTTCTACATTAAATGTTCAAATCAATTTATGTGTTAATGAAGGATTTTGTAGTCTTCAAGAAAAATTCTACCAAGGGTGAAATAGGAAAAAGATGATTAATTATGTCTTGAACTTCAAAAATAATAAATAATTTGAAATAACTATTTTTAGTAATCACGACAAATATTTTGAGACTGAGGGAATAGCATTTTGCACCAAAATATATCTACTACAAGAAGGCATTTCCTGACCCATTCCAGGATTTAGGCCTTGTTATATCACCTACCCATTTGTCTGCTCTTGACGTTGTAGTTTGTTTGTTGGCCTTGTTGGGCCTGAGTGAAAAATTGACATTTTTTTGTGCGGATTGTCCTTCAAAGGCACTGGTCTTTAATTTCGGTCCCTCAAATGGGTGGTCTTTAATTTTTAGCCTTCGCCTAATATGTTGAGGTTCTGGGTTCGAACCTCAGCTCAGATAAAAAATAAAAAAATAAAAAAAATCTCAAGACAGAGGTTTGTAGCAAAGTTAGGCCTATTCGGGCAAAAGTTAGGCCTTAAGACAGAGGTTTATAAAATTTCAACTAAATAAAAAAAAAAAAAAAAAAAAAAAAAAAAAAGCCTGCTTGATGGCAAAATTCTGCCTTAAAGTAGAGTTTGAAACTCTGTTTCTGCCTTGCGAATCTAAAATCTACCTTGCAATTTTTTTTTTTATCTGAGCGGGGGTTCGAACTTGAAACCAAGAATTTTTTAGCGAAGGGAAAAAATTAAAGACCACCAATTTGAGGGACAAAAATTAAAGACCTCCCCCGAATAAGGACAACCGTGCAAATTGCCCGAACATATGCTGATGAGCCCATAATTGATTTGTCCACAGGCCTTCTCGAACAGGCAATTTGCATGATTGTCCTTATTCGGGAGTGGTCTTTAATTTTTATCCCTCAAATTGTTGGTCTTTTATTTTTGTTCTTCGCCTAAAACACTCCAAGGTTCTGGGTTCGAACCCCGGCTTAGTAAAAAAAAAATCGCAAGGTAGAATTTCATAGCAAAATTAGGCCTTAAGGCCTAACTTTTGTAGAATTCTAGAAGAGTGAAAAAACAAAATTTCTGCCTTGCAAAATTTCACAGGACAAACTTTTGCCTTAAGGCAGAATTTGCCTATATAAGGCATAACTAAATTCTATCTTAAGACAAAATTTGCCTTATAAGCGGGGGTTCGAACCCAAAACTTCAGATATTTTTGGTCACTTTTTTAAGTAAAGGACAAAAATTAAAGATTATCTCCTTTGAAATATAATCGGTGCAAAAAAATGTTCTGGTACTAAGGGCTAAACAACATCTAGTATCCCATTATTCTTTCAACTCTGCAAGCAATGTTATGCTTATTCAATTTCTAACAGCTGATTTCGTATTTAATCAACTACTATGAATTAATCATGACACATCAGCATAACCGAACAAAAGGAGTAAAAACTAACAAGGAGAAATAGTAAGAGCAATCCTTCATTGTGAGTTCAAGGAAAAACAAAATAGAATATTTTATACAATGCATGAATTTATTACTATCAGGGAACTGTAGGTTCAGTAGTACTCCATATTAACAGACTTAAAATTTTATATATAATATAAAATTAAGCATAAAAAAGGTTATGTGGTATTTCTCTATGGCCTAGAATCATATTTAGCTTTTTTCTCAATTTTTGACCTTTCTCCTAATTTTTTCCTTATTTTATCTATTTTTTAATTATTGCACAAGGCATTTACTCCCTGCAAATGAGGGGTTTCATGCCCCTCCACTATTTTAGTCTATACTTATTCCGAATTTATAGGTGCTTCAAATAATCTTAAATTGGAAGATTTATTTTTCCTTCTCTATGCAAGTCTCTACAAATTTCAAATTTTTCCACTATAATAGAGGCCAAGAATGCAAGAATGTATGTACAGCCAGATCTCTCTATAATGACACCTGCATATAATAACACTTCTCTATAACCAGTGGCGGATCCAGAATTTTCATTCGGGGGTTCGAAAAAAAAAAAGTTAAATATAAAAAATAATGTTGTGATGGGAATCAAACCTACGACGCTAGACACAATTTTGAACACCTTGGACCGCTTGAGCTAAGCTTTTGCTTTTATTCAGGGTGTTCAAAAGTTAATACATGCACATAAATACAGAAAATTTATCCTATACATACACTGTAATTTTTTGCCGAGGGTGTTGGGGTGAACACCCTTAGCCCTCTTTAAATCCTCCCCTGTCTATAGCATCCAACTTTTTTCGGAACCGATTTTCTATGTTATATTTTACTTCTCTATAACAACATTTCACTTATAACAGCAACTAGGGGTGTTCATGGTTCGGTTTGGGTCGGTTATTGATTAAAACCATAACTAAACCAATTTAGTCGGTTTTTAAATATCTAAAACCATAACCAATGTCACACCCCAACTTTTGATAGGGCATGATGGGCCGACCCTTACTTAAGGCCGAGCGAACCCGCTGGTTCTCGTTATACTCATAATCTTACTGGATTCTTAAATCATGAAATGAGTGCATAATGAAAGCTTTTCAAATAAAACATGCTTTTCGGCTTTCTCAAATCAAATAAAATTTGTAATCATATGAAATTTGTAACATAATGCATAATGATACATCGGCTTACGGAAGCCGCTTACAAGGCCGACATGTTATATACGTGACTCGTCCGCAAAGTCTCTAACATAAATCAAGATACCATAACATGGATACTCGACTCGGCAACACTCGAATGAAATGGAGCTCGTCAATCCGGTACCGGGACATCTTCTACTAATATCCTCTACTCATCCGTATACACTCGCGTGGCATGAAACGCGGCGTCCGCGTAAGGGACGTCAGTACGAATAATGTACTGAGTATGTAAGGCATGAATAACGACATAATATAGATATAAAAGGGAACATGGAATAAAGGAGATAACATGTACATCTGGATGTCCCATAAGGCGGATGTCATGCATGCTTAGCCTTAAAAAAACATTTTATACATATAGATAGTGCCATGCCCGGCCATTAAGGCTCGGTGTCATATATATAGTATCATGCCCGGCCATTAAGGCTCGGTGTTATCATCATTAGCCCGCGTCCGGGCCTCCCGCGTCGGGGGCAATATCATAACATGCCCACTGCAGTGGTGTGCACATCTACGTGCCAAAAAAAAGAAGGAAGCGAACACCTTACATACATATATATAATATCATCATCATAACGTACCCGACCTTTTCAGGACTCGGTGTGTAACGTACCCGGCCCTTTCGGGACTCGGTGTGTAATACCAACTGATCTGTGGTTGCCTGATAGGTGCGATGCCGACCGACTATAGCGCGGCTCGTGTGTAAAATACATACATATATATAAAGCATGCATGAGAGCCAAATAAAAGCTATGACTTTATCGGAGTGACGTAAGGTCGGTAACCTCCGATTTATATTATGGAGCAATCATCATCGCTATATCTCACCTTGAAGGAACTATTATTATAAGGCGAGATCAACAACAATGAATAAAAATCAAGAAAATCACGAAAATAACTCAACATTCTCATATTCACATTGAAATCATAAGCTTGGGACTTTTAAACATGAAATAATCATCATCGTCGTTATCATCATAGAAACATTCTCATCTTTGGCATCGTCATTAACATTGTAAAAACATGTCCATTGTTATTGTCATAAAAGCTTATAGAATCATAAATCTTTGACTCGAAAAATAGGGACATTTTGGAAAATATTTATGGATTATCAAAAAAGAAGTCATGCCTTTGAATCATGAATTCTATGAATCATGAATTTCTAGCTTTTGAGAATAAGAATATTCTTGGAAAACATTTATGGATTCACATAAAGGGATCGTGGGACATTTGGAAAACATCTATTGGATTCATAAGAAAGGAATCATGCCTTTAGAAGAAAGGGACTAGCCTTAACATACCTGTTCAACCTCTAGTTATCCACACTTATTCATCAGAATTCGTGAGTCTACATTTAAGAGGATTCACACTATCATTAGACTCATCATAGTATACTTATACTAAACTTTCAAGTCAAACTACTCTATACTCTGTCGAAAATCGGGCAGCATCTCCCCTATTTATATGCCTAGCCCGAATTCTCAATACCAACAATCAACAACCAATAACAACAACAGAAACAACAACAACCTCATTACTAACAAAATATTCCATCAAATACACCATATGATATTTCCTCCAACTTCTCGACAAACGAATTCGCTATATAATTATTCCATAAATTTATCTTCGTAAATAAGCCTTAAATGATACCAAAAGAGAAAGATTCATACCTTACTTCCGCTAATACAGCGATATCTCCAATACTTGCCTTATTCTCAAGCCACAAATTCACCACAACATAATATTATCATCGTAACTATACACCGGCGGAACCCAAATCCGGAGATTTTTACTTAACTCGCGTTGAAATTTAATGGAGGGAAGGTTGGAGAATTCTCTAGAATTTTTGAGAAATATTTTTGGGCTGATTCTTGGCTGAAAATGAGGGGTTAAACCCCTTTATATAGTTGCTCGAAGTCACCGTAGCAAGATCGTTCACCGACTTACCGTAGCGATTCTCGTTCATCCGCGGAAATTATTTCGAGACCTAAAACTTTTATACACCTATCTCTTTATTTGCGTACTTGGATATGTCCAAAACTCCATACAGTCTGTATGAGTTATTCAACATCCCAAACTCAACGAAACTTATTTTTTTTTCCGATTCGTTTAACCTCCAACCTTTGCGGCACCTACTTATCACTTGTTGAACATAACATAAACACTTATAACTTCAAACATAATCCTGTCCTTTGAGCTTATGTGACTAACCTATGATGCAACTCAACGCACGAGAATACGGGATGTAACTGTCACACCCTTAATCCGGTAGGGAGTGATGGGCACCCGACCCTTACTTAGGGCTGAGCGAACCCTCTGACTGTCATAGTACTCGTAGTCACAATGGGCCCTAACCAGATCATGAATGCATAATGAAAATTTTTTCGACAAACGAACATACTTTATATCTTTTCAAATCAAACAAAACTTGCGACCGTACAAAATCTATAATATCATGTATAGCAATACGACGGCTTATAGAGCCGCTCACAACGGACATCTTATATACATGACTCTGTCTGCAAAGTCTCTAACATAATCAGATACCATAACACACGTATACCGACTCGCGGCACTCGGAGAAAATGGAGCTCGCCAATCCCGCCGGAACACCTTGCTAATGTCTTCGACTCACACAGGTGTACACACGCGGCATGAAGAAAGGGGTCGATGTACATGGAATATGTGCGAGTATGTAAGGTACGAAAGCGCATGAAGCATGAATATAAGCATCATGGGATCATAGAACGGATAATGAGGTAAGAAAGTAACACATACATGTGAATGCCTTTTTGGCCGGATACCACGCATGCCTTTTTTCTTTTTTTTTTTTTTTTTTTTTTTTTAAAAAAAATCTCTTTTCATAGGAATAGAAAGTAGAACTTATATCATATCATGTCATATCATGTCATATCATATCATATCATATCATATCATATCGTGTCATATCGTATCATAGCGTATCATATCATATCATGTCGTGTCGTGTCATAGCATATCGTGTCATGTCATAGCATATCGTGTCATGTCATAGCACCGAACAACGTCGGCTCGCCCACGTAGCGCCGAAATACGTCGGCTCGCCCATATATCCGCGTCCGGGCATCCCGCGTCCGGATGATAAAGCCGAATGACAGTGGCAATGAAACATGTTTCCTTCCGTTCCCCCCATGTATCCCTTCCCCCCGCCCATGTACATATACATATCTCATATACATATGTTATATAAGCGCGCGGAAGGTCCAAGGAAAATCATATATCCATCGGAGTGACATAAGGTCGGAACTATTAACGGAAAATAATATTAAAAGAAAACATGAAACGAAATCATGGACATCATAAACGTTAGTTTATATGCTTGGAATATTTAGAAAATAGTATCGTAACCAAGGAATAAACTTAAAGATCAAGAACTAGTTTAACACTTTCATATTCGTATTAGGTTCTTAACTCAAGACTCTTAGCCATGGAAGCATTCTTGCCATATTTATCATAGACATATTCTCATTAGAGTAGTTACAACACTTATCGTTTGATAAACGGAGCAATAAAGAAAATCCGGAAACTCTTGGGCCCACCTCGAGTCAATTGAGGTGGCGTACACAATTTACATATGTTACATTTTATGACATCACTTGCGAGAGTTTTAAGGTAGTCGGGTCCTATTTGTGCAAGTTCTAAGTGTTTATACAACTTTTCCAACTATTCATAGAACATTTAATTCAATTCTATTGAATGAAAAAGAGATCAAATTCAATCTTAGATTTTAGGAATAGGATCGTCCCCGAGGCCCATATCCAAACCTAATACGTCTAAGACATGCCAAGAAAGAAAAGTGAAGCCTTACATACCTTTTCCGCCTTTTCCTATTCCAAACTCGAGCTCACAATTTCGCCGTAATCTACAATTGGTCACATTTACCAAACATTAATTAGAGCATTTAGAAATTGAATCTTAAAGAAACAACTTGTCTACCGAAATTCGGCAGCTTCCCCGTAAATACTCCATCCCACCAAGTTCAACTTGGCCAATTTCAATCAGAACAATCCGGGAATTCAACCCGGCCAAATTATCAACAACAATACCAACAACCACATCAACAATATCAATAAGCAATTCCAAACGCATTCCAACATTAATAACTCCTTTCTACATAATTCGACGACATTCATGCATATTCCATCCAACTTCATATATCATATCCAAACTAGTATCAACGATCGCATATTCAAATAACAATCCAAAACCTTTCAAACACGATTCAAGAACATTTTCAACAATCCACACAATGTTCAAAATACTTCAAACCATATACTACTCCACCCGAAACTACTCAATTTAACAAGAACCTTGCCAACACCTTTCTTTCTTCTACATTCATAAATTATGTCAACAATACATGCATTTACAACTTTATTCTCATAAATTCAAGAAACTATATCGATATCACATCATCGCCCAATTCAGCCCGCACAATTATAGCTTCAACTTGGATCATTAAAACTTCATTTTACATTATAGAATTCACAACAACACCAACCAAACACTAAATGAATTTAATTCATCATTCCTATACATATGACCTACACACGGCCCCAACAACACACGGCTACATCTTTGACATTCATGTTTTCATGAGCTTCATTCATTTCCACATTCCACAACACCCACAAACTATGGATAACATATGAAAATAAAGTTTGAACCTTACCTTCCTCACTTGTTCTTCATTAGGCTAGAACTATATTCCGCACAAACGAGCGTCTTGCTTGCTCCAACAACTATCCCATGTTGACGAGGGCCTTCATGAGTAAGAAAGCTAGAAGAAAAGTTCTCCATGATCAACTTTGGCTGGTTCGGCCGACCCCCTCTCTTGGCGCTTTTTCTCCTTCTTTTTCTCTCTTCATTTTTCTTGAAATTTCTAGGAGGTGGAATGAAAAAATATGACTTGCATGGTCATCACTTATACATATATATAAATAAATATATGGCACATGCCAAGCACGTGCTCCATGTCTTTCTTCTTTTTTCTTTTCGTTTTTTTTTTCTCCACTTCTCTAGAATTTTCTTAAAGATGAAAATGATGAAAATGATTATCCTAATCATCCAATTCCCATATTTTTAACTTCCGTTATGGCCATGACCCACATCACTCTAATTTCATGAAATTTGAAATTTTTCCATAATGCATTTTTAGTCCCAAATTTTTCCTTAATGTTTCCTTCCAACTAAATCATAAACCACTTGTCATAAAACAAAGTCGGAAAATAGCCTCGCCCATAATTTGTCGCAACTAACTTAAAATATTCCGACGTACGAAATGCGGGATATAACAGTAACATCCAAACCAAATAAAATAATAACCACTGGTTTGGTTATTGTCGGTTTGGTTCGATTTTCGGTTTATGACTAGCAGCCATGAGACTTATCAGTAAAACATTAAAAAGTTGAAAAAGACATGTCTTTTTTTTTTTCTTTTTTTTTTTCAACCAATAACTTTTATTTATAGTTTAAGGTGGAACATACATCATAGAAACATTTTCACTATTAGTGATCGTGTAGTATTCAAGTTACCCAAAGTTGCTAAACTATTATATATAGAGCTAAATATTACACCCCAAGTTTCGGTACATTGAGATTTATTAGGAGTTAGTTAGTTAACTATAGACACCGGAGTTATTGTCGAAAGGATGCAAGATCATTGATGCTCGTTTTACAATACAAGAGTCCGAGTTCGTGTAATAGGTTATGGAAGGAAAGTTAAGGACAAGGCCATTTTTTGATTTTGATTTAATGCGCAAGCCGCTTATAAATATTATTGGCATGGAATATTAAGGGCACACTTGGAATTCGGAAACTATTATATTTCAAGGATTAAGTGTATATGTGGACAAGATGACTAGGCAAGCAATAAAATTGGTCATCTTTATGACTTAAGAAATTCTAGAAACTTGGAGAAAAAGAAAGAAAGAAAGAAAAAAAAAAAAGAATAAGGGGCGCCATGTGGCCGGCCACCTTGGTGTGGGCCATGGCCACATGGTTGGCTACTAATTGAAATAAAAGATGACCAAGTCATCTCATTTCATCATCTTCATCACTTGGAAACTTCAAGAAAACTTGAGAGAAAACATCAAGGCCTATTCGGCCAAGAACATAAAAATTTGAGGGTCAAGAATTGATTACCAAAAATTATTTTCTCCTAGTTTCTCTACTAATTGGAAGGTTCTCGTCGACGTGGAGTGGTTGTTAGAACAAGAAAACCGCTCGTTGTTGTGTTTCACCAAAGCTAGCCGTGGGAGAAGTTGGTGAAAATGGTAAGATTTTATCCTCCCTTACATGTTCTATGGATGATTTGAGCATGTTATAGTATATGGAAATGAATGGAATTCATGAGAATATGGATTATGGTGTTGGCCGAATAGGTGCATATGTGTAGAGGTGAAGAATCAATTTTGTTTAACATGTTTTGGTTGTTGTTGTGAATTCTATGTGATGGAAATGAAGGTATTGAATGGTTTAAATTGAAGTTGTGATTGTTGTAGGTTGGGCCGTGTACATGTAGTATTATATAGGGATGAGGGACTAATTTTATTTAGTATGTTTGAAATGTTGTGTTGCGGATTCTACGATGAAAATGAATGTTTGATGACTCATGTTGATGTTGCAATTGTTGTGGGCTGTTTTGAGAGTAATATGATGTTAATATAGGTTTTTGTGTTCATAAGAATGATGATTGTTAGCATGCGGATTGTTGGTATAGTTTATGAATTCGGTAGAACGATTAAATGGTTGAATAGTGAATTGACTAGTTATGGAAATTGGAAAACGGCGTGTGGGCTATTTTATGGAATATTTTGATATGGGAAATGATATTATTGATGTTGATATTGTTGTTGTTGTTGTTGGTTGATGAATTGAGAATTCGGGCTAGGCACCCAAACAACGGGGGGGGAGATCTTTGCCGATTTTCGGTAGAATATAAAATAGTTTAAGTTGGAACTTGAGATAAGTATGTAATACGGAGACTAACATTAGTGTGAATCCTCTCGAATGTAGATTTGCGAGCTCGGGCGGATAGACGTAGCCAATAGGAGGTCGAGCAGGGTATGTTAAGGCTCACCCCTTCTTTCTTTGGCATGTCTTAGTTGAGAATAAGTTATGGCACGAACTTCGAGGCAACTCTATTCGGTGATCCGAGCATGTTTATGATTCTCATTGGCTTCTTGATATTTGTATTCTTAATGTGGTCAAATCCTAGTCCTTATGTCATTTGTATAATCAAGTTTCAAAAGTTGCATAAAGATTTTGCTTTCAAAAGAGTTTATTTCTAAACGATTTCGAAACTACGAAAGTCCGTAACTTTCACCGAAAGGCTCGGATCGCCTCGATTTGTTCGTAGAAAGTTTTGTGACATATGATGACTTGATTCTTCATAGGCGGGCTCGGAATGATTTGATATACGACTATGGTCCCTACGATACTTTGACATACTTATGATATTTGATATGTTTTCGAGTACCGTCTTAAAGATTTTTGATATAACTATTGCCCGGATTTTCAATAACGATATGAGAATGTTGAGCTATTTCCTCGTGAAGCTATTCTTCATTGATAGTCTCACCTTAAATTAATTGTTCCTTCAAGGTGAGACAAAGCGGCGATAATTATTCCGTAATATGATCGGAGGCTACCGACCTTATGTCACTCCGATAGATACATGACTTTATTTGGGCTCTCATGCATGCTACTCATATGATATATGAATATGATATGTGAATATGATATATGAATATGATATATGTATATGAATATGGGGAATATGGAAAAAGGGCGAGAGCGTTATATACGCGTAACCACGATCGGTTGGTATAATATGACATGATATCGTCCGGACGCGGGATGCCGGACGCGGGATATGTGGTTATGGATCGGGCTGCACGTTCCGCATCAATATGATATATGTATATATGGTTCGGGCTGCACATTCCGCAGCACTAAGCATGCATAGTACCCGCCTAAAAGGCACTCAGACGTACAGGTTGCTCTTTATCCCATGATATGATATGTTCTATATTTTCGTTTGTTACTATTCATGCTTTGTATCCTTCCATATGTTGTTACTCATGCCTTACATACTCGATGCATTGCTCGTCATACCGACGTCCCTTTTTGGGACGCGCGTTAAATGCCCGCAGTAGACGGAGACGCGTCGATCTCTAGGGGCCCCGCGTGACATATTGGAAGCGCACCCGGTTGTTCAGGAGCTTCGGTTTACGGTACTACTTTTGTGTACATATTTTGGCACGGTGGAATCGCCCGACTTGTGGATATATGTATCTTATTTAGAGGCTCGTAGACGAGACATGTACAAGAAGATGTTTGTAGTCCTGCTCGCCTTTATGGATGTATAATCTTTTGGTAAAATCCACTGACACTCGTTCACGAGTATGCTATTGATGATTATGTTGAGTAAGATATGATTGTATCGTCCATATGGCCCACTCAGTAGCACGAATAGAATACATGATAAGAGGTGCCGGTAGGATACTATCGGGCACCCGTCACGACCTTTGGTGGGGTCGTGACACTAAAAACTAACTAAGTAGTGGCTGCACCATTTTTGTCATCTTAATACACATACCTGGAAATAAAGTAGAGCATAGGAGCTTTTAGTCGTTGTTACAAACATACATATTAATTAAACATAAAGACCACCTAAAATTAAAATGAAAATATATGAAATAAAAAAACTTTGTGTAATGATCCCAAACTTTGGGGCAGTACTTGCATTTTCCCCTCAACTCTTCCATTTTATTAAAAAAACTTTGTGTAATGATCCCAAACTTCAGATGTTTTTCTATCATTATCCCCAAGGCTAGGTTCTCGACTACAAGGAGTTGTTCTTTTCTACTTTTTAGGAGGATTACCCACGGAAGAAGTATTAGGGCATTATCATGTGCTTGAGTTGCAGCAAATGCTGATGTTACTGAAGTATCTTCTATAGGAACCTCCAAATCTACAACCTCTGTCCTTTTCATATGAAAAATATTAGAAGTTTAGGACCCATTCGAACAAGAAAAAAGAAAGGTATAAATTCGAAAAAAGAAGAAGAAACAACCTAAAATCAAATGGCTGACAAAGAAAGGCTAAAAATTTAAGTTAAAAGACATTAGACTCTAACGTGAGCTTCCGTTAGTAGGTTTACACTTAACACTTAAAGACATGGGCTTGGACATATTCTTAAAAACACGGGCCTTAAACAATCATGTGAAATAAGTAGACTAACAATCAAATTAATGATTAAAAGGTATAAAATATTTATAATTATTTATGAAAAACTAATATTATACATATAAATATTTATAAAATTTATGTATATAATTTATCGGTTTGGTTCGGTTATTTCTCCGGTTATTTTTTAATAGAACCATAACCAAATAAAATATTATCGGTTTTTAAAATTTAAAACAAAACCAACCCAAACCAAACCAAATGTCGGTTTGGTTAATTTTCGATTTGGTTTTGGTTTTAACCAAAACCGTGAACAACCCTAACAGCAACAACCAACTTTATGATAGTACGCTTTTTGTGAAATAACCCCCATATAACAACTATGTTCTTTTTGTGGTAATATAATAATTAATCATCTTTATAAAAATGGAATATCTGTGATTACCAATAATAAGTGTAGAGATTTTGACCAAATATTTGATCATTTAATACACTATTACGATAAAAAATATTATATGAATGTATATGAAGAGGAGCTTCTACGTGAACATTTCACACAGTGGTTTCTCCTCCAACAGTCAAGTAACTAGCCTTTGGTTATTCCAAAGAAGAGCTCTTGCGTAACGGAGAACTAGTACCGTCAACTCCAATTGTAGCAGCGGGAGTGTCTTCACCACCAGATATTGCATTAAGAGCTATTTTCATAATTAAACGATTTTCCTTCGTTATACAAAGTGTGATTAAGCTTAGAATTTGGCAATTAAAAATGAAAATTAGATTTTATGCATATTTTTTGCTTATAACAGCGAAATATTATTTAAATGTCAATGCTGTTATAAGTGTATAACAACCATTCTCTATAACAGCTGGAAAATTTCGGACCCAACGATGTTGTTATAGAGAGGTTTGACTGTATAGTATTCTTTTTGCCTTCAGCGTTTTTTGTTTGTAAAAATTATTTAAGCATCAGCTTGATAAGGGTAATTACATGATATAGCATCTTACCTTTTTACTTTCTAACTTGGAGCTTTTTCTTATAATTTTCTTCTTGACATATTTTATTTTCTTGATCTAAATTCTTTATCTTCCACAATTTCTACTAGCTTATTGTTTGAATTTTCACATTGCCTTCATAATAGTATTGTCAATTTGTAGGTGAAGGTGTCCTTTGAAGAACATATTGAATAATGAGTATAGAAGGCTGATGATGCTTATCTAGATTTCGGATCTTTCGAAAAGCAAGTTACACAAGACTTAATTAAGTGATTGCAACACATATTGGTGGATAGTCGGCCTTTTTATTTTCCGGTTCCACAAGTAAATGGCCAAATTTTCTATATATCTTGAGTATTCATAATTCATGATCTATTCCAAATTCAGCAAAACACTTACGTGTAGAATAGATTTTTGATGAGGTACTGCTGAATTATGGAATCACAAGTGACTCGATAACTGTTATAGTGATGGCACTATTCTCTCTTAATTAACACATTAACAATACAATTTTGATTCCATCAAAATAGTGTCCATAGTGCAATTGGCGCCGGACCTTTTAGCATTTTTTTTGAAAGTTCAGAACTTCTCACCCTCGAAATTTGAATATAACATGTATATATATATTAATTGTATGTGGGATATGCACTTCACTTGGGAAAAAAATTTGTGAAATTTGCTGACTCATGAGTGAATATAACCAATAATATGTTGGTTATTTGTTTCATTTATGTTTTTAGTTTTGTTAATTTTTATTTAATGTTTCTGTTATTTGCATTGTAAAGTTGCCCCTTTTTTTGGGACAAAAACATGATAATGCAAAATGCATGCAGTCTAACAAAAATATTATTTTTTGTGATTTAATCAATATAATAAAAATTAAATATTACCTATTGTATTTCAATTAAATCTATTGATATTTTTAATAATCGCGTGAAGCGCGGACAAATTCACTGGTTATAATCTACTCCACTAATAGCGTTATGATTTTGGATTCAGTGTTCAGATATGTTATGATACTATTAACTGTAAAGCTAACTTGTAGGCTAACATTCTTTAGTAACGGACACAAATAGACCGCTAAAAACTCATAGTAAAAGAACAATAAATGATACTTATTAGGTAAGGATGATTAAGAAAGGACATAAGTGAAGTGATGATGGGAAATGGAGTCCAATTATGAAGATCCCATGGGGTTTCTTTGTGTAAATGCTAACTAACATGATTTTGGGGTATATTATTTTTATTCCTAATGGATTACCTCTTTGTCATTATAATTATAATTATATAGTTTTACTACTCCCTTCGTCCCATAGTAAATATCATCTTAGTCAAAAAAATTTGTCCCATAATAAGTGTCACCTACTAACCTTAAGAGACCAAGACATAGATTGACTAGTTTTTTTTCAACTCTACCCTTAGACAAAAACTAATAAGTTAAAGTAACATGTAAATGATGATTGAAAAAAGTACAAGTAAACTTGATATTTTGGATTCCAACGTCAAAAGATACTACTTTGCGTATGTTCTAATCAAGAGGAAAAAGCATATAGGAGTAATTTAGTAAATTTTATATTACATTATTAATTTTTTAATATGTGTGTTTTTTATTAAGGTGACACTTATTATGGAACGAACGGCGTATCAACCAACTATTTTTCCAAGAACGAAAAACAGGAGCTTGCACCGAAAAGCATGTATTCCCAAAAGTCAACTCTATACTTGATATCATTACCACTAAACGACACCCAATTATTGCTTCTTTTTATTTCCTTTTCTAATTCATTTTTTACCTCCTGGAAATAAAGTGTACGTTAGAAGTTTCATCTTTTTCCTTTCCTTCCTTTTTTCTATTTACATTTTACTCCTAACATTTTTTTATAGTCCCGTATCCGGAATTCACGTCTTATGAATCCAGATTCGTACAGACGCACAAAAGAAGAAACGCTTCTTATCACAAGTAACCGGCCCATTATCGTCTTATCGAGGCTTGAACTGAGACCTCTAATTAAAAGTGAATGAATATCATCCATCCCATCATATTCTTTAATGATCCCTCTCAAAAATATCATCCATCCCATTATATTCTTTAATGATCCCATCATATTCTTTAATGATCCCGATCAAAAATATCATCCATCCCATTATATTCTTTAATGATCCCATCATATTCTTTAATGATCCCTCTCAAAAATATCATCCATCCCATTATATTCTTTAATGATCCCGATCAAAAATATCATCCATCCCATCATATTCTTTAATGATCCTATCAAAAATATCTACTTTTCACTATATATAACAATTGACATTAGCGGACATTAGCTATCAAGCAGTCTTTTTCACATTGTAAAATTATGTACTTGCATGAGTCATGTATAGCTACTTTTTGTTTTTCTCGTAAGAATTTTCTTTAACATCACTGGATTCCAAACCAATCTAAGCTCCCAAGTTGAATTATGGAACATCAAAACAAAGTGAGATTTTTTGTTGTTGAGAAAACTAAGATATTTCCTAAGTTTTAGAACCTTCTAGAAATACCGACTTATGTTGATTTTCAGCAGGAAATATATAATGTAGTACTAATACTAATATTTGTAAAATTCAAGAGGTTGGCTAAGGATTTTAGACGCAAATGATGCTTGCATTGGATTTTATATTGATGATGAAATGAGCCTGACATTTTGTTGTTACACGTACAGCAGGTATATATTTGACACAATGTTGGTCTATCTCATTATAGATCGATCATCAATTTTCAGTGATGGTGATGTTTACATATTTCCAATATATATATATATATATATATATAAGATCACTTTCTTTAACCAAATTAACTTTGAGACACAAAGGAAAAAAGAGAGCCATCATTTAACAAGTGTTGAATCTAGAAAAAGAAAGTACCTACCATGTTAAGTAATAAAATCACTCAACACTTAATCTTCTAAGATACTATTAGAGTCCCACTTAAATCTTATAATTATGTCAAAGTAGCACTTATCTACTAATTCACCCATCAAAGATCCTTTAAGAGCCCATATCTCACCAAAGCAAACATCCACTTTGAAGATGTGCTGATTAAGTGATTGTTAATTTGTTAGTTATGTTTGGATTTCATGTGAACTTATTCTAATTACAATTTTCTGGATCTTTCCACGTGGTGAAAATCATTGGGTTTTGAATTTTGTAAAAGTATGTCTTGTATGCTAGGATAATCTCTAAAATTTTGTTTATGTGCTTGCAATATTACTGACGTATCTCAATGAATCATTGAAGTCATGTATATATTTTAAATCTTTGTCATACAGGGGGAAGAGGGGAATAGGCAATTATGAGGGAAGCGATTAGAAGGTAGGCAATCAAGCCTTTCACAGTAATAAGATAAAAGTTTAGGTAATCAATCCATTAATTTATTATATTTTCCTCGTACAATTACACATAACACATCGAATGTTAGGAGTTAGTTCCACGGATAAATATTAAAGTCAGCACAAATGAGCATGTTGTTATTGGGTAAGGGTCAATACGGTATTAGTATACCAATTATATATCTAGGACATCAGAAAGTAAATAATAATAAAACAATATTAGCAAGTGGAAATGAGGAAGAATATTAAAAAGAGAAAGGAATTATAGAGCATAAGTACGATCAAATTAAAACTATACTAAATCAGAGTGAGAAAAAGGCATTGGTTGCTTTAAATTGGAATATAACGTCCATATGAGCAAAGACTTGCTTACACGCCTTGCTCATCTCTAAAGTTTCATAAAACAATTCAATACATCCTTAATATGTTTGTTCTTTACGTAATAATCAATTGGTAACTTCTAAACGTGGATTCTCCTGCTTGGATTACGTATTACTTGGAAACGTGAATCCAAATTCAAGCATTTCCCTATAAATCTTGCTCCTTACTCTTGGGAAAATATGCTTGTTTTTCAAGACTTGTCTATTGTCTGAGGGATTTTTATTTTATGAACTAATAGCAAGGTTTTCCAAAACATGCTTGGTTAAGTTTATCTTTTTGTTGAGAAAGAAATTTTTCTTTTTGAAGAATTGTAGTACTGAAAAGTGCCTCAAGTTTCTCTACTTTTTTGGTTTTGTTTTGGATGACTCATAAAGAAAATATTGTATAACTATTCGAACATAAGTGTTTAATTTTAAACAAAATTTCTTCAAACGATGCTACTCAACAAATCTTTCAAAAAGATAATCCTAACATAACTAAATATTGTTGAGGACATTTCCGGTTCATCGTCCCCAAAAAAAAGCTTTTAACATATTTCGCCGCTCGGTCGAAAATAATTACAGTCTTTAGTCAAATATACACAAAATATATTCCTTTTGTTAATATGATATACTTTTCTTTTTACAAGTCCAATGACACATTTCCTTATTTGACAATAATTTAACTTCAAACTTTACCTTTTACGCTTAACGAGATGATTTATAACTACTCCCTCCATTCACTTTTACTTGTCCAGTATTCCAAAAATAGATTTTCACTTTTACTTGTCACTTTTAGAATATCAAGACAACACAATTTCTTTTTTCCTGTTACCCATAGTATTAAATACTCACTTCAAATCATTTTTCAAATTCAATAAAATATGCACCAATTAATATGGGTACATTGGTAAATTATGCACTTCATTTATTATTTCTTAAGGGGTGTGCATAGTCAAAAGTGGACAAGTAAAAGTGAATGGAAGGAGTACACAAATATTTTTGATTTGTTTTAGACCACAAGATTCAAAATTCTTCATTTATTTCTTAAATTCCGTGCCTGGTCAAACCACGTCACATAAATTAGGATGGAGGAAGTACTAAGTATGTACTACTCCATAAAATATGTATAAACATGAATATACATTTACTAGCTATTATTTGGGTGAGAGGCTATTTATGTGCATTTCCCCAAAACAAAAGAAAATTGAAAAAGGAGTTGGAATGCATTTAAATATTACGTGACATGCAGAACTTGTAGCGTGAACGGACTAATTCTTTTCCACTTTATTGCATGTAAAGGTTGAAAATATAAAATGCAAAGTTGCCACATTATTTTTATTAGGGGCTTCGAATTCTTTTAATCACCCAATAAAGACTATAAAGTTGCGCTTCCCGGAAGCAACAAAATGAAAATCCTTAGTTTTCTTCCCAAAAGAGGAAAAAAAAAAAATTGGACATCAAGAGTTCCTATTCAATTTTGTTTGATTGCTCTGGTTCTGTTTTGCAATTCATTCAACTCACCAAGAATCTTTCTGAAATACTTAGCTCAAACGATGCTACCAAGTTCTTAATTATTTTCTTGAAACAAATATAATAGAAATCGTAGAAATTAATACTGATATTTAAAGCAGGAGATGACATTAATAAATGGACCACATAGGAATTTGCTAGGAAAGACAAAAAAAAGCAGGCAGGACATGAGAATGGATGAAAGAACAAAAGCACGCAATTCATGAGGAATGTGTCTGCCATTTGTTTAGGTATACATTCACGTATTTCGTGCATTCCTACATATTGTTTTATCTATTCCTTGTCACCAACTCCAATGGTAAAAAAATAATAATTGGAGTATACGATTTTATAACGTAATATGGATGAAAACGAATATGATATAGTATATATTTGATGAATATATACTCGACTATTCGACCGTACGATAATTATATGTTGTGATTGCATGAAAGAGGGACAATGTCTTTCTTTACTATCTAGGAGTTGAAAGGCAAAAAAAAAAAAAAAAAAAAAAAAAGAAATATATACAGTTGTACTTCATGATAGTGCATATAAAATAGTACAATAGTTTTGGCTTGGGCTCTGGATATGTGTTAAACAAAAATAGTAAAATACTAAGTACGTTTAAGTTAAAATATTAGTAATAGATATAAGTATTCAATAAATGAGATAGAATGTACTCCTAATAAATTTTGAGTACCCATAAAATTCAAATTCTGAAGTTGTCCACGTAAATAACTAAATGAAAGGGAGAGAATATTATAGAGATTTTGTGCCTAACATTTTAACACTACTTGTTATAATGTTATGTCGTTAGCTAATTATGTTTTCCTATACGTTTTAAATATGCCGATGCATAAATCTCTGGAATTGAGAGGAGAGAGTTGGACAGGAGTAGCTTTCATAAGATTCTTTATGTTTTGTTTGGTTTATTCTGTATTTCTATAGTATTATTTGGGGTTTTCTTAATTTTTGGATATCCACGAGGGAGGGTAAATTAAAATTTATTACTACTAGGTATGTTCTTGCTATTTTTAGGTAATAAATGAGTACCAGCAAAATGATGTTGTCTATTGGACAAAAAGATTGAGAAATCTTTCCCTCTTGCTGTCCATCAGCTGAGTTGTCTTTGTACGTATCTAGCTAGGTTAGTGACAAATGACAATTCTATAAAATAACGGTCCTTATTGTTTCTTGTTCCATAGCTTGTGCCATTTCATGCATGTTTCCACATTCCTCCGTGAAGTGAGCAAATATTAGATGATGACATAAAAAATTAATATGATTTTTATCTTCATAATTAGCGATGGAAGGAAAAGTTGGAGGAGAGAGGTGAAATGAATTGGGGTTTAATTTTGAGGTGACATGCCACGTGGTGATCGATCACCTCGCTAAAATGACAGCGTCATGTGGGATGATTATAGGTCCAACTTGGACAATCCTAACGAAGGAGGAGTATATATATTTGAGGCACTTGGATGACACAGAAAATAAGTAGTATAACGAATGATAAAATTAATTCTTTTCGCATAGCCCTATTCTTTAGAAAGAAGTTAAAACAAAAATAAAAAACCTTACTAACACACGAGCCTTATACTTTCTTATCACAATTCATAAGGCAGCTATAATTATTTAACGGTATTGTATCTCATCATCAATTCTACTGAATATGGAGTAATATTCTTTTCCACGGTTGAATTGCTTGCAAGTTGCACCCAAGCTTTCTTTCTTTTTCCAAGATGATGAAAAAGTTGTACTAATAAAGCTCAAATAGAGTTAACTACCAAATGTTGATCACTGCTATAATTGGTGATAATGGTGAGTAATGATGACAATTCTGGTAATATGATGATGAATGACCTGAACTTTTTATTATCAACATTGGATTACAGTATCCTTCTAGAGCCCTCATCCTTTTTTAATTGTAGTGTTCCATCAGCTTGTACATGCCTCAGTTAATTCTATAAATATTTGATATATATCTCTCACCAATACAAATGCCAGGTATTCTATCAACCAAGACATGAATAGACAAAAAAATATTACCTAATATTTTTATCTCCATTAAAATTTAAACTTCAAACCTCTTGATTCTTGACCCACTAGAATCCTATCCCTTTAGTTGTTTTTTTTAAACCCAAAGTCAATGTGTCAACAACAACTCTTCTCTTTTTTCTCGTTCTTCCACAGCAAGTTTTGATATAAAAACTAGAACCACTAAATTAGGAAACATCTTTGCTTAGCTTACTAGGAACTCTTTGATCATTTGGATGGTATATACTCTATCATGTAGTACATTATATATCAAAGCCAGAGAGATAAAAAGGCCATAGCCCAATAACCTAAAAATTAAAATA
Organism: Lycium ferocissimum; assembly: GCF_029784015.1. Classification (NCBI taxonomy): domain Eukaryota; kingdom Viridiplantae; phylum Streptophyta; class Magnoliopsida; order Solanales; family Solanaceae; genus Lycium; species Lycium ferocissimum. Next base: position 46,028,561 of record NC_081343.1, read on the forward strand.
AGAACTTGAAAGAAAGTGATTTTTATTTAAAGATTTTAAGAGCTTTATTTGGCAGGTTGACCATTGACCAATAAATGTATCAATACTTCCCATTTTCCGTGACACAAGTATTATACCGAATCAAACAACATTTCTTAAAATTTCTTAAATTTGTGGCTTGTTTTACTTTAGTGTCCTAGTTTCTTATACATAAAATATTATGGGATCCATGCATAAAATTGGCCATAACAGTCCAGTAAGTAGAAATAATTACTCATTAGCATTCGAATTAGTAAATTGAAAAATAAAACATGTCACTTTTTAAGCAGCACCCATTGAACTGATTGCATAAAAAATTCGTTTATACTATGAACGGTGGATATAAAATAAACTCTTTTGTATTAAATAAGCGGTTCAATTAAAAAGTTTTTAACATTCAAAGAGAAGGTTAACATGAGAAAGTATCCTTTTTCGGGTTTTCTATACTTCAATAAAAAATTGAATTTACCAGGTATATCCCAGCTGGTCAGTCACACAGAGAAAAATGTAAGACTGATTGGACAGTACCTAAAACATACACAAAACAATTAATTATTCCCTCCTAGCATGTGAAAGAAGCCTTGAAGAATTTACATTGGTGAATGTACAAAATCATAAGAGGAAATTGGGGCTATATGGCCTAGTGTAGTAGCAGTACTTTCCCTTGCTTCATCCATCACATATAATTATGGTGTTTTAACAGACACGTAGCACTAAAATATAATTACTCCACACGATAATGGAATAATCTTTTTTTTCCTTTTTAACGGTCTACTGACTGACTAACTGTTGCTTCTCCTTAGGTAGTGGAGTCCCTCGTGGTTGGTTCAGTTAAAAGCAAAGTCTCCATTTTCACCACTAACTTCCCTTTTCTCCAATTTTTTCTGCCTTGTGTGAGTGGAGAGTTTTCACGTTTGGTACGTGGACTAAGTTATCTCGAAATTATAGTTTTGAGATTATTATTTCTAAACTAATTTATCCAACCTATGAGGTGGAATAAAATAATAAGATAAATTTACACTTTCTACCGAATAAAGTATAAAATTTATTACAAACTTAATTCTAGAATATTCGCCTTATCCCGCTTACCAGAACTTTGTACTGGCATGATTATACCCATCAAATTCTTGGATACAGTTTTACGCTATACCAAATACTAGTACTACTAATTTTGTGTAACAGAAAGAAATATACTGGTGTACTGCCACATTATACCCGTGACACTGAATTATCTCTCTCTCTTTTTCTCTCTCTCTTCTTTATTTCAAATCATTTCTTTTCTCATACTCTGAGTGTCTTGTCCTGCTATAAAAACCTCATCTTTTTTTTGCTTGTAGTAGATTACACATTCTTTTACTAGCCTCGTACTACAAAATAGGAGATGGGTGTTTCAAAAAAGGCTCTTCTTTTACTGTATCTTTGTGTTTTTCTTGGAGAAATTAGCCTTTGCTTGTCTTCAAAGGTAAACTTGGCTCTGTAGTCTTTATGAACTTTATGTGGATATGGGTTTTTATTTGCTGTTATTGAGGATGTATATTTGAATGATGTTTTGAAAATGATGAATAGTTGGAAAAGTTGTGTTCTTGTTTTCTTTTCCCTTCCAGTTATATGTGGTGTACATGGGAAGCAAAGATAATGATGAACATCCAGATGAAATTTTGAGGCAAAACCATCAAATGCTGACTGCTATTCATAGAGGAAAGTAAGTCCTTGTTACTTATAGCTATGAATTTGTTTTCCCCTTTTTATCTGGTTCTTTTCTGTTTTACACTTGTTGGTTTTGGCAAAAGACTGAAGTGGTAACTTTTACAGCGTTGAACAAGCCAAGACTTCACATGTATACAGTTATAGGCATGGTTTTAAAGGCTTTGCAGCAAAGTTGACTGAAACACAGGCTTCTGAAATATCCGGTAAGCCTTTGCCAAATGTTTTTCCTTTACTATATTACAGAAAAATGAATAAATAGTAATTAAGAAGTTTGTCTTTAACGTTGAAACAAAACAGAAATGCCTGGAGTGGTATCTGTTTTTCCTAATACTAAGAGGAACCTGCATACAACTCATTCATGGGATTTTATGGGGCTTAGTGATGATGAAACAATGGAAATCCCAGGTTTTTCTACCAAGAACCAAGTTAATGTAATCATTGGTTTCATTGATACAGGTAATTAATTTCTCTGTTCCTCTAGCTTTACGTAATCTTAATTGCAGCAATCTTTTTCCAGTTAGGTGAAGATATGACCATTTAGTACTATTAGATGGAACCAACCTAGATGGTGCCTTCATTTATTGTATTGTCACGTAAAAGGCTCTTGTCTCTGTTACTTTTCTTTTAAAGAGTACAATAACATGACTTTGAAAAAGTGCTAAGTTTGTCATTTTAGGTACATATGGTTGAACTGGGGAAAGTAGTTCCTTTAGTACTCTGTTTCCTTTTCATCTACTCATCAATCAATCAATTCTTGTTTCAATCATTTTCGAATGATGGGATATGTTTGCATAGATTTTCTTTAGCCCAAGTTTATGCAACTGTCCACCTTCTTCTTTGCATTTGTTGAACTGTTTGTGAGTGTAATTTGAGATAAGTGCCACTATCAGTTTATCTTCAACCTGGTCCCCAGTTTTCTTCTTTCCCTTGTTTTTCAAACTAATTGAATCTTTGAGGTTAAGCTCTTAAGGTGTTTACTGAAACAGGAATTTGGCCTGAGTCTCCAAGTTTTAGTGACACCAATATGCCCCCAGTGCCAGCTGGATGGAAAGGACAATGTCAATCAGGGGAAGCATTCAATGCCTCAATATGCAACAGGTTTTCTTTTATTTGCCAACCATTTCTTGCAGTTTATTGTTTTGTTATATTGATGGATGAAAAGTGCAATAAGAATAATTTTGTCTTATATAGGAAAATAATTGGGGCTAGATATTATATGAGTGGCTATGTAGCTGAAGAAGATAATGGAAAGGCCATGTTCAAGTCTGCCAGAGACAGTACTGGTCATGGAAGTCATACAGCTTCGACTGCTGCAGGTCGTTACGTAGCTAATATGAATTACAAAGGTTTGGCATCTGGAGGAGCTAGAGGTGGTGCCCCAATGGCCAGGATAGCGGTTTACAAAACCTGTTGGAGTTCTGGTTGCTATGATGTTGATTTGTTGGCTGCATTTGATGATGCAATTAGAGATGGGGTTCATGTAATTTCTCTATCTTTGGGCCCTGCTTCTCCCCAAGGAGATTATTTCAATGATGCTATTTCTGTGGGGTCATTTCATGCTGTTAGCCGTGGGATACTCGTGGTGGCTTCAGCTGGAAATGAAGGAACCTCTGGTTCAGCCACAAATTTAGCTCCCTGGATGGTCACAGTTGCAGCTAGTTCAACTGACAGAGATTTTACATCTGATATTATGCTAGGAAATAGAGTTCGACTCAAGGTGCGGAATCCCACTTTTCAATTAGTTTTACATATTAAGTACTATTTGATTTCTATCTCCTCATTAAGTTCCGGATATTTGGAAGGGTGAAAGTCTTAGCTTATCTCAAATGAATACATCTGCAAGAATCATACCTGCTTCTGAAGCTTATGGGGGATACTTCACTCCCTATCAATCCAGGTGAAGCAGAAGGTACTTCGCTGTTTGTTAAATATAGATATGTATGCATTGACAATTATATTAAAGTACTTTTCCCTTCCTCTCTTTTCCACTAGTTATTGCTTAGATAGTTCTTTGAATAGAACTAAGGCCAAAGGGAAGGTTCTTGTGTGTCGACATGCTGGAAGCTCAAGTGAGTCGAAGCTGGAAAAAAGCATGATAGTTAAAAAAGCTGGTGGAGTTGGGATGATCCTTATTGATGAAGCAGACAAGGGTGTGGCCATCCCCTTTTCCATTCCAGCAGCTACTGTTGGAAAAAGGATTGGAAACAAGATCCTAGCTTACATTAATAATACACGGTTCATTTCTTTCTTAGTGACTGTTGATATTAGTTGTATTAGTCTATGATGTTATGAGCAATCATCTCATCCTATTTCACATCTCTTTTACATCAACAGCCACCCTACGGCAAAGATTCTCTCTGCTAAAACTGTTTTGGGAGCTCAACCTGCTCCTCGAGTAACTGCATTTTCTTCAAGAGGTCCTAATTCTCTAACACCAGAAATTTTGAAGGTAATTTGTGTGCTTAAAATAGTATCAAGTTTTTTAGAGACTTGTCTTTCAACTGCTCGTTTCAACATCGAACCCTCTTTGCTTTTATCATCTAGACCAACAAGGTTTTATGGTGCATCCTGAGATTTACTTCCAGGATTTTCAATGTGGTTGTAGATTAGTTCTTTTTTACTTTGAATCTCTTTGGTTCCTACTTTACTTGAGGATTCACTTTTTCTTGTAAGTAATTTCCCTGCTGATTTTGCCTTGTAGCCTGATATTGCAGCTCCTGGGTTAAATATCCTGGCAGCATGGTCTCCAGCAGTTTCTAGGTTGAACTTCAACATACTCTCTGGAACTTCCATGTCTTGCCCCCACATAACAGGAGTTGTTGCCTTGATAAAAGCTGTGCATCCATCATGGTCTCCCTCGGCAATCAAATCAGCCATCATGACCACTGGTAAAATGGATGCTTTACATAGTCTAACTATTTTATTCAACCCGTTAATGCATTTAGAATCTGCCATTTCATCTGCTTGCATTGGTTTAAAGGGTGATATATAGGAAGCTATAGGTGCGTCTGAGATTTGCTTTAATTAAAGAAAGAAAAGGGTGAGGGGGTAACATATACAGATTTGGTTTTTTTTGAGCAAATTATCTTAAAAACTACTCATGGTTTTGTTTGAGCTTTATATCTTAAAAGTTGTTTCAGGTTTTGTTTGAGCTTTGTATCTTAAAAACTGTTTGTGTGTATAAAAGTGAGGTCAACTTTTACATAATAATCTAATGTCATGAATGTTAATGCAGCCAAACTGTCAGATATGCATCACAAACCCATAATAGTAGATCCTGAAGGGGAGAGGGCTGATCCATTTGACTTTGGTTCTGGCTTTGTGAACCCCGCTAAAGTCCTGGATCCTGGTCTTATATATGATGCACAGCCAGCAGATTACAGAGCATTTCTTTGTTCACTAGGTTATGATGAGAAATCTTTGCATCTAATAACGAGGGACAACAGAACGTGTAATCAAACCTTTGCATCACCAAATGAACTAAATTATCCCTCCATCACAGTACCAGACCTCAGAAACAAATATTCAGCATCGCGAACTGTCACAAATGTGGGGAAAGCAAGAAGCATTTACAGGGCAGTTATATTTGCACCTAAGGGTGTCAATGTTACTGTGGTGCCCCGAAGATTAGCCTTCACAAGATATTACCAGAAAATGAATTTCACAGTGACTTTCAAAGTGGCTGCACCTACACAGGGATATGTCTTTGGGTCCTTGTCATGGAGGAACAAAAGAACATGGGTAACATCTCCACTTGTTGTCAGAGTAGCGCATTCCAACATGGGTATGATGGTATAGTTGAGCTGAAAAGCTATTTATTTGGTTAAAAAGGAAGTAACAGATATTACAACCAGTAGCAGCTGAAAATGGTTGCAGTAGCTAAGGAAAATGTGAAGTGACAAATTTATGGAGCAGGAGTAAAGATTCAGTATCACACTTGATAATTGCATGAAGCCAACACAAAATTCATAGTAGAATACTTGTAATTAGTAGTAGAATACAAATAACTAGTGTAATTCTTTATTCCGTTTGCCCTAGTTTGGAGTTATTATCGATGCAGCCTTAGTTTACGCAACTTCTCATTTATACAGCAAAACTCTTTTACTTGTCTAGTAATTTTGCATTATGATTGGCATCTCCGTGTCTCTGCTTCTATCTTTACTAGTAGTTCGTTCATTAATGGAATATCTTATCATGTTGGTATTACTAAACCCATGAAACAAACAAAAACCTTTTTTTTTCTTCTGACACTTGGTACAAGTCTTAGACTTTCAACTGATCCAACATGCCCAACAATGATCTGAATCAAATCAATAATGAGACTCCGCAGCAGTTTGAGGGAGTAAGATCCAGTAACAGAACTTGAACAGTGTCTGATCCAGAAAGAGAACTTGAAAACATGATTTGGGAGTGGGTTGGGAGGAACTATAGACTAATAATCGCGCAATAAACGACTAATCGATGTTATATAACGCGTCATTACCACCTCCACTATAACATCTCAACTTTATGCTAACAGAACTTGGATTGTTGTACACAATCTATATATATATATCCCAATTTACTGAAACACAGATTTAAACCATCATAATCGCTGGCAAGGATCAACTAGGCCTTCTAACACAACAAGTTCATCAAGGAGTGTTAACTTCTCATCTTCAAGGGCATTAATCTCATCTTCGGCTTCTCTCAATTCTTTACCAAGAGCAAAACTTTCTTCCTCCAGCAATAGATACTTTCTCCTCAATGCCCGATATTCATTTCCAGAAGTGGAAGTATCTGTCGAGAACTCAGGCGTTGATTTCTCGGCATATTGGAATAATGGGGAAACTCCGTTCGATGGGACTCTTTTGGTGGGTTTTAGTCCATTTTGAACTGACAGTGCATGCAAATCTTGTATCCTTTTTGCCTTATTCCCTTCTTTTTGCAACACTGGAGCCTTTTGTTGTGATGTTTTCTTTTTCCGCAATTTAGAAGCTGAAGCTTCCTCAAGTCCTCTCTGGTCTTGCATATCTCTATATTTGATCTGCAAGGATAAGTAGCTATTGATATCAGAAGGGTGCAACAATGGCAAAGCAGCACCTCAGAAGAAAAGTCATTTGGGTTTTCAGATTCTAGTAGAGAACCAAAGCAGAGTCTCAAAGAACACATTGACATATTTCATTGAAATGGATGTTGTTTGCTGATCATAAAACATAGGTCTGTCTACTCAAGACTATGTTGTCTCTGTTTATAAGATTTAGGAACCGTAACTTATGATAGCCTCACCTTTATCACATTAAAAACTTAACATTAAATAAAAATAAAAACTTATGCTAGCCTCACAAAAGATGAACACAGAAAGCCATTTGCTAAATCCTCATAATCCGAGGCAGCTGAAAATATTAGCTCAGTCAGCCCGGTTGAAGTAAGGTCGTGAATCGAGTTGGTAAATAATCATCCAACCAGATTTTGGTTTACTTTTTGGGGTTCTTTTGTTCGGTCACTAGATTCTAACTCATGCAATCTCCCCCACCTATCACACACACAAAAACAAAAGAACCCTGAAAAGAAAATAAGTAATTCCTGAATGCAGCCTGAGGTAATATCCCATTAAGTTCTTGTTATCATCCACAATATCTTCGGGATGTTGATGGTGCGGGAGGTAGGAGGACCCACTCAGGAATTAACACACAGGTCCGATTAGTAGAATAAAATCCGGACGAGAATAATGCCAATGTGAAAATTATGCATTGAACTATCTAGCAGTGGAGTGGAAATGTCTCAAGGGAAAACCAAAAAAAAGAAAGCATCTGAAATAGCATCAGACAGTTAAGAGAGAAGCACAGATGACGCCCTCCAAACACTAAGCACCAAACTAACAATAAATAAATCCCACAGTAACATAAAAACCACTTACCAACAGTATCAATGTCTAATACTCTCAAAGATATAATAGAGGGGAAAAATAGACGAGGTAGTTCTATCAACTAATAAGAACCAAATGAATGATATAGGAAATATTGTTCCAGACATCTCAATATACAGAGCACCGATACACTATGGTGCATCACTAATTTTTTAAACAAACTGGACACACAAAACATCATTTTTTTCCCATTCTACAGAGCTTTTGCAAAACTGGATACAGGGTCATGCTGAAGAATCTCTGTCCATGTCCAAAGATTTGGCCTTCATTTGTTCCTCCTTCTCCATACATTTTACTGTTTTAATTAAGCAAGATAATTCCATTATACTCTACTTCAAGACGAGAGTATAGGTACCAAGGTGACAGTTTTTTTGAGGATTTATTTCTTTCAAGAACATCTTATCATCAATTCTGGTTGGTATCACCGATTTTGACCTTAGACTCAAAAACTAAAACTTCAGGTATAGACCGTCAAAATGATGGACTTTACAATGCCCAGCCATGCCATAAGTCTCCTACCATAACCAGAAGAACGTCGGACAAGGATTACATGTAAATTTGTAAGTTGCAAGAACTGTTTGAACAGAAGAGTGATTTTTTGATAAGATGCGTTTCAATAAGACGACTTCAAATTTTCGTTGCAAACTTAGTCTTGAATGACTCCAGATTTAAGAAAAAAACAAAACCTAAAAAGGAATTGAACTCAAGCCAAAAAGAGTATTGCACATAAGTGCTAAGCAAATTTGAAGCTAGACAGTTATTTAGGGTGATCTAAACTCCATTAGTTATATCTGAAGATTTGGAAGAACACATGTTGCAAAAACACGAACTCTAATTTAGAATAGATGTGATAAATCCATTCTAAACTCACTTTCACTAAGTTCTCTCTGTTTTCTTTTCGAGAAAACACTAGCAACCTTCTTCCTCCAATGTGCATCATTATTTAACATAACCATTTCAAAACCCCACTCGTGATCACAAATATTTTTTTTATGACAAGGGAACCACAGCCGCTACTCTTCGGGTGTGCACAGGATAAACCCCGCTCCTGTGCAATAGCCCGCAAATCACTCAGGAGAGATAACCCGCACTAGGCAATCCCCGTGCGACGAGCTCGACCCAGAAGGCAAATCCCCTCGTGTCGTAGGCAGGGGGTTTCGAATCTGAGACCTCCATTATGAAAGTCCCATGGTCATCATCACAAATATATAAATGAACCCTTTACATTCTTTAGCCAATCTAGCAGAAAACTATCATATATTTACCAGGATGAAATTAGGTTACTCAAAGCCATAGCTTAATGAATTTTATTACAAAAAGAAAAAAAGGCAACCTAACAAATTCACGATCAACAGTAGCGGGAAAAAAAGAAGATAAAATCTTGAATCGAGTTCAGAATCTAATAATAATCGTCATAAATTATAGTAAAAGAAGAAAAAAAATTCAACAGGATCCAAGAACCCAACTAAGAGTAGCAAAATAAACCCCATAAGCCCTATGCTAAAATTGCATATTTACGATTTAATAAGAAGCAATTGGAACCATATTATAAAAGCATATCCCCAAAATTTACCTGTAATTACCAGGGATGAATTCTGTGGGCAATTTAGGGGAGGCAAGTTTTCAGAGCTTTACAGTAAAGAAGAAAAGGGTTTTTTGGTGTTCCCAATTCTAAAAGGACCAGTAACTTAGTTGATTACATATTCTTCTCCTTCAACCTTTTTTTTTTCTTTTTCACTTCTGTTAATTGCACACCTACCTACGTCTAATCTCAAAATACTTTAAACTTTCATCTTATTTATCCGTGTTTAATGTCTAATTTCAACAAAGAAACTTAAAATTTTATAATTTTAAATATGTTATGATATTTGTATCAAGTTCAATGTGCTACAAGTTGATCCGATACTATGGGTAAAAGCAAATGGTACCAAGTACTATAATTATTAGACAATTGTTAGTTTTAACAAAATTATTCATAAGTACTTGGAAAGTATGCACTTCGTTCGTCTTAACATCGGACATTCGGTGAGCAAATACATTAATTAAGAGTATAATTTAGAACGCACGTGTTAAATTAAAGTGATCGAAATTATATTAGAAACTAGTAAAATTATCATATATAAGTTTGTCTACAAAAAATAATAAGCATGTCATTAACGGATTTAGATAATAGTTTAGACACTAATACACTCTTTTATGGAAAAGTATGTATGTATTTAGATTAATTCATACGCTACTTCATACTCAAGTGTATGAAGTCATAGATTAGTTCTTACGCTACTTAATTTTGCATAAAAAGCATCTTATGACTTCTAACCACCATATACATAAAAACATCAGAATTCTTCATAGGTGTATATTGAGCACATAACAATCCATAAAAATGAAATACACATTTTTTGATTAGTAATAAAAAGTGTTGACAGGTAACAATAGATATTATTTTCTTTAGTTAGGAGATGCTTGGTAAGAAGTATGTTTTTCTGGTTATCACGAATTACATCCGCAGTCAATTTCAGTACTTGTAATTACTAAACCAGTTACATAAATTATATCCTACCTTTAATAAATCAAACTATCATTTATTATAATAAGAAAGCAGGATCAGAACATAATTAAGTACCACATAGAATTCATCTAAGAATGTCCATCTCTAAAAGAATCTTGAGCAACCATTCTAAACATGGTTTTAAGTTTCAAGCTTTTGTAAACTTGGGTAAAATCAAAATTAACCGCGCTAATGCAACTCTGAATCTTTTGATATGTAAAACTATTTAGAATGCGCTCATATTCTCACTGTCTATGTAAACTATGAGTTCAACTGATAATAAAAATGAGTTTATTGTAGGCTAAAACTGTTTGAATACAATTAATTCACTCTTTTTCATTGGCACTAAATGTCAGACCCTAAATCAGATGCATAAAAAATTTAACACAAACCTTCTCATATGCAACTGCTCAAGAAATGATTACAATAAAAAGCAAAAATCATGTATTTCTATACAATGAGACAAATCCCTTTTTTTAAAAAAAAAAAAGAGACCAGAACACTTAAATGCATGATTTTTTTATAAATATCAAACACAAATAATCCAGACAAATTCATCTGAAAGATGCTATTTATTCATGAGACTTACACCGATTTAGAACAAATAGTAAAAATTCATAATTTTGCAAAGTGAAAGAGAAGCAAGAAGAAATAAATTTATTTTATGCTGGATGTCTGTATATTCTTTGATTTGAGTTGGTAAGCAAAACTTGTTTTCATAGCTGCTCCAAATTTGCACGTTATTTAAATCCTCACCATTTTGTTTATTCATCTTCACAAAATTCATTTCTACTTTGCTGTAATAGTACACAAATCAACTTTTTTGTGTTCTTTACTTCAATCACAGTCCAAAATCAAACTTTTTTCCGCTCAAATGCCTAATTCTCTCCCTGTTAAAAGTTGTTTAAACTCTCCTCTAAGGAATGTCTCTTGTGCCTAGTAGATTGACTCTTGATGTTATCTCATGTTGGTGGGAAATTATGGGTGTTGATCGAAGAAAGTTAGAATGTGAAGAGACGAGACGTTCGTATTGCTTTTGAACTGGCAGCGTTATTTCAATGGAAGCAACGTTTCAGCCTTTATATTGGAAGAAAGCTACAATTGAGGGGAAGTGTCTTTTTTTTTTTTTAAAGTGATTTTTGGGATTTTTTTTCCAATAACACATAATTATATAAATAGGAGAAAAGCCAAAACATTGAGAAAAAATAAAAATGCATTTACTGGTCATAGCAAGCGCCACATCACCGGGTCTATGTCTCCCTTTTATATATATATATATACTAGTGATATTAATCGCGATAAGTAGAAAATTTAGTCAAATTTTCAATTGTTTTTTTTTTATAAATTTAGTCAATATAGAAATAACCTTTTCATCTACTATACAGTACTAAAATTATTAATAAAATCTCAAGAATAAACAATTTTTGAGATTAACTTCGACCTCGTCATATAGCCAATTTCGCAAAAACAATGAATACAACAAATATCATTGTGCATAAACCAAGAGCTAATTAAGAATGTGAGAAAAGAAATAAGGTGATAACCACTAAAACAATGGCAGAGCTGACATTAGGATACCTCTTTTAGTAACATAATTTGTCAGTTACGGTATAAACCTATTTTGATTTAATTTAATTTAATTTGGCGATTACTATGTTAATACTTTTAATAAGAGAAGAGGGAAAAATCGAAATTGCTGCATATGTAGACAAAATGAGAGATAATAAAAAATAAAATTAAAAAACAAAAAGATAGTTAAAATTTTCTTTTCCCATGGTTTCTCCTATTTTTGTAATTAAAAAAACGAAACCTGAAGAAGGAAAAATAATTAAAAAAGAAAGCAGAATGAAACAATGATAGCACCAAATTATTTTTGCCCTTGTACGTAAATCTTTCTTTCAAACCGGTCACTTTGTTTCCAAAGCTCTTTCCTCTCGAATCATAAAATAAATCTCTTGTTCTTTTTCCTTCTAATTTGATGTGAAATTCAAAATTTGTTTCTTTCTGCAAATACTATTCCTGTACCATTTTGACACTTTGATAACTTTAGTCTCTCAAATTTGGGAGTGTGTACCTCTTTTCCTTAGTAAAATTTTAAGTAATGCAGATTCCAGCCAAACAAAATTCAGCGAACAAATATTACCTCCATCATATTAGTCCTTAAGAAAAACATTACCACCAAAAACTCAAAAAGAAGATAAAGAAAATTTAGAAGCAGATGAGGAAAGAAAATGTGGGTCAGACGGATCCCAAGAAACACTTATATAGGAGTATATGGTTTCACTACACTTTAGTGTCATTTAAAGAAATATTTGTTCAGCATTTTAACACGGCAAATAAATGAGGGGAAACTAGAAAAAGGCCCAAAAAAGGAGAAAATTGGAGTGAATTGAGAGAAAAGAAGAAATCCCGGCATATCTAGCATGGTAATTGGGGTTCAATTGAATCCCTAACTTTCGACGCGAAGTATAAATTTATGTGTAAAAAATTATTAAAATTGTATTGAATATTAATTATGAGCCCATAACTTTAAAAATATAATGCGTTCAATACTAAAAATCTTAAGATTGAACCCTGTAGAATTTAAATCATGAATCCGCCTAAAAAGGAGGAGAAAAGGTCAGAAGAGAGGAAACCTTGGTCAAAGAACTATGCCACATTATTATGCGAATGAAGAATATGTTGAAACTAATCGTAAGTCACCATTAAAATATGTAGTCAAAATAAGGAGGAAACGAATGGGCTCTTATTGATATCTTGTTGAATTATTCAATCAATCACAATTTGCACGTTTTAATAACACTGGCGTATAATCAATGATGTTTCCGAAGATTGGCTTGTAGATATTCTGTAATTCCCCATATATGTGATACCCTCTGCACGTCTTAACAATGGAGAAAGTGAAAAGCCAAACGTTTTTGGCGTTCGAGAGTTTTTTTTAGTGAGTGGTATAACCATTTAAGAGTTAAGAGAATAATAAATTACCATAATAATTAACATGGTTTGGAAAGGTGGCTAGACAACCGAAATGTCAATTTATTAGGACAACCAACAGTCACATTAGTGAAGCCGAATATTCACTTTCGATTTGTAAAAATTGGAAATTAAGGGAACTAATGCAAAAATCTTGAAAATTAGATAAATAGCAATTCTTGCTTAGGAGAGTGTCACGTCACCTGATCTATGTCCCCGCTTTATATAATTATATAGATATAGATTCTCGAGAAATATGGAATAGTATACAAGTAACATCAATATGTGGACAAAGCACCTTACAACGTACAACAATAATTGATTTCCTATTACAAAATACAAATTGTGCTTTGAGCCTTTTGACCAGAGCAACTCAGCTCTCTTCTTAAAAGTGTAATTTTTCTATTATGTTTTAATTTCTTTTATCTAATTAATATGAACTTATTGAAAATCAATCGAATTCCCAATATCCTTCGTCGTGTTTGAAGTGTAATCCAGTTGTCTACCAATAACATTCCCTTCAAATGCTAATATACAAATGATCTTAAAATATTTGATCAGTTAAAGATAAACTCCATCTATTTAAAATTGTTGTCAAATTTCACTTTCTTTAGTGTCAACCGTCTAAGTAATAATTTTACTACTTTAAGTATATACTACATTTCACAATCTTTCTAAGTATCAAAAAAATTGTTTTCAAATATTATAAGTGGATCAATATCTGTTTCAATTCTGAATATTGGTCAAAATTATTGACATGCAAAAGTATATAAATAAGTTGGGTTAGAGAGTAATAGTAAGTAGTAGGAGTAAGTGCTAGAAATAAGAGCAATCCAATTGTTTTCATTTCCTCATCTTGGAAAACAAGTTCACAGTGACAGAAAATATGAAGAAAGGAAATTAAAAAAAATGCTTTTCTCAATATATAATAGAAACTTTTGAACAAAGAAGAAAATAGAAACACGAAAAAAGTAATTATTCTTACGCAAATTGAGAATAATATCTTCTTTAAAAAAGCAAGGAACTCGCTAACAAGCTTGTGATTTTCTTCAATATAAAGTACAATTATCCTTTCACTTAATAACAAATATGCTTTTAATGTGGCCAATTTGGAATTCTGTACGAAAAAAAGAACCTATCAATAATTAAACGCTGATGGATCTGCTTTACGTATGAAATATATGTATTTTATCTATATACTTAATAGAATTGCATGCATGTCCACATTAATAAAAACGTCAAGCATATAGTCCAATAAAATCCTCCCAACACATAGAACATTATACAACGGAAAGCCACTTATTCTTTATGTAATGGAATCATATATTCATCTGCCTTTTCCTTGGATAAAAGTCCTTTTATTAAATAAAGGCTATGGGGTCTGCTTTTTTAATCATTTAGCAGACACTACGACCAATGTAGATTTATCTACAGCCAATACCTGAAATCAAAACGATGTGTGAACACTAGCTGTCAAGAGAGGAAAAAGAAAACAACGTAGATTTAAAAAAGACGATCAAAAGGAAGCTTTATTCTGTGCAATCATTCGAAGACAAAAACGATCTGGTTTGAGTTGGATAGTCAAATAATATTTCTAGAAGTTGCATCAGGGCGGATTTACAATGGTGATTATGAATTGATGTAAACTCAGTAGTTTTTGCCCAAATTTATTTAACTGCAAAATAATTATAGTATTAACATAAATTCTCCTGAATTTATGAAATTTAAATTCTGAGTTCATATCTGGATTGCATGCAGTAAAAACTAGATAATAATCTGATCATCATACTATCCTTTTTTTATGTTCTTTACTCTCATACTTTTCTTTTAAGTTTTTTTATTATATTAGGGGAGGGGGAACGGAAATTTTATCTTATTGATGAGTTCGAACCGTCCGCCTCAACGGTGGAAGATATAGGAAGCTTGCTTAGGACTCATTTGTTTGCACTTAATGGAGGTCTGAATCTTAATCATTCAGATCTCAGTGGTTAAGTGTGTTTGTTCTTTGGGTCTGAATCTTAATCATTCAGATCCAGTCCATTAAGTGCATTTGTTTTGGGGCAATTCGCAAAATTGCCCTTCTTTTGGGGTGGTCTTTAAATTTTGCCCTTCGGCTAAAACCCATGGGTTCCAGGTTCGAACCCCCACTTAGTCAAAAAAATTTTAGAAAAAAATCGCAAGGCAGAGTTTAAATTTCGCTATGCCCCCACGGGTAAAATTTTAGTTATGTTTAACCAAAAGTCTGTCGATGGGGGCAGACTTTGCCTTGAGGCATATATATATTTTTTTTACTTTTCAAGGTAAACTTTTCATTACGCCTTAACTAAAAGTGTGCCCCATAAGACATAACTAAAAGTATGCCCCATAAGGCGGAACTTTTCTTTAAGGAATAACTAAAGTTATGTCGGACCCGGCATAACTATAAGTTTCGCCTTATAAGGTAAAGTTTATGCCTTAAGGAAAAGTTCCGCCTTAGGGGCATACTTTTAGTTATGCCTTAACTAAAAGTCTGTCCCATAAGGCATAACTAAAAGTATGCCCCATAAGGCGAAATTTTTCCTTAAGGCATAACTAAAAGTTTGCCTTATAAGGCAAAGTCTATGTCTTAAGGAAAAGTTATGCCTTATGGGGCATACTTTTAGTTATGTTTTAATTAAAAGTCTGACCCATAAAGCATAACTAGGAAAAGACTTTTAGTTAAGGCTTAACTAAAAGTTCGCCATAAGTATGTCTTGGGACCGCATACATTGTGAGAATAACCAAAGTTATCCGTACCCGGCATACTTATGCTAAGTCTGCCTATAAAGCATGAGTATGCCGGGTCCGACACAACTTTGGTTATTCCTTAACAAGTGTATGCCGGGTCCGGCATACACGCGATCCAAACCTTGTCTTGCGATTTTTTTTTAATTTATGCTTGAGCGGCGGTTCGAACCCAGAACCTCATGATTTCTGCGCGAAGCTCAAGGTTGCAACGCGAAGGGCAAAAATTAAAGACCAGCAATATGGGGGGCAAAATTTAAAGATCACAAATATGAGGGGCAAAATTTAAAGACCACCCCAAAAGAAGGGCAATCCACTCAAAAAAATGTTTGTTTTGTCTCTTTTAGAAGTTCTTAATGGGTCTGAATGAATCAGATCTGTAACAAAGCCTTAACACAATTTAGACTCTTAAAATATATTTTTTTTCCAGCCAAACTTTCACGCTGGTCTTCTTCCTTTGTGCAAAAAAACAATTTCACTCTTCCCTCTCCAACTATCCGTCAACAACCAATTTATTTTCCTCTTAAACTAGTAAGGTTCTAAAATCTTTACCCATTTGATGATTATTAAGCACTAGAAGAACATGAATATTTCTACAAAAGAAGGTTTAATTTATTTATACTATGTACTGGTAAATCTACATTAAATTAAAATGGGATTGGAAAAAACCGATACATATAAATCTTATATGAATAATATTTATAGTTCGCCCATTTAAGGCTTGGTGTTCGTGCAAGCTTCTTATATTAATATCTATGTCCACAATTATCAAAAGGTGTTTTTAGAGGGATAATTGCATATGCAGTTTAAAAAGGATTATGAATGCATATGCAGTTCCAGGTTAAAAACGATAATGAATGCAGATGCAGTTTCATTTTTTTTTTTTAGGGTGAAAGCATATGCAAGCAATTTCTTGAGAAAAACTAGTTTTCAGCATTTAAAAATTCACGTCACCTTGTTAAAATAATTTTTTATACTGATTTCAGATCGTTCAAAATATTGGTCAAAGATAAAATATACATTTATATCTTCGAAATATTGTTTTCTATCAAAAAATAATTTTATTTTACTGTAATGAGATTTTTGTAATATTTTAGTCATATAATGTTTAATTCCTAATTTTATTTGAATATTATACTGAATATGTTTAAAATGATAAATTATCTACATTCAGATATCGAAAATAAACAGTCTTAATCATTCAGTGTTCAGATCCAGAGATAATATCTTAATATTTCAGATGTGTATTCAGATTTAGAACCCTAAATCTTAATGCACATCTTAATATTCAGATGTGTATTCAGATTCAGACGTCTTAATCTTAATGGAAACAGATGAAGCCTTAGTGAGTTAGTAGCTCTCATACGTATAGTCTATTTGGACAAACTTCTAAAAATAGTTTATTTTGAAAAGTGTTTTTTGTCACAAGTGTTTTTCAAAAAAGTATTTTTGGAAAGTAACAATTCGTGTTATGCTAATCAAAGAATTTGACAAATATTAGAGCATTAATTAGAGCTTGGCGAAAGTCTAAAAATGCTTATGGGGAACCGCTATTTTTTCAGATTCTGAAATAGCTTTTGCTGCTATTGACAATATATATATATATATATATATATATTTTTTTTTTTTTTTTCTTACCTGAACACATTAACTTTTTAAAATAAGCACTTTTCGAAGAAAAAAAAGTAATATTTTATAAATTAATAACTTCATTTTTCTTGATTTGCCTAGTTTTATCTTGATAGCTTAGCTTTCCTCTGTACTTCAACTTTTATACTGATGAGATGAAAGACAAATACTAATTAATTAAGCCCCATACTCCATTTCCCGAGCGATGCACACTCCTCCATGTGAAATATTCATCTTCATGTGAGCTTTTTGATAGTAGTCGTGACCAACAGCTATCAACTATCGGCTTGTTGGTAAGGTAAGAGCTTCAAACCCGAATTCTGATGGCACACCCGGATTCAAACCCTAATACTATGTAAATAATAATAAAAGGAATATATCTAACACAAGATCTTTCAAATCTTGACCAAAGGGTAATTAATTAACAAGTTATTTTGTATTATTACGCAAATGCTCTTTTAATTATTGGTTTGGGCGGAACTTATTAGTGGTGACTGGTGAGAGCTCATACTTACACCTGGCGACTGGCGTAGTGGTGCCTTTGCTTTATCTTCTTAAATACCTGAAATAGTAGTATGAAAGAAAAGGTTGAAAGAACAACCGAGACAAAAGAGTCTCATCTCTGTACGCAAACATTCATACTGTATAAAGTTTCTAAAGATCATAAAACCAAAACAGAAAGCAAAAAGGAGGAAAGTGACAAGTAAGTTAGGGAAATAGAAAGAAGTGGGGGAGAAAGGAGAAGGAAAGAAAATAAGATATCAACTAATTAAAGTATAATGTTTATTTTTTCTCATTTTTGTTTTGAGATTGAACTGAAAACGCTGTTGTATGCCGCAATTTATGCACCTCACTCCTTGGAAATTCCGGTTGGTAGCTAGCCAACCAAGTGGGGATTTAACTCAAATAATTAAAAAATACTACTAATAAACAACAATAACAAGAGTACTAAATTGTGATCAGTGTTTTAAAAGCCAGTTTTGGGACTCGCCCCGGGTTACCTTTTGGGAATCGTCTCGGGGCTTGTCCCGGGGCCGGGCACTAGCAAAACACATCGAGGCTTATGTGTGGCTTAGTTCTGTGAGGCTTACGCCCTAAGCGCCCGATTGTACGCCCTAAACACTCCTAACGCCCAACGCTCGGGGCTCGCCTAACAGTTCTTACACAATTATGTGTCAAATTCTTTAGTTAACATTGTTGACCCTCATAATTCTTTACTAAATGAATAATGCTTAGTAGTTTTTTCATCCATAGAAATAAAAAAGGCAGAGTGTAACTCAAAAAAACAAGCAATAGTATTGCATATTTACTGTTTGAAAATACCGTGTGAGTGAATATCACTTAATATTTTTTTTTAGAAATATATAGCTGAATTTTACATCTTCACTTGTCATTGGTCTTCATGTTTTTGTCATATGTCTCAGAATTAGCATATATTTCACTATTTGAAATTAATTTTGTTTCTATTCATGAAGAGTGATGTTTTTGTAAAAATATTGATAAAATTTATTGAAGTAAATTACATAGTATGATAGTAATATATTTTAAGAAATTGTGATTTTTTAATTGTTTAAAAGTTAAGATATTATAGTTTATTTGCATCTCACAATAGCTTTTATATCGTTGCATTACTTATGCTTGTAAAATCAGGTTAGAAGTTTTATTTTTTATGAGTTTCTTCAATCATCTTTTTAATTTTTATTAATTATTAATGTATTTTTTATAATACTTATATTATTATATTATTTTATTATATAATAAATTAAAAAATTTAAGATTCATGGGGCTTACGCCTCGCCCCGTGCTAAGTAAAACACCTCGCCTCACGCCCCCACCTTTTAAAACACTGATTGTGATATGTAAAGATTTAAATTTATACTTCGTGTGATTTTTTTATATTTCTGATTTATGGTACACCTATTAAAAAAATTAATTGATTGCTCTATATCATAAGATATATTTGACTAATTATCATTTCTCTTTCAACTAATGGTTATATATCTTCTTTGAGTTGCAAGGTGGAATCGAAAAAAAAAAAAAAAATTAACGCATTCTTAGTTTCTAATTAAAGTGACAATCTGGACCAAACTTTTTTTTTTTTTTTTTGGGCTAAAGCGACATATAATAAGGATCAAAGAATTAAAATGTTTTAGGAATTGTATGATAAGCATAATATAATTTAACTGTAGTCTTTGCAAGTTACTAATTAATTAACTCCACTTATAGTTAATTTTCCCTTTAACCCTTTCTTTCATATTTTATACAAACAACAGAGATCCGATCCTAAATTCTAATGGGTTGACTTCATTAAACAAAAGTTTAAAAAGAGAGTTGGTGTTAACAAACCTGAAAATGTCTTACACGCAACAATTTTCCTGTTATCGTTTACTTCTAGTCATGTTAGCTTATGTTGGAATTATTGAGGAGACTACTTCACCGGAAAAGGATTTTGGTAAAGGTTGAAGTTTTGGTTCATGTTTCTTGATCTGTTCGGCCAACATAGGAAAATGAAAATGTGAAAGAGTAAAGTGGGAAAATCATTCTACACATTCAAAAGATGTATTTAGCTATATATACGTGCACTGTACAGAGGAGTAATACACAAGAAAAATTTCAGCTCATTTCTCATTCATAATTTTTTTACAAGTTTTCATGGTATCAGAGCTTTGAGATCCAATCTCAGCTCTCTCTTCTTCGTTCATTATTTTCCTTAGCTTCAATTTCTTCCTACAATAGGAGATAATGTTGAAACAACTGCTGGGACTCTAGTTCCCCTTCTAGTTGCGGATACTGCTTCAAAAGAGGTTATCAATGCCTTACATCCCTTTTTCATATCACCCTCAAATTCACCTGGTACACTGTTGGTTAATATAGTTTTTGATGGCAAAAGTTATGGGGGTTGGAAAAGAGCTATGTGGATAGCTTTTCGCAAAGAACAAGGCAGGTTTTATCGATGGATCCACTGCAGAACTAGAAATAGGTTCTGATCTCAGAAGTGCTTGGTGTAGACCCAACAACATGGTAATTTCCTGGTTACTAAACTCTTTATCTAGAGATATATCTGAAAACTTGTAAAAAAATTATGAATGAGAAATGAGTTGAAATTTTTCTTGTGTATTACTCCTCTGTACAGTGCACGTATATATAGCTAAATACATCTTTTGAATGTGTAATATGATTTTTCCACTTTCCCACTTTACTCTTTCACATTTTCATTTTCCTATGTTGACCGGACATATTAAGAAACATGAACCAAAACTTCAACCTTTACCAAAATCCTTTTCCTCCTCCATTAAACTCATTTCTTACTGATGATGTTTCCCCATCAGTTAATTCCAAAACTACTATTGGTTCACCTACTGATCCTGAGTCCCCATCAGTTCATTCAAACACTCCTATTGACTCACCTGCTTCTTCACCCAATACATCTGTGCCTATTAGTACTCCTCATTCCTTATCTAACTCTAATTCCCATCTTTCACCAGACCCTCCTACTCCTATTGAGTTTCCAAATGTTCTAGTCTCACTTGCTCCCAATCCTATTGTCTTAAGACAATCTACTAGGTCAGTCAAGACTCCTGCTTATTTAGAAGATTACATTTGCAATAGTGTGCTTTTTTCTAATGTCTATGATGTTTGTTTTTCCTCTTCCTCATTTGCTTCTCCTTTTGCATTTTCTGCATTATCTAGTGCTAACCAAGAATACATTACTACACTGTCACAAATCATAGAACCAACTACTTTTTCCCAAGCCATCCTTTATCCAGGCTGGCAGGATGCCATGACAAAATAATTAGAGGCTTTGATCAACAATGACACTTGGGAAGTAGTCACTTTGCCTCCTGGAAAAAGAGCTCTTCTTTCAAAATGGGTTTACAAAGTCAAATTGAACTCAAATGGGATTGTTGAAAGACTTAAGGCACGGTTGGTGGTTCGAGGTGATATACAACAAGCTGGAGTTGATTTTACAGAAACTTTTAGTCCTGTGGTAAAGATTACTACTATTAGATGTGTTCTAGCCATTGCAGTTAAGAAAAATTGGGGTCTTTATCAGCTTGATGTTAATAACGCATTTCTACATGGTGAGTTAGACGAAGAGGTATGTATGAAATTCCCAGCAGGATTAAAAGTTGTTGATCCAACTCAGGTATGTCGATTAAAGAAGTCTCTCTATGGCTTGAAACAAGCCTCGAGACAATGGTGTTCGCAATTGATTGCCGCTTTGCGTTTCAAAGGTTTTACCCATTCTTTAAACGATTATTCATTGTTTTACAAAGTTCATGGATCATCAATTCCTATTTTGGCCGTCTATATTGACGATATTTTACTCACTAGCAACAACCCAGAAGAATTAAAGACTTTGAAGCTATTTTTGGACTCAGAATTTAAAATCAAGGATTTGGGTGACATACATTATTTCTTGGGCATTGAAGTCATTCGCGAACCTCAAGGATTAATCCTCAATCAGAGGAAATTTTCCTTGGAACTCTTTTCTGAATATGATTGTCATAATCTCAAGCCTGCCCCTTCTCCTTTGGATCCTACTCATAACTTACAAGTTAACATGGGTTCTCCACTCTCAGACCCAACCATTTATCGCCGTTTAATTGGGCAACTCAACTTCTTGACCCACACCAGACCCGATATCGCCTTCTCCGTCCAACATTTAAGTCAGTACATGCAATCTCCCCATCAAGCCCATCTCGATGCTACACATCAAGTTCTTCGATATCTTCTTCTTGACCTTGGTTTAGGGATTTTTCTCACTTCTTCTCCATCTTTCACTTTATTAGCTTTGTGCGATTCCGATTGGGCAACCTGCCCAGATTCCCGCAGATCTGTAAGTGGATTGTACATTAGCCTCGGTGGGAGTCCATTTCTTGGAAATCGAAGAAACAACCTTCTCTTTCACTGTCCTCCGCCGAGGCTGAGTATAGATCGATGCGTCGGGTGGTTGCCGAGTTAACTTTTCTTGTGCGTCTTTTTTTCGATCTCAATCTTCCTCCGTCACTCTCTATTTCTCTTCACTCTGACAGCCAGGCGGCAATGCACATCGCTAAAAACCTGGTCTTTCATGAATGGACAAAGCATGTTGACTTAGATTGTCATTTCGTCCGACAACAATACCTTGCTGGCTTAATCTCTCTTTCTTTTCTTCCATCATCTTCTCAGGTCGCCGATCTCTTCACTAAGCCCCTTTCATGGTACTTCTCACCATCTTCTTTTAGGCAAATTGGGTGTTCGTTCCTCCCCTTCCAATTTGAAGGGGGGGGGGGGGTATTAGAATTATTGAGGAGACTACTTCACCGGAAAAGGATTTTGGTAAAGGTTGAAGTTTTGGTTCATGTTTCTTGATCTGTCCGGTCAACATAAGAAAATGAAAATGTGAAAGAGTAAAGTGGGAAAATCATTCTACACATTCAAAAGATGTATTAGCTATATATACGTGCACTGTATAGAGGAGTAATACACAAGAAATTTTTTAGCTCATTTCTCATTCATAATTTTTTTACAAGTTTTCAGCTCAGTACTAACCTTGTGATTAAAGAGATAAACCTCCAATAAGTTTCCCTTGTCAGAGAAAAGAAAAGAGAGAAAGGAAAACATTGTCTACTTTTTTAATATTTTGAAATGTAATATTTAATTTAATGTGCTAATTTCGGTACGACCATTTACTTGGTCAAATGATGAATCTTTAAAAATTTCAGCTTATAGGATGTATCTGAGGAGAGATATTAAAAGGATTGGGAAAGAGAATAAGAAAACAGTCATATCATGGGAAACTATTATTCCCTCTATCCATAATTAAATGATCTTCTCCTTTTATAATTCCCTCATAAGACTGCATCAGTTTGAAGTTATGTGGCATAATTAAATTGGACATAAAATTTATGATAAAAAGAAGAAATTTTGAAATTTATGGTTGTCACGCCCTGAATTTGGGCCTGGACGTAACACTGCACCCGGTGCTTGACTACATGTGACCAAGCGAACCAACTGACTAGCTGAATCAACATGTGATAACAAAACGTACTGAATGCGGAAATAAAACCAACACATGCTGATGATATACTAAAAGTTTGACCGTATAAATCACTGAATGCGGAAATACTGAGCAAACTCTGAACATAACAAAGTTTCCAATCATGGCTAACATAAAAAAAAAAAAAAGCGACTCTGAATGACTACTACTCTAGTCTATGAAGCCTCTGAAGAAACCTGAAAATACTGACTGTTTATTGGGATAAGGCCTCGGCATACATGTCTGTCTAAAATACTGAAAACATGATTGTAATAAAGAAAATGCGCTAAAAGAACTGGGGCTCACCGAGCAGCTGATACGAGAATCCAAGCGAGTCGATCCATTATCTTGTAAATCAATACCTGCATTGTGAAATGTAGGCCCCGGGCAAAAGGGACGTCAGTGCATTTAAATTGTACTGGTATGTAAAACAACTGAATGAAAGAACTGTAAGTGCGGTGCTCGGTAAAGGGTAGCCCAAATCAATAAACATGTATATATAATCTGAAACTGATAGCTGATAACCGATAACTGAAGTGAACAAATAAGTAAAGATAAGAATACTTCCTGTTTTAAATGGAGAATCACCTGTTTAACTGAGATCAAAATCTGTGGCCTCAGGCCCAATATATGTGCACAAATCGGTGGCCTCAGGCTCAAGTATACGTATACATAATTGTGGTCTTAGGCCCAAAACACAGGTGTTAAGAACTAAGAATCACGCTGAAAAGTACAATACTGACATACTAAACAAAGACTTACTGAGACATGTATTCATGGACTGATTATGAGACTTAAAGCTTTAACTATTTATAAACGTGCTGAGTATTTTAGACTGAGACTCATGGGTATCAAACACAAGTCTATACTGATTACGTACTGAGTTCACAATATTCCGAATGATAATCATGAACAACTACGAAACTATATTCTTAAAGGATGAAAGTTCTGAACTTTTCATGAACTAGCGCATAATCTCTATTTCTGATGTAATTCGTAATAATCATGAAGGACGAGGGGTGGGGAAGATTAATAACATTCCCACACGTACATAGTTAGCCTACATACCTGTAATCGCTCCAATCTAACAAACTAAACTGCTTCTCGAAGAGAACCAAAACTCTAGCTTTGAATCGCTTGAGAAGGATTTACCTTGGAAATCCTATGTTTTGGTTGAAGAATCATGTTACTAATCATGAATTAATGTTAGAATTGCTTAGGAATTGTTAGAGCAGTCTTACCTTGACATTGGAGGATGAGGAGAGGAGAGAAACGGCTGCTTAAGGCTTTAGAACGAAGTTGGAACGTCAAAAATGACATAAAATCATCTAAGGGTCGCTTTTATAGGCCTAGGGAGAATTACCCTCCAAAGAGAGCTCACCCCTCACTGAGCTAGCTCCAGGGTGAGCTCTAACCTCGTTTTGGCCCTCGCTCAGTGAGCGCCCAGCTAGCTTTGGCCCCTGTTGAGCGCACTTCAGTAAAATAGGTATAACTTTTTGTACAGAGCTCCGTTTGGGATCAACAATATATCGTTGGAAAGGTATTTCAAAGGGATACAACTTTTATGTTTTAAGTTTTCACCAAATTATCCTGAAATATAGAGCTTCCATAAACTAAGTTGATTCTATCGAACCTTATGCACCTCATTATCCGTCTTGATTCCAAAATAACTATTTACACCCAAACTCTTCCCGATGGGACTTCATATGGCTAAAATGTCACGTTAACACCTATTTAACAAATTCACACCTAATCCGGATTTATGGAGTGATAAATTTGATGCCAAGCTTTGTCACGCCCCGAACTTGGGCCTGGACATAACACGACACCCGATGTCTGACTATATGTAACCGAGCGAACCAACTATCTGTAATAGTCCAGCCCACTAGTGATATTGTCCGCTTTGAGCCTAGGTCCGCACGGCTTTAAAACACATCACTAGGAGGTAAGGCATGCTTACTTAAATACTAGCACCTCTCCTGTATTACGCCGATATTGGACTTTCCTCCTAAGCTGGGGTGTCACATACACACCCTCTTATGAATTCAGCGTCCTTGCTAAGGTTTGCCCCTCCGCATGGAATTTGCCTAGACTCAGCACTAAGGTTTGTCTCGCTTACTCGGGATTTGCCCAATCTCAGTTGAACTCTAGCTCACCATCGACAAGGCTGACACATGGGTGGCTCTGATACCATCTTGTAATAGCCCAGCTCACTAGTGATATTGTCCGCTTTGGACCTAGGCCCGCACGGCTTTAAAACGTGTCACTAGGAGGTAAGACATGCTTATTTATATATCCAGCACCTCTCCTGTGTTATGCCGATATGAGATTTTCTCCTAAACTAGGGTATCACAATGGTACTCTAAAACACACCTTAAATTTTCGTGGCTATAAAATATGTCTTTAAAAGTAAAATAAGAAATTTAGAATTAATTCTTTATATATATAAACTATATCATTTTTTTCCACTAATTAAGAAAATAATGCCAATAAAGTGGAATAGATGGATGATCATTTCTTGCATTATACATCTCTTCTGGTACTCAGAACGTCCAGACAGTGACGAGTCTACATTTATTTCTTACCATATAAAAGTAAGCATGAAGCAAATAAGCACGTACATATAAGGCAATAATTTTAATTCAATGTCCTTAAAAACGCAGCCTAAAGAATAGAAATCAACACACGCAACTGCAATAATTTTAGCCATTACCAACTAGTGCTACATTTGTCCATTCAGTAGTAAGTGTACCTGAAGCCTATCAAATTCCATAAAGGAAAAAAAATCATGTTTCCTTTAAGTATTAATGGCTTATTGAATGGGGTGTATTAGTAATGTCGGGATTGCTTAAGCTATATTTTTTATCTACTGATTTGTTGTATTAAATAACATGCATTGCATAACTTCTATACACTGCTGAATAAGGTTTATTAGAATAAAAATAGTATTGATATTTTCAATGTCATGGTTTGCTTGTATAACGATAGTACTGAATAGGGTGTATAACTAATAGATGTATTGATTATACATATGTTGAAAACAAACACTACCAAACAAGAGATTAATAATATTAAAGCTATACCAATATTATTTTCTCCAAAACCTCCGACTAAACTACCCTCACAGGTATATATCCATTATGGTGTGTGAATAATCTAGTATAATAAGCATGACAAAGTTTTTTTTTTTTTTTTTTTTGGGGCTAACTTTTAGTATATTTTGAAGAATTCTTACAAAGTACCCACTCTTATAAGTTATCAATGAGATAACAAATGAATAATTATCGAACTTCGACATAAAAACAATAAGGACCCATTTGGCCGTGAGAATTTTTCACTTTTTTCTGAAATGTTTTTTCAATTTATTTCGAAATCACCATGAAAATTCTAAATACAAGTTGAAGTTGTATTTGAAATTTGGAAAACACCTAAGGCCTTGTTTTTATTTTTTTCACTTTCAATACAATCAAACAACCAAATATTCTTTGCAAAAATCATACCAACACAACTCCATCTTCAACTACAACTTCAAAATTCCAAATAAAGTGAAAACTATTTGATTTTCATGGCCAAACGACTATTTAGTTTGAGATGTACGTAAGCTGATTCAGACACTTAGGTTATAAATACATAAATAAAATAAAAATAAATTAAAAAACCTCAGAAATATGGTCAACTTAGGAGCCGTTTGGACATGCTTTCATCTCATGAGATGAAATCATGTTTGGACATGCAATTTGGATTTCTTAAGTTGCAGTTTTTTTTTTATAAACATAAAAACCCCACAAGTTGTGAAAACCATCAAATTTTCCCAATTTTTATACAATCTTATCAAATGAGTAAATCATAGTTCATAATCAAATTAATACGCTACTAGAAGCGTTTTTAAAAAATATAACGTCAATTGATCAAACATTAGTTCAATAAAAAGGAAACTTTAACATGAATAGTAATGTAACTACTCTTTAATATAATCCTCCTACATGGTAAACATGATTGGTAAATATATTTTACCAACTTGCAGATTAATATTTAGTACAAATGGTTGGTAAATATATCTACCAACTTATGAATTTTTTTTTACAAAATATAAACGTATAGGTCAAATTTTACATTTATATTTTTTAAAATTATGATTTTAAATTCCAAATCATATCTTTTTGAATAATTTAAAATTTCATCTCATGAGATGAAATCATAAATAAAATCGCATGTCCAAACGCTTACCTAGTTTTGTGGCTTTGACAAACTGATAGGCGAAAATATAGCCATCTTCGTAGCGGAAGAAAAGTTGTGCCTAGTTACATTGATGAAGTCCACGGCAAAATTCCAATTTCTTAGTAAATGCATTGGTCAAATGTCAATCATACGTGATTTGGCAACCTGTCGTAGTCCAACAACTGCACTAAAGATTCTCTCATTTATCAGCTACCTTTTTCAAGACGAAAATGGTAATTGAATCTCATCAAATATTTAAAACGTTAAGTAAATTATCCGCCTTGATAATTATCAACAGGAGAAACAAATTAGAAGTTTTATCAAGTTATATTTCTGCAAACTCTTCTACAACAACCCAGTGGAATCCCACAATGTAGGGTCTGGAGAGGGTAGAGTGTCTGTGACGCATCTACTACTCCTACCAAGATAGAATCATTTGCTTTCCGAAAGACCCTCGACTCAATAGAAAGCATAAAAAGAGGTCAGATTCTGCAAACTCTTCTAATGAAAATTAAATCCTTGGTACATGTTTTTTCTTCTTCTTTATTGCGACATTAAATCAGGGGCGGATCTACTCAGTGGCGTGGGGATGCCACGCCACCCGCAAGCTTCGGACGAAACAGTACATATATATAGGTATATATACATAATGTATAGATAAATATTAAAGTGGCACCCTGATGACAAAGGCATGCCGTAGTGCCAGTGGTGAATGGGCTAGACATCTGCCCTTCAATATGCGGGATCGAACCCCCGTAACTACACAATTTTTTTTTTAGAAAAAATTAAATATAGACAACGACATCAGAAGCAGCCACGTGAGGTACAAATCCTCTTATTCTAATCAGCAAGCAGACCCACGTTCTATTCTAATCTCTTTCTTTTTCTTTTTAATAATTTGTGTTGACTTAGTTTCAATTATTAGTAATTTAGTTACTACTTTTTAGTTACTACTTTTTAGCTTTTTTATTTAGGTTAGTACTACTTTTTTGTTTAGGTATATAAACTTTACAAGATAACTTCTTCTCTCTCATCAAATCAAGAAACATAAACCTAGTTCTTGGGTTCCCCTTTCCAAATCAAAATCAATACGCAACCTTCCAATTCCATTGCTAAGAACCTTCATCTCCAAAATCGACACAGTGATACCTTCTCCAAATTCCATTCTTTGTATGTCTCGTTTGTCTCTCTTTCTTTGTTTCTTTTAGTTATTTACTTGTTTTTTGTCTATTGGAAATTTGAAAGAAATAAACATTAAAAGAAGATTTATGGTGCAGAATGTGAAAATGGTATTTGTGTGCAAATGGACTTGAAGGAAACTAATATGCATTTATTTGAATGTGACATTGAATCAGTGATATCAACCATCAAGGCTTGCTTTGAGTTTTAGGTTCATAAAGTACTTTTTATCCATTTTGGATTCATTTTTTTTGCGCGGACTTAAACACGACTAAAAGTACGCCCTCCCCGTACTTTTACTTAAACACAACTAAAAACGCATTTCTCGGATAGACTTTTTACTTAACACTGACTAAAAGTACGCCCTCCCGGACTTTTACTTAACATAACTAAAAGTCTGCCGGAGGGGGCAGACTTTCCCTTGAAGCATATATATATATTTTTTTTAACTTTTCAAGGGAAACTTTTAGTAATGCCTTAGCTAAAAGTGTGTCCCGAAAAATGAATAATCCTTATCCGACCCGAAGCCTAAATTGATTGAATGGCGCATTTTAAAACTTCAAATTTTGATCCGCCTCCTCGCATTAAATCATATACTAGCATAAAATGGAATATAGACTAACAAACATTGTTTTTAGATTAAAGAGAGCATATTTTGATGAATAAAGCATGCACCGAAATTTAGTACACAATTGTTCAAGTGGGTCCAATATTATCAAATATAAAAAGAATATTTAAGAAGACCAGAAGGCCCCGTCAAATATGTTTAATCCAACTAGCAAGATGTTGACCTGGAAGGGCATGTGATGAACGACCCGAAGTTTATCGTCTCTTTCCACTCCTTTTAATTTCAAAAGAATACTCTTACAAATCATATAAAATGCAGAAGAAAACAATGAATAAATAAAATATAATACGGTAACAAGCTAAATATTGTTTTTACACTAGCGATGAATTTTAAGTACGGAGTATATGTGACAGGATGCCAGTAACCCTCCTGTTCTCCTTATTTAATTTACCACTTACATGTTTATCAAAAAATTGTTATCCAATAAATATTATCTTATTGTGTACGCAACTTTTATAGTATCAGTATAACTTAAATTCAAAAGAATAATAAAGAATCAGACGAGGGGCATATTCCAGGTAATGGCATGAAAGAGTGTGAGACCAAACCAATAACTTGTTCAAACTTCAAACTTCTTTTTCTTTCTCCAGCACTATAATTTAAGTAGTACTTATCTCATTTTCATCACTCATTGATCAATTATTTTATTTGCATCTACAAAAAAGTAAGACAACCCCAACGTGCTTCAAAGTTTCTGCTCATTGTTTCCTTCTGTTCCCCCTGTTTTCTTGTCCATCACCTAATCTACTTCCTCTGTAGCTGATGAAATGGGATTGTTGACACCAAAAACACTGACCATTTTCATATTTCTTTGCTGTCTTCAACTCAAACTTCAAGCCAAAAAACTAGAACATTTCAACAAAGTATATCCATCTTTTGATGAAACTTTCTTTGACATCTTTGAAGTTGAAAAACCTGCAACAATAAGCAACGGTGCTTTGCAGGTGACACCTGATTCTGCTTCATCTGATTTCAACCTCAATAATAACTCAGGAAGAATACTCTTTAAGAAACCTTTTAAGCTTTGGGATGGTGATGTCTCTGATAATAAAACAAGAGTTGCATCTTTCAACTCTTCTTTTCTTGTCAACATATACAGGCCAAAAAATGAAACTGCTGCTGAAGGTTTAGCATTTTTGATTTCACCAGATTTAGATAAGCCACCTAATAGTCAAGGTCAGTATTTGGGGTTGACAAATGCTACTACTGATGGCAAATCTAGTAACAAAGTTATTGCTGTTGAGCTTGATACTTTTAAACAGAACTTTGACCCTGATGATAATCATATTGGTATTGATCTACACAGTGTTAGATCTGTAAAGTATGAATCTTTATCATCCCATGGTATAGAACTTGCTCCTATTGGTGCAAGATTCTATAATGTTTGGGTACAATATGATGGAATCAACATGGTTCTTGATGTTTATATTGCTGAACAAGCAGAGAAAAATGGGTCTACACCACCTTTGCCAAACAAGCCCATCTTAACATATAATCTTGATTTAAGAGACCACGTAAATCAAGAATCATATTTTGGGTTTTCTGCATCAACTGGCAGTAATTACCAACTCAACTGTGTGTTGAGATGGAACATAACAGTTGAGTATTTCCCTGATAAAAAACATCCATGGTTGAAAGTTGGTTTAGGTGTTGGGATTCCAGTACTGGTGCTATTGCTTCTTGGAGCAGCATATATAGGGTATTATTACAACAAGAGAAGAATTGACAGGTCACAGTCAAATATTTTGGGTGCACTAAAAAGTTTGCCTGGAACCCCACAAGAGTATAAGTTCAAGGCATTGAAGAAAGCTACCAATAATTTTGATGAAAAGAATAAGCTTGGGCAAGGGGGATATGGAGTTGTTTACAGAGGAATTTTAGCTGGTGAGGATAATAAAGATATTGCAGTCAAGTGGTTTTCTAGGGAAAGAATCAAAGGTGAAGATGATTTCTTGGCTGAGCTTACTATTATCAATCGTCTCAGGCATAAACATCTTGTCAAATTGCTAGGTAAGTCTTTATTTTTGTTGGAACATAGGTTTTTTACACTTATTTCTGCTTATAGTACCATGAATTTCATGTTTTTGAGTAGTGTGCTAGAGTTATATTCTGCCTGTTCTGTCTATGATCTTCATAGTAGTTAGGGAAATGGTACTGATAATTATCTATAATATATAAGTTAGCAAAAAAAAAAAAAAAAAAAAAAAAGAGGTTAAATGGCGACTGCAAGAATGTGTGCGCTCACAGCTTGTAGCTACAAATTTGAGTCTCAAATAAGGCCAATCTCCAATATTTCCATTAAAAATAAACTGTGCAAATAGTGTAAATTTTTTTTGTATATACATAAATTGTTGAACCCCTTTGACGTAAAGGAAATTTCTAGTGTAGCTCAAATGTTGCTCCAATTTTCTTTAGAGCATAGGTTTGAATCATATTTGAGGTTCTTGCATTTTCTTGAATTCCCCTTAGAATTCTTGTTCCGTTCCTGCCATAAATTCGCAATGAGACAGGGGCAATGGGTAGGAATCAAGTTTTATTGAATATAGCAATCAGAAACAGAAGTTGTTGGATGTTGTTTGATTCTCAATGAAAGGGAGAATTCATTAACAGGGAGTCCCTTGATGGGACTTGAGAGAATGGTTCCAAAAACCTCGTAAAAGTTACTGACATAACTTAAAGCCAAGATTGGTGGGACATCAACTTTAATACTACTATATGTGATAATAGAATCGTTAACCGCTTGAGCACATGCCTTATCTTTTTATGCTTTTCTTTTCCCAGTAACTTTCCACTCGGTGATCCATGAGCTTACATGATTATTCAACTAATTTGTGTAATTTTGACGCAAGTGACGAGATTAGTCTTTTTAGTCTGACATTTAGCATGCTAGGAATTTACTAAGTTGGATCATCTTCTGCTAAGCTGATTTCTCCGTTTGGAGAATCAAAGCCTTCATGAATTCTTGTAAATTGATCCTCCTTTGTTGTCTTCAAACTCTTTTTACCTTCTTGGAATTTTCTAGTCATCCCAAGGATTTGTCAAAGCTTTAAGGCTTAGTTTCTTTTAGCGGAAACCAAAATTCACTAATCCGATTAACTAGGTTTGTGGTGCATAAGGCCCACTAAAGTGAGAAACTGTCTGAAATTGAGACTCTAGTTAAGGATGGAGGGATCACATTTATCTCACCACACTCGGTGGTAAATGTCTTAATAGTTTGATTCCTGTCATTTGGTAAGTGACAGTTTCTGCCAAAAATATCATGGAAGTAAGAAAAACTAATGGAATGCCTTAAAGTTTTGACCAAGAACCACCTTGCTGCTGTGGTCCCTCCAATTTAGAAGACCAGGACACTATCTTGAAGCCCTTATGATCATCCTTCGCAGACCATGGAATATGCTCGTAAGCAGACACTTGTCAAACCAATTTTCTGTGCCATATATGTCAAAAAATGAGGAAGCTTCCTTCTTGGCCCTACACCCCCTTTCATGCATTGTCAACGATTGAGACAAGTTTTGGATGTTAATAGAATGATGGTAAATTAGATCCACTGAAAAGGACATTGACTTGGTATTTTAGTATACATTCATCTTCAAATACCTACTCTATTTGTCATCTACTCTCGTCATCTGACCCTACAAAGAGATAAGGTTTGAGACTCTCTTTTTCTTGTAAAATACAACATAAAGTTGACCATTTGTGTATTCTGCATATTTTTCTCTCTACAAGTATGACAACTTTATAAGTATCACATTAGATAATTTTGTGCGTCTCTAGATGATTTTTTATTGATAACATTACATGTTATGGTTACAGGATGGTGTCACAAGAATGGAAAGCTACTGCTTGTATATGAATACATGCCTAATGGCAGCCTAGATATGCACCTGTTTGCGGGACCAGATAAACAGCCGCTGAGCTGGCACGTCCGCTACAAGATTGTGCAAGGTGTCGCCTCAGCATTGTCCTATCTGCATAATGAGTACGAGCAGAGGGTGGTCCACCGCGATCTAAAGGCAAGTAACATCATGCTCGATTCCAAGTTCAATGCGCGCCTTGGGGATTTTGGCCTTGCACGAGCCCTTGACAATGAGAGGACCTCTTATGCTGAGGCAGAAGGAGTACTTGGCACAATGGGATACATAGCACCAGAGTGTTTCCACACGGGGAAAGCCACCCAGCAATCTGATGTGTACGCGTTCGGGGCAGTGTTGTTGGAAGTTGTATGTGGCCAGAGACCTGGAACCAAGGTTAATGGCTTTCAATTCTTTGTTGATTGGGTTTGGTACTTGCATCGCGATGGACGTATCTTAGAAGCTGTTGATCAAAGGCTTGGAAATGACTATGTTGCTGAAGAAGCAAAGAAACTTCTACTGCTTGGTTTGGCTTGTTCACATCCAATAGCTAGTGATAGGCCTAAAACACAGGCCATAGTTCAGATTATATCAGGGTCAGCACCAGCACCAGAAGTTCCACCATTCAAGCCAGCCTTTGTATGGCCATCAATGATGCCAATTGACATAGACTCAAGTGTTATGGACACAACATCCATTACTACTTCTCACTTCAATTCTGGATGGAGTCTTGATTATCAAAGCAGGGAGAGCCCATCATATGCAGACCACTCTTTGGTGTAGTTACTTTGGTAAAACAACTATTACCAAAAGGAAAAAAATGATATTTTTGGCCGTCTACTTTTTTTTATTTACTGTAATTATGTTTGCTGGGAAGGTAAAACATTTCCTTCAGTTTTTAACATTTTGGTTTGATGTTTTTTTGTCACTTCAATTTATGGGGCAGGATCAGAAGATCAGAACAGCCCATGTACATTCATAAAACTCATTAGTGTTACATTATGTCATATTTACTGTTGCTCTTTATTAGACATGCTGATGATCTTGGACTGGTTTAAAGCAAGTTGTAACTAACATTTGAAACCAATTGCAAGGTTCTGAAAGAACAAATTTGTTAAGGTGAGTAAAGACCAATATCTCAAGTGCTAAACTAGTATGCATAATACCAAGTAAAATAAGTTCTTGACTGCAATGTATCTACTTCTACAAATTCACCCTCCTGTGCTTCTGCACTATCTAAAAGATACATAACGGCATAGTTCTCCACAGGGTCCTCTATTACTTTTGGTGCTATTCGAGCATATTGAAGAACACAGTTGATAATGCTAATCTCCGGGTTTTTCTCTTACAGTATGAAATAACACAGACCTCACCAACAACTATCCTTCAGTACCCAGACTAGTAGAGTTCAGTTATATGAATCCTCTATATTCATTTTGGCACTATATAGTCCCATTCCATTCCAAATGAGATAAACCTAAGACAAGGAGAGAGAAAAATACCGATGCAGATTGGAGATAGCTTTTGCAGTTATTTGTTACCTTTAGCCTTTAGGTTTCTTTTACAAAACAAAGGAATTAACTTGTTTCTATCTGGAGTTGCATGAAGCAGTTAAAGCAGATGAGTTCTTTTCTTGTAAACTCGAGCTGGAGACAGGGAGACAATGGAGATACCTCCCCATCAACTGTAGACCAAAACAAAATGGAGACTAAAAATTCAGTGTCAGTGATTGATTTGCAGTACTTCCCAAGGCAATCATTGAAGTTGATTGAGACATTTGAACATTGGAGATGCTTCAGGATTTTGAACCGTGACAATAGTCTCAGTTGGAGGAGATGAAGGAACTACAACAATAACAAGTCTTGATACATACAATTTAATACCTGATTTTTTGTACCAAAACGGTCTGTGGAGATACAGTTTTGGTTTAGACATTATAGGAAGATATCACCTTACTTCTCCGAGGATAATGACGACAACAAATTCTCATCAAATCTCCTTCCATTTGTGACTCCCTTTAACATGTGTCAATTCTGAATGCCAAAAACGATCTCTCTAGCATAACTTGGAATCTGTAGGTCGAAAGACTTAAGAAAAAGAAATGGTACTAGTACATACAAAAAGAATTCCAGGATCTCAAAAGTAATGAAAGATAAGACTTGTTTAATTCTTTAAAATACATTAGATAAGAATTCCAGGATCTCAAATTGTAATGAAAGATAAGACTTGTTTAATTCTTTAAAATACATTAGATAACAGAAGAGACAATATAAAGATGGATCATAGATGCTTTGTTGATATGCATAAACCAGAGAGGGCAGACTACGCCACTACAGGCTATTGCAGTATGAAATCCCACAAAGATTTATTTTCTTTCCTACTTTCAAGTTCATTAGCCTAAATCAATATAAAGGAGGCCAAGAGATACTCGCGAAAGCTTTACAAGTTAGTGCGCATAAGATCAAGAGCTTCCCCTGCCTGCAACTTTGTTGTCAACCGGAGCTTTCTATAATCATTGAAAGTAAAAGGAACATAGACACGGGGGTGTTCAGCATCCACCAGCTCTGGTGGTGGTTCCACTTTTGTGTCCCTTGGTCCCAAGAGAAATGAAGCAATGGACACTCGTATTTTTGCTTCCTTGCATATCACTCTGTGCTTAACAGTGTAAAATCTTCCATTGCTCCATACCTTCACATAGCAAAAAGCAAGTATGATTGTTTAGTTCTTTTTTCGATCTTAAAAGGAGTAAGGCAGTAGGAAAGAGCAGCAGCATACTTACTGTGCCTATGTCTCCAAGATTCACAAGGAGGGTGTTTGGCCAAGGATCAACTGCAACAAATTCACCAGATTTCTTCATGACCTCAAGACCGCCAACATTTTCATCATCCTGTAGAATAGTAAGGAATCCTGAGTCTGTGTGCATCTGAACGCCAGAGGAACCTACAGCTTCCGGGGTGAAGTGGTACTTGTTTATCCTAAACTGACAAGGCCATTCCTTGAAGGACACATTTGACAGTCCCAACCCTGTGCCCATCTTTCGCACGATGTCCATCATTAGTCCATTAATTGCTGCAGCATACTTCATGATTGTCTCTCTGTTTACAGTATGAATCAAACTGCTTTTAGCATTCTAGTAGAGCAGTTTTTTGGAATTTTCTTCAATGCAAAACGTAAGTGTAGTTTACACAAACATGCCCCCCATTATTCTTAAAATATATTTATATATCAATTTTTGGAAGGCTTCTGTGTTCTTCTGCTTCTACTTGTTTTCTCTCGTTCTCTTTTTATATTTTGACTACTTATCAAGTGCATGCTTTTCATTTCTTCTCTTTTTATATTTTGACTACTTATCAAGTGCATGCTTTTCATTTCTTTCTTACTCGAGAGTTCCAACTTTTCTGAATTTCCGCTAACCTTGATTCATTGACTCTGAGCACCTCTAAGTAAGAAACGAGGAATCACATTAACCTCTTCATTTAGATATATTTCAAGCTGCTGAGCAAAGTAGTTATAAGTAATAATAAGGTAACCATATCAATACAAAAGTATACATAAGGTAAGGTTTCCTTTTCCTCTTTTTCATTTCTCAGTATTGCTATGCAGAGACTAAGCTGAAGCTGGTTTTACTTGACACAAGCACAAGCTTTTGAATGTGTGATGAAGGAGTTATACGAACCCAGAGATGGATAAAGCGTTGGAAGTTTTTGAACTTGGATTAAAAAAACTGCAAATTTAGTAACACCTTGCTGAATAGGTTCTTAGATTTGTGTTTCACTCCTAAGGTATGTGCCCTTTTAATTATTACCAGGTTAAGGTCCAGCAAACTAATGATCTGGAATTGTTTGATTTTGGCATAACAATAGAGGGGAGAGCCAATCAACAATGGTGAACTGCATATACTATATCAATTGTATCTTGTTCCAGGTATGATTAGCTTTCTTTATTAGCTTCATTGACCATATAAGTGCCCTAGATTATTTTACTCACATTAAGTACCAAACTCACTAGTAATATTAGTAAATCACTTCAAGATCCCACCAGCAAGTTGCTAAGGCAGCTAAATATTACTCAAAATTGAAGAACATCAAGGGTATCCCCAATAAATGAACAAAGAATCCAACTTTTTCATTTTCGTAACTCCAACACCAACTATTTATGCACAAAGAACTCAAATTTTCATTATCAAGAAACTTAAAAAATAAAAGTCAAACAAGAAATCAAACCTCTGGTGTACGGATGCACCCAACTGAGTACAAAATTCAGCTACACCTTGAGGAGAAGACATGTCATAGAGACCCAAAGCTTCATAAAGTGGATTCTTTTCACTAGGAGACATGTACCCTGATCCTGCTATTACATCCTTGTTACGTTTCTTGATTTCAGTTGGAAGATCAAACAATGTCCTCACCACTTCTTTCATCTCTGCCATTAGTGAAACTGGAAGCATATCATCATGGTTTATAATTCTGAAGCAACCCAATTCTTCACATGCCCAAATTAACTTTGATGATTGTCTTGGAAAGTCCTGTAAATCTATTACTGGCACTGAATTTTCACTCTCCATTTTTGTTTTTTTTGCTCTTAACTTTAGTTTATTTTGAAACTTGGGTGTTTTTTTACTTGTTTGAACTTTGTTTTCTTATAATGAAACAAAGTAAAGACGTGAAGAATTTGGATGCGTTGAATTTGAGAGGGAAGACCGACAAACGTGAAGAATTTGGATGTGTGTTGAATTTGAGAGGGAACACACTTTCGGTCTGTCCGCGGGATGGTCGCAACTCTTTTGGACATACAGACACACTTGAAACATACATCACTCTCGTGGGGGGAAAAAAAAAATTAAGGGCCTGTTTACAAAGCCACCCACGTAATTGGAATTGGGTGTAATTGGATCTAATTACACAGTTTGAGTTATTTATTTGACTAAATAATTATATAGTTATATGAAAATTGGGTGTAATTACACTCTGCAATTCTCAGGGGGTTGAGAATTGGGTGTAATTACACCCTATAATTATAGAATTACTTTTTAGTTTGTGTTCTTTTGTATTCATTTTTTATTTCTATTATTTTAATTTCTTTTGATTTTTTATTTCTATTATTTTAATTTCCTTTTTATTTTTACTTTTTAATTATTTTTATTTTTTGAAATGTATTTTTCTTTTTATATTATTTATTTTTCCTTTCCTTTCTTCTCATTCCCAACCTTTACTTCTTGTGGTTCCATGTAATTGCTCGTATTTTATTTTATTTTATTCATTTAGCATAACCGTGTTATTATTTTAATTTTTGAAACTACACCTCTTAGAATTAGAAAGAATGAGTCAATAACAAACTTGGCATATATATAACGAGTGACGTTATTAAAGTACAATTTCATTGTAAATGAGGTTATACAGAGGCGGATTCAGAATTTTAAGACGGCGGGGGCACTATTATCTTAGCATAAACACTAACAAAAATTTTAATGACGACTGAGGGATAATACCGTATCGGACCGGTCACTAATAGCGTAGTAGTGGCGAAAATACAAGTATATAGGTCAAATATGTGTAATAAATAAAATTTAACACAGTGAAAGAGATAGCTCAGTGGCTAAGGTTGTGCAATATATGGTGACAGTGCAGGTTCGAATCTGGGCAAGCTCATTTAAAGCTTATTGTTTTCCTAAAAATAGGCTCAAACAAATAATTAAAAGTGACATTCGGGTTCGATCCGAGGTGACATATAAGGGAAGCTACAGTTGCAACCAACACCTCAAAGACACTTTCGTTTGTTAGAGTGCATAATTAAATATATACTAATTTCTCAAGGTATAACACATATATATACATAATTTTTTTCGAATGATGGGAGTGCACGTGCACTCCCACCTTCCATGTGGTTCCACCTCTGAGGTTATAGACTTATATTTTCCCTTTCTTTTGAATTATTTACTTAACTTACATTGGAACTTACTTATGTAATGTTGGAATTTGACATAAGAGTATTATGTTAAACTTTTTCTTTTGGATTTTGAATTTAGGTTATATTTTCAATTTTAAGTTATTTGCTTTCACATTGCATGTTGTTTATTTTTCACTTATATTTGATGAATTTTTTGTGTCAAACATTTGAATAATGTTATGGTATTATATTTATAATTTTTTTTTTCTAACTTTCAATCCATAACATGCTCACAAAAAAAGTCTTCTTTTAAGTTTTATAACTAATTAAAATTAAATATTATTAATTTGAAAAATATATATCAATTATTTTTTACAATATTAGTTACAAACATATGATTATTAATTAATATATTTTCAAGAAACAATGTGTTATTAAATAACTAATTTAATATCCTTTACAAAGGAAAATATTTTTTAAATATTAATTTTAAATTTTTTATAATTAAATTTTATTTTTAAATTAAACTAACAGTGTAATTACACTTGTGCAACCAAACAACACACTTGTAATTACACTGTAATTACGTTATGACAAACAAATAGGTCGTTGTAATTACAATACTGTGTAATTACTAGGTACGTGTAATTACTACCCTAGTAATTACACCAATTCCAATTACCGGGTGGCTTTCCAAACATGCCCTAAAGTTATATACATCAATATTGTAATTAATTTAATTAGTTATATCAAATTATTAATCTATTTTTCAAGTTACCATATCATATTACTCCATCCGTTACGTAATAAGTGGTGGCAACTATTTGTTTTGTCTTAAAATAACTAGTGTTTCACAAATCATGAAGACATTGCTTTTTAAGGAGTTTTACGTAACCAAGAAATTACTAAAGAACTGCTTTTATTTCAAAATATTTGATTAAGAATAAGTTAATAAAAACACTTCTTACTTATTAGGAGAGAGTGAGTTTTTTAAAGAGTGTGCTCAATCTAAAAACACCACTTATTATAAAACGGAGTGAGTAATTGTTATAGTTGCCCTTATCGTCACTCTTGATGACTAGAGGCCAATTCCTTGTCGGAAAACAAAAAAGGTACATCTTTTTTGGTGAGACAAGAATCAAAAAATGAAATAGGAAAGTGCACTATAGGCCAAACATTTTTTTGCGCGGATTGCCCCTCTTCTGGGGTGATCTTTAATTTTAACCCCTCAAATTAGTGGTCTTTAATTTTTATTCTTCACCTAATATCCCGAGATTTTAGGTTCAAATTTCAGCTCAGTAAAAAAAAAAAAAAAAAAAAACTTAATGCAAAGGTTTGAATTCGCAAGACAGAATTTTGCCCAAGGTAGAGTTTTCTAAGGCATAGTTTGCCTACAAAACTCTACCTAAGGCATAATTGGCAGGCAAACTCTGTCCGATGGGACAGAGTTTGTAGGCAACCTCTGCCCGATGGGGTAGAGTTTGTAGGCAACCTCTGCCTAGCGAATTTTTTTTTAAAATCTTCGCCTGAACAGGGATTCGAACTCGAACCCTAAGTTTTTAGGCGACGGGCAAAAGTTAAATACTTTCATTTTAATGGACAAAAATTAAAGACCACCCCAAAATAAGGGTATACTACGAATTGCCCCAGGGCAAAAGCCCTCAATCGAAGTGATTTCTTATTCAGCTAACCCCTTCTAGGGGAATTTTTTATCAGCTTTGTAGAGGAAAGGTAAGAAAGCTGATAAATGGAAATTTCTTTTATGGTTCCAAAAAGAAAATGCTGATATAAAAATCAATTCTTTTGGGTCGGAGTACGTATAGCAAATCAAATCTGACCAAAATCAATCATCAGAATATAGACTCTAGTAATATATAGAGATCAGTAAGTTTCGAGTAAGAAGACTTCATTCAGATCACTGGAAAAAAAAAAAAAATTCAGATCCAAATATTTAAAAGTAAAATCAGAAAGAAAGAAAATTGTTTCAGATTAATACAGTTGGTAAGTAGGGCTGCTTTGCCTAATTATCAACAAAAATTGGGAGAAAGAATAAAGTAACCATTGATTGATTGTTAAGTATAATATACACATATAGCTCTATACAACATGAGGATTGAGGACTCCCTAAGCTAAATTCTTTAAGCCTCCCAATCCAGACAACAAAATTCTGGGAAGGAAAATCTCAACCACTTAGTACCATTACGAACCAGCTGAACAAGCAGTTCTTCACTATTCCTCCTCAAACTTTTGAGGCTGCTAAACAAGATTCACAACTTGATTTTCGTTCCTCGCATTCAATTCTAGATTATTTTACATCGAATAACGACCATCAGTCTTGTCTTTAGTTGGTCGTTCATCTTGGATTTCCTCCAATTCCTCGTCATCCCCTTTTCTACCAGCTTGTTCCTTCCAATATGCCACTAGCTTCTTTAGACGAGCAACTTCCTTGGATGAAACATTTTTGCTGGGATCATTTACAATAGAACGGACTCTTGATGCATACCTGTGAAGCACGGAAACCAAATTTATAGTACATAAGTTAACTACAAGTCGGCACCATCATATGATCATATAAGGCTTAAAAGAGAGCACTCAAATTTAAGGAGGAAACCTATTCACTCATTTAAATACGAATAACACGATCAAGAAATAAAACAATACGACATGTATAACTAATAAAGAACATAGATGCACAAATAAGAACATACGTCAAGGAATTGTGAGTCTCATCCAAGTTCGATTCTGCTGGAGAGATGTTTACAAACATGAGGGTTTTAGCATTTCCACCTAACGAGTCGCTCATCAACATGGTTAGCTTGTGATTTCGATAAGGAATGTGTTGACTTCCTGAAGATAATGCACTTATAACATCACCAAGTGCTGACAGTGACTTGTTAATGCTTTGAGCTTCTTTCAATTGATTGCCAGCAGAGCCAGACTTTTTAACTCTTTCTGAGCCAGCAAGATCCACAAAACTCAGCTGCAGACACAGAGAAAAGAATAAAGCAGAAGCTAAGGATACAAAACAAAACTTTTGGTGTTTCTATATTAGTTAAGTTCGTGAACATATT
Organism: Lycium ferocissimum; assembly: GCF_029784015.1. NCBI lineage: Eukaryota > Viridiplantae > Streptophyta > Magnoliopsida > Solanales > Solanaceae > Lycium > Lycium ferocissimum. Next base: position 46,070,962 of record NC_081343.1, read on the forward strand.
ACACTGATTGGCAAAATCACAAGGGTCTAGGTAAATAACAATATTAAGATATACTTGCTCTAAGATCTACCTAAAGATGCTAAGAAATAAACTATCAGGATGCGAAAAAGTTTCCTATTCAAACTAAGAAAAAGCACTTTGAAATCCCCTAGGATGTGCATCATATAAGGTTGCACAAGTTCAAATTGTCGCAAGAAAGCAAAAGGTTGTGATGCCTCTACCTTCCCTCTGGCAATTGCCTGAGTTTGAAGATTGGTACTCTCAATAATAACTGAAACAATAAGATGAGATCTTGAACTCTGCTCATTCATCAAGGTTCCAGTCGTATGACGCTGTTCAGATCCTCTTTGGATTATTATCTTAAGTTCCTCGTACGATGAAATAGACACCACCGTTATATTCTCCACAGAAACCATGCCCTGTTTGTGCCAAAATTTTGCTAATTGTTACAGCCAAAATAAAAAGATAAACATAAGCTTATTCAAGCTTGGGCAAAATGAAAAGAGAACTATAAAAGAATTATTGACTTAAGAAGTATTGATAATTTGAGAAGCTCTAAATAACAATCACCTTTGAATCTTTTTTTATATCCAATTTCAAGCGCTTTGCATGCTTTGGCAATAAAAGATCCACCAACGTATCCTGATACAACTCTACCATGTACGCCTGAACAAGTACACAAACAATCATGAGTTTACAATGAGCCTTCACGATGTCCATCTATTCAGGTATAAGCACCAATAAGGAGAGAAATCATATGAAAAGAAAACAAAGAAGGTGAAAACATTCAAATACAGAGTCTTAACAATTTCTGTTATTAGATGTTTCATTGACGAAGAGGGAATTTAGAAAGTTGAAGCACAATTAATGTACCTTTTTATAAGGTAAGGTAATTTGAAGCATAATTAATGTACTAAGTAAATTAATTAAAGCCGGAATAAAAACCTACTAGAACCTCTTAAAGAATCAGAAGTGTTTACCTTTAAAGAGAAAGAAAACTTATTACTGTCTCGTTTCATAATTCTAAATAGTTCAGACATAGCTCTTGGTGTCAGTCCTGGATTACTGTCAGCTCCATAGATTGTAAATGTCTTGCCTGATCCAGTTTGGCCATATGCAAATATGCAAACGTTAAATCCATCAACAGCTGATTGCACCAAATACTGCACCAACCACGTGTCAAACTTAGAAGCAGCTAGGTAATATGCATAGATTAGATACTAGCAGAGTCTAAAAGAGAGCAATTGACTTTTTCCCTTGCCTTAGTATCTTCAAACACATCATCTTGGGTGGCATTTCCATCAAAGACCCTATCATACATGTGCTGTTTTGCTTTATCATCTTTCCATAAATGTTCAACAGTAAACTCATCAATACTTCTGATGGCATTTCTTTCCTTCGCTATAATTTCCTTTTCACAAAGTGGTCTTAATCTACAGTATACTCTGATCTTGCCTTTCATATCTGAGACATGAGTAAAGTCCATACATTACACTTCAAATAGAAATAGAAATAGCAAATAAAACTACAAACAAAAAAAAGTCAGTGGCACTGGCGCAAAATAACGAAAGGCCGGTAAATTTTACCTTCTATTATGTTGAAGTACTTTTTCCTCAGAACTTGTTCCTCTCGGTAAAGTACTTCCATTTCAGCCAATTGAGCCCCTTGCATTTTCAAGATGGCAGCAGTTTGTGCATTTTTTCGATCAATATCCTGAGTAAATAATTGTCAAATTAAAAATGAAAATATGATGTTTGATATACCATAATAAATGGTGTATCTATAATGACACAAATATCTAGTATAAATTCCGCCTATGTGAACTTGCTAATGTTGCTGGTTCCAAGCACATCTAAAGGAAGAGGGTATTGTAAGTGTACTGCCAGGGAAAACTAGTTACTGAATGATGAATCCTTACAATACAGAACCAATGGAGATGGATGATCATATAGCCGATAGCAACTAGCTTGGGATTGAAGCATAGTTGTTGTAAATATTAGTACAAGATATTCACCTCTTTCATTTCTCTCAGCTCCTCAAGCTCCTTCAAATTATTCTGCAACATTTCTAGCTCCTTGTCTTTAGCTTCAAGACCTGATTGTGCACCAATCAAGTCATGTTTGGCCTCTTCCAGTTTCCTTTGAAGTTCAGAAACTTGGAGCCTCAGCCCCTTGCATTCTTTTTCAAAATCTTTCTGAAGGTTTTCCACCTGTACTCCAAAAAATCAGTGCAGTCAAATAAAAATATCAATATAAATATAGAATGCATGCTAAACACAGAGACATTGAGGCAACATACCTCACTGGATTTCTTCTTTTCTAACCCTATGATTTTTTCCTCAAGTGATGCTTTTTCACTCAAAAGCCTCCTCTTCGTTTCTTCTGCAGTACGCAACTCCATAGTACGAGCTTTCAACTCTTGCTGGATCTTCTGTAAGACCTGCAAGTGAAAGCCACATAAGTTGTGTTTTGTAGGTTTATTAAACTCACTGACTAATTTGGACAGCGACGTAAGGCCAAAGACAAATTTATAGCTCTACCTGGTTATTTGCTTCAACCAACTCTTTCGTGATATTTTTCTCCAAACCTTGTGAACTTAACTTCGAAAGCCGCATTTCCAAGTTTCGCTTCTCCGTTAGGGCAGCCTGTAAAGAATGGATTAATACAATGAGATGATTATCGCCTCAATAAATCAAATTTAAGCACAGTTAACAAATACCTGAAGTTCTGCATCTTTTTCATCGCATAAAGATCTGAATTTATCACAATCATAAGCAGCCGCTGCTAAATTTTGCTTCTCGGAACTCAAATTATCTTTTAAGTTGTCCAATTCTTCTTGCATCTCTGTTTCTTGTTTTTGCCTTTCATGTAAATCTTCCAGCAACTGCTTATCAATACAAAGACCATGAGCTTGAAGTAAATGTGTGCCTAAAACACATCTCGTCGTATTCGTCTATTGTAATTGAAAAGATAGATGCATGCATAATGGGTAGAGCAAGTAGACAGGTGTCATGTAAATTTCACCAGAGAGACAACTGATAGAAGGAGATGGGGAATCTATTCTAATATGGCAAGTCAACTTATGTTAACAAAAGAGAACAGTCCCTGTTTTCATATTACCAGCAGCATATACCTTCTACATTAAACATTTGAAATCTAACTTTGCTTACAGCATAAACGTTTCTTCTACAACAACAAATAGCACTCACATCATTGACTTTCTTCTGTGATTCTTCAAGGGCTCTAGACAAATCCTGAATGCGTCTTTCATTAATATCAGTGTTTGCAGTTTTGAGATTATTTGGAACATCTCCATTAACAGAACCATTAGCCGAAGAGCGGGCTTTAGAGTAGCGGCGTAACATCACATCATTAATATGTGTTTGGAGAGCAACACAGATTTCTTCTCCCTGCATAGAATGTAGATGTCAAGCTATGCAAAATAGTGAGTCAGATCCAATGACAATTTAAGAACACATAACATAAGCATGTTCATCAGTAATAGAAACACTTTGAACCTGTTTCGTTTCAAACTGAAATATATGCAAGACACCAGCAACCCTCATCTTAAAGAACACAGCAGTGTTGCTGCTACCAAATTGCATTATGTCCCTGAGCTCAGCTGAATGCAAATATTCCTTTGGAACTGGACGGAAAAAATGAACCTGTGGAGAAGAAGAAATCATGAGTAAAGCAAATACACATCTCACTTCAAAACTAGTTAAGCAACACTATACATTATATCTTACCCCACGCTTATTAATGCCCAATATGATTTTACCAGGCAAAAGTCCAATTGGATCATCAATCTTTCGAACAGCAAAGAAAACTGAATTGCCATAAGGAAGCGTCCTCAGGATCCGCAAAAATTGTTGTTTGGCATCATCTTTTGTCAGATTTTCCTAGAGAGATTGAAAGAATGAACCTTATGTTGGTAGCAGTTCACAAGCACAGGCAACTCATGGATAAACTACCATCCAAGTAATTTAAACATAAACCATGGGAAAGCTGGTTAGTATAATTTCAAATAAATAAAAGGAAAACTAGCCACAATGAAAAGAAAAAGAAACAAATAGAAGAAAATGAGCGGTTGAAAAGTAATTCAGGGACAACAGTCGAGAACCCTGCTCACAAAAATGACTTTGAGAAATGCAGGAAACATAAATAATCTAAATAATGATTGGAGAACACTTGTATGGTGATGACACGAGCTTAATGGAATAGAAGGGATTCATACAGCCGACCCCAACTTGTTTGGGACTAAGGAGTAGTTGTTGTTGTTGTATTGATGAGAGAATACATTTTATTATGAATGAGAAAAAAATGTAGTTAAGCATAAAAATACATCATTAAGATAAAGTCGACAAAAGAACTTCTATGCAATTTCTTAGAACATTATTCATTGACCAAGAAGACCCAGAATAAAGATCTTACCATCAATTTGTAACGAGAAAGGATATCCAATTCCCATTCCTTCTTTGCCCGTGTCATTGCAATTTGTCTGGGTAGAAATCGCTCCAGCAGTGATGTCCAGTCACTAGAATAAACAACTAAACAAACTTAGCATATAGGAAAGGTATAAACACTACAACATGTTCCGGCTTTGAAGGGAAAAGTACTGGTAAAAAGGAGTAAGAAACTGGAGACAAGTCAAATTTGGAAGAAAAGTATGAGGCACAATTTGAAAGGAACAAAAGTTAAAACGAAAAAAACAAAAAAATATACTGACGTGCAAGATTCAGGGCCATCCACATATCCAATGTCAACCAGGATCTGCAAAGCAGACATCTGTGCAGCATCATCCTTGCCAACTGGATAATTTCCCATTATGTAATCATGTTGTAACTGTGAACACAACAAATATTTTTACAAAATAGAATCAACTTTGATTTGAAGGTATACCAATGAACTTAAACATTTAGTATAGCTGAATTAACTTTAAGCAAACTAACATACTTGGACATATGATAATTGCACGAACATTGGCTCTGTAACAGCTTCATCTAACTCCCGAAACAACTTTTTCTTGAAAACCAATTTACAATGCAAAATCTCCCCTTTACTTCTATCTTTCGATGCCTTAAAGTCCGCCAGTAGATCTCCAATATATTTATTTTCATCCAAACCAATGTACTCCTCTGCAGAAAATATACACGTTTAGAATGCAGACTATTTGACCTTAAAAGAATTTATAATGAGAAAAGGAATTAGTACCATTTCCAAGGTCTGGAGATTTAGAACCAGTAACAACCTTACGGCACTCGAACAAACTGAAGCTAGCATGAGCAGACAATTTGATTATCCCTGCAACCTCCTGAAAGAGAAAGTGTGTCACACAAAAATTATAAAGGGAAAACATCATCATCTTATCCAACATTAAATATATCTGTTTCCCTAAGAAACTAAGAATGCTTAAAGAGGGCTTCTTAAATCAAGACTGTCAAATTAAAAAAGTGATTCCATGTGAAATGATCTTAAAACCTCTTCTGAAATTAGAATTAGAGATACTAAGAAATCTATACGTAAGTCAAGATTTTAAAATTCCTGAGTCTTGAGAAAATGACTCTAAGAAATAAAAAGAAAAGAGAAAAGAAAAAGAAGCAACAGACAGATAACAGAAAAGTTAAGGTTCGAGAACAGACTATAAGAAGCTGTCCATTTGACTGAGCAGAAGTCAGTTACTACCTAAATATTAAGCCAAGTAAATAACAGATTCAGAACATACATGAGATGTATGTTGGAAGGAAGCAAAGATTGATAAAGAAACCATATAAGGGATAGAAACAAAGACGAACGGACGAGATAGCGAAACTGGCAATGCAAGTTTTGGTGTTAGAGAACATGTCCCACATGGGTTGTGCAGGTCCAAACATTTATAATGGCCTAGGCTACTCCAATATTGCCTTATAGTATTGGGTTGTGTAAGTCCAAACTGTTTAAGCTATTGTAAATGAAGGCTTTGCTATTACATTTTTAGACCATATATCATCTATCAATTAGGTTTATTCAAGGATATCTGTTTTTACGAAAATTATTTAAGTAGGAAGAGCTCAGATGTTTCATTCAAGAATACATTTGGAGATGCAGAACTATCTTACTCCCTCCAGTCACACTGTCACCTCCCTCTTATAGTATCTAAAGAGCAATGTTCGCTTTCATGAACAAAGGAAAGATATGTCACATTTTAAATAACCAAGAAGTTACATTTATCCCACTTTTTTCCGTGCAATTTTTCTCATTAAACTTTACCTGAATACCAAAGAGTAATTAGTCAGCCCTACATGTTTCCCCATATAAATAGAGATTTTCCAACTCTCATGTAAAGTTCATGCTGGCCTCTCTACCATGGTAGAGGTAAGGTCTGCGCACATTCCACCTCCCTAGACCCCACTTTGTGGGATTTCACTGGGTATGTTATTGTTGTTGTCATGTAAAGTTCATGCTGAGTCAAACATAGACGTTAGCTCTTGGATAAAAGAGTGAGGAAAAAAAAACAAGGATCTCCTAACCCTTGTTAAGCTCTACTAAATTATAAATCCCATGTATATTTCTTGTTGCATAACTCAAACATTAACATCAAATTTATCAAAAAAAAAAAGAAGTTGTTTGTATGTAAACAACTGTATGAAAATTCAGCAATACCTCAATAGCATCAGCTACAGTTGTGGCCATGTCATATGTAATTTCTTCGAAGGTTTCATCCAAGAAAAACACTATTGTAGTAAGCTTTTTACCAGTTAGGAGAGCTTCAATCTCCTCACGACCAGGTATCGTGTGCCTCGGTCCAGCCTTAATAGAACGTTTCAACGCATTTAGAGTATTTATAGCAAAAACTTGAACCTCGGAATCAGTATTACTTCCATGTGCCACAGTATGAATATATTCTGACAAGTATCCACCAATTTCCTTGCTCGGAGGCATGCAAGATGCGCACAAGTACATTAGTTCCCATGCTTTAATCAAAGAATGCCTGTATGTACGAAGCAAGCATAACATTATATAGTAAAAAAACAAAACAATCAACAGAAAGAGGAAAATATCAGCTTCCCATTTCTCAATCAGTAAACTTGATGGTCAAAGTACCTCTCCGGATTATTCCTTGTTTGTTTTGAAATTTGTGCGAACATTTCATCCCGAAGCTCAGACCGCTTCAAGGCCTGCTTAAATAGCTTGCCAACAAGCTCGATTCGCTCATCCAAGCTGATTGGAGCCACTCTATCAGAGGAATCAATACCCATATACTTCAGAATGGACAGAAATAACTTAACTGCCCTGCTAATGAGATCACCATTTATTTTCAAAATTGATGTTGGGATGGGTTCCTGTCAGGATGAAGTTGTTTTAGGTGTGCAAGTGCCAAGAGATACATTTTAAAAAGTGTAAACAGCTAAAGCGCTTAATCTTACCCTTTGGAAACACAACATATCCTCAAATGTAAACTTTTCTCGAACTTGGGGCCCAACGGATTTTTTTAGAAAGAACCCACGTTTGCTAGCAGAGTGAATCTGCTTTTGCATAGCCTTCAAAAACCCCTCAACCTACCATCACAAAGAATCTAAATTACCTCTCCGAAAAGCATAATTAAGGTCTGTCATGTCATTCTTAACAGAATTAAAGGGGGAAAAAGTCACTCCAATCTTTGTTGTGTGCATACAGACTGAAATTACTTTCTTTTTCCGAAGAGTCATGTCTCACCTGGAATCTGTCAATATATGGTATTGCACCAGCAAGTTCAGGTGACAGAACTGATGAGAGGGTGTTTGGAGTGCTGCACATTACATAAGGCAAAACACAGTTGGTAAATTAACTTGCAAGTTAGGAGATACATCATCAAACAACAATTCCCATTTTCATATCAGTGTAAAAAGTAAGACCAAAGAAGTAAATCTAATGGAAAAAATGAACAAACAAACTTACGGTGGAGCAAAATTGAAACCATCACTATCATAATCATCCCCATTTGAGGTTGGAAAAGAATAATGAGAAGGTGTTTCATATCCGTTACTCGAGCCAAACGAAGACCTGCTTGACCTCATACTAACTGGTGGCATATCAGAAGTCATGCTCCAAAATTATAAGTAATCTTTAACTCTATACAACTCTCACAAAGACCATCCAACTCCTCAATTAAATGGTAATCTTCAATAACTTCAGCAGTTACCTGACCAATTTAGTAACACCATCATCACTGTAAATCAAAGAAGTCCCAAAGCATAAATTGAATCAGATACAAAAAAAACATACCCACACATTAAAAAAGATGCCAATTTTAACAAATAGTCAACAGATTCCCAAACAAAAATCAACAGAATCACAAAAATATGATCAACATTGCACCATATGCTATAAAGCTCAAAGAAAACTGAAAAAATTAGACAAGTAGCAAGCTCCTTACCATCCACCAAATAACCAGCAATTTTTTTCTACAAAACAAGAACCGACACCAAGATCCATAAAATCAAAAGCACAAAACTATAGAAAATACAAGAAAGTTTCAAACTTTGGAATAATAATACACATTGGGGGGGAAAACAAGAACTCATAAACAGTGAAGTAGATCGAAAAAAACACAATGGACAAAACAAAAACACAAAACCCCAGGTAACAAAACAACATAATAACAGCTGTAACTCAGAAAAAAATGCAAAAAAAAAACTTCTTTTTTGGGGTTTCGTGTACCTAAGCAACAAATGCAGTTCACACTTAAAGAAGCTCTTAAAATTAGAAATAGTAAGTGAAGGGATATTTATGAGACATACCAAGAAGAAATGATGAAATAAATAAGAAGATTTTGGATTTTTATGGTGAAATGGAGCTTTACTTAGAAGAAAGATGAGCAACAGAGAGAAAAAATAGTATAGAGAGAGAGATGTAATGGTGGTGGAGTGAAGGAGGGAGAAAGAACATGGTGAGAGGGTCACGAGAGTTTTTTAAATAATTTCAATTCAAACCTCTTTTCTTTTTTTTTTTTTGGGCAGGGGGAAATGACAAAAGTAAAATGAAATGGTCTTCCAATAACTTGGATATGAAGTAGTACTACTAGTATAAACTATCAGAATTTTCTGTTTTTTACATTTGGTCTGAGATTAGTAATTTTTGCTAAGTTGGGATCTAGTTCTTTCATTTGATTGATTATCTGAACTTCAAATCTCCACGTGGTAATTCTCTTTCCATAGTTTTTAATTTTGATACTCCCTCTATCCCGTATTATTTTTTCACATTACTAAAAATATATATCTCAAATTACTTGTCAGTTTAAAAAATCAAAATAAAATTAATTAATTTTTTTCTATCTTACTATTAATATTAAGTGTTTTGGTTATAGTATAATTTATTGAAGTGAGATAAGGATAAGTTAGTAAAGGCTAGTGGAAAGGGTCCCCTTACTAACTGTGGGGAAAAGAAAAAGAAAATAGTTTGCTACTACTCGACTGGCCCCTTTTGCCTAAAGAAAGCGGTTTGTATGTAAGTTTCATGGTCGATAAGCATTCCTGTCGTTTGGTTTGCCGCATTAAAGAAATTAATTTCACATAGAATTTGCATAAGTAATACTAGTACACGAAAATTAATAATCAATAATTTAATACTATATTAATTGTTTGACTTTATTAGCTCCGTATTCCTAAAACTGAAATATTATGTGGAGTAAAAATAATTTTATTAGCAGAATAATTTTATTTCAATGATATCATTCACTACACTAATAAGCATTATATTATTTTTCTCTACATGATTAGTCTGTTAACCAATCAACCAGTTCTAAAGGTAAATTGAAGTTGTGAAAAATTAAAACTAGAAATGAAACTAAAAGTGAAACACTTTTAGATAAAAATACGTGTAATAGTAGTTAGGAAAAAAGAAATCAGTTTTAGATATGGTGAAATTTTTTATTTTTTCAAGCTGGTCTAAAATTTGATTACAAGTTTACAATATACATTATGTGCATTACTCTTTAGTCTGTATTTTACTAGTAATATAAAAATATGCCACTTGTTCCAGCATTAATAACTAGGTAAACCTTCATTGACTAACGTTAACATATCTTGTTGTCTTTTATTTAACATAAAAATAGTAAGAGAAATTCGAATATTAATGGGTTTTTTTTCTATTTAACTGTGTTTTTTTAAAATAAAAAAAAATAAACGCAAAACCATGGCTGCATCAATCTATCTTCAATAAATGTGGATCCTGTTTTAAACTCCTAGACCTGTTGAAGGTCATCTACAAGTTGGTGTTTGTTTGGGAAAAAAGTAAATTAATCCAATTTAGGGTATTCAAGGGTCTTATTAAATTAATCGTTTGATACACCATCACATTTGGAG